>NC_092153.1:48804107-49166607 GCF_045791955.1 Oncorhynchus clarkii lewisi | reverse complement strand
AAAGGAACAGAAAAGGAAAAGGGATCGGTAGCGGCTAGTAGACCGCTGAGCGCCGCCCGAACAGGCAGGGGAGCCACCTTCAGTGGGAGTAGTGACATCATGATTTATTTCAGCTTTTATTTCTTTCATCACATTCTCAATGGGTCAGAGGTTTACATACATTCAATTGGTATTTGATTAACATTGCCTTTAAATTGTTTAACTTGGGTCAGACGTTTTGGGTAGCGTTCCACAAGCTTCCCACAATGTTGGGTGAATTTTGGCCCATTCCTCCTGACAGAGCTGGTGTAACTGAGTAAGGTTTGTAGGCCTCCTTGCTCACACACACTTTTTCAGTTCTGCCTACAAATGTTCTATAGGATTGAGGTCAGGGCTTTGTGATGGCCACAATACCTTGACGTTGTTGTCCTTACGCCATTTTGCCACAACTTTGGAAGAATGCTTGGGGTCATTGTCCATTTGGAAGACCCATTTGCGACCAAGCTTGAAGTTCTAACTGATGTCTTGAGATGTTGCTTCAATATATCCACATAATTTCCCTCCCTCATCATGCCATCTATATTGTGAAGTGCACCAGTCCCTCCTGCAGCAAAGCACCCCCACAACATGATGCTGCCACCCCAGCGCTTCACGGTTGGGATGGTGTTCTTCGGCTTGCAATGCCCCCCCCCTTTTTCCTCCAAACATAACGATGGTCATTATGGCCAAACAGTTATATTTTTATTTCATCAGACCAGGGGACATTTCTCCAAAAAGTACGATCTTTGTCCCCATGTGCAGTTGTAAACCGTAGTCTGGCTTTTTTATGGCGGGTTTGGAGCAGTGCCTTCTTCCTTGCTGAGCGGCCTTTCAGGTTATGTCGATATAGGACTCGTTTTACTGTGGATATAGATACCTTTATACCTGTTTCCTCCAGCATCTTCACAAGGTCCTTTGCTGTTGTTCTGGGATTATTGATTTGCACTTTTCGCACCAAAGTACGTTCATCTCTTGGAGACACAACGCATCTCCTTCCTGAGCGGTATGATGGCTGCGTGGTCCCATGGTGTTTATACTTGTGTACTATTGTTTGTACAGATGAACATGGTACCTTCAAATGAAATGAAATAAATACATTGGCTCACAAGCTTAGCCTTTTGTTAACAACACTGTCATCTCAGATAAAAAAAAAAATGCTTTTCAACCATAGCTACACAAGCATTTGTGTAAGAGTATTGATAGCTAGCATAGCATTAAGCCTAGCATTCAGCAGGCAACATTTTCACAAAAACAAGAAAAGCATTCAAATAAAATAATTTACCTTTGAAGAACTTCAGATGTTTTCAATGAGGAGTCTCTCAGTTAGATAGCAAATGTTCAGTTTTTCCAAAAAGATTATTTGTGTAGGAGAAATCGCTCCGTTTTGTTCATCACGTTTGGCTAAGAAAAAACCCGTATCCGGGAGCGTAATTATAGCCTCAAGCTCATTACCATAACGCAACGTTAACTATTCATGAAAATCGCAAATGAAATGAAATAAATATATTGGCTCACAAGCTTAGCCATTTGTTAACAACACTGTCATCTCAGATTTTCAAAAAATGCTTTTCAACCATAGCTACACAAGCATTTGTGTAAGAGTATTGATAGCTAGCATAGCATTAAGCCTAGCATTCAGCAGGCAACATTTTCACAAAAACAAGAAAAGCATTCAAATAAAATCATTTACCTTTGAAGAACTTCGGATGTTTTCAATGAGGAGTCTCTCAGTTAGATAGCAAATGTTCAGTTTTTCCAAAAATATTATTTGTGTAGGACAAATCGCTCCGTTTTGTTCATCACGTTTGGCTAAGAAAAAACCCTGAAAATTCAGTCATTACAACGCAAACTTTTTTCCAAATTAACTCCATAATATCGACAGAAACATGGCAAACGTTGTTTAGAATCAATCCTCAAGGTGTTTTTCACATATCTATTCGATGATAAATCACTCGTGGCAGTTTTGTTCCTCCTCTGTTCAAAATGGAAAAATGCACGCACCTGGAGATTACGCAATAGTTTCGACGGAGGACACAGAGCGAACACCTGGTAAATGTAGTCTCTTATGGTCAATTTTCCAATGATATGCCTACAAATACGTCACAATGCTGCAAACACCTTGGGGAAACGACAGAAAGTGTAGGCTCATTCCTTGCGCATTCACAGTCATATAAGGAGACATTGGAAAACAGCGCATTCGAAATCTGGCTCACTTCCTGTATGAAATTTCATCTTGGTTTCGCCTGTAGCATTAGTTCTGTGGCACTCACAGACAATATCTTTGCAGTTTTGGAAACGTCAGAGTGTTCTCTTTCCAAAGCTGTCAATTATATGCATAGTCGAGCATCTTTTCGTGACAAAATATCTTGTTTAAAACGGGAACGTTTTTCATCCAAAAATGAAATACTGCCCCCAGAGGTTCAAGAGGTTAAAGGCACAGTCAACTTGGTGTATGTTAATTTTAGACCCACTGGAATTGTGATACAGTGAATTTTAAGTGAAATAATGTCTGTAAACAATTGTTGGAAAAATTACTTTTGTCATGCACAAAGTAGATGTCCTATCTGACTATATATATATATATATATATATATATATATATATATATAGTTTGTTAACAAGAAGTTTTTGGAGTGGTTGAATAAGGGGTTTTAATGACTCCAAACTAAGTGTATGTAAACTTCCGACTTCAACTGTATGTTAGGAACCCACAGAATACCTGAAATAGATCACAGGAGGTTGTGCTGCTTTGTGTAAGGATTACAGTAGCGTGGAAAATGCAACTGGAATAATATTGACAATATTGATCATATGAGAAAGTGCCAGGAAATGGGTTTCATTACACAGCACGCACACACGCACGCACACACACACCCACGCACACGCACACGCACACAAACAAACACTCTCCAGAAGAATGGAGCTTCACCTTGACAGGAGATACAGTGAGGAATAAGAGACGTGTGTGTGTGTGTGTGTGTGTGTGTGTGTGTGTGTGTGTGTGTGTGTGTGTGTGTGTGTGTGTGTGTGCTGGTATGTGTCTTGCTTTATTGAGGTATTGCATTTAACTTCTCATCTTAAACAATAGGGATGAAATATTTTCAGTTTTGCCAGGCTGATACATGTACATTAAGTGTACAAAACATTAAGGACACCTACTCTTTCCATGACATAGACTGACCAGGTGAATCCAGGTGAAAGCTATGATCCCTTATTGATGTCACTTGTTAAATCCACTTTAGTCAGTGCAGATGAAGGGGAGGAGTCAGGTTAAAGAAGGATTTTTAAGCCTTGAGACAATTGAGACATGCATCGTGTATGTGTGACATTCAGAGGGTGAATGGACAAGACAAAATATTTAAGTGCCTTTGAACGGGGTATGGTAGTAGGTGCCAGGCACACCGGTTTGTGTCAAGAACTGCAAAGCTGCTGGGTTTTTCATGCTCAACAGTTTCCTGTGTGTATCAAGAGTGGTCCATCACCCAAAGGACATCCAGCCAGCTTGACAAAACTGTGGGAAGCATTGGAGTCAACATGGGCCAGCATCCCTATGGAACGCTTTCGACACCTTGTAGAGTCCATGTCCCGACGAATTGAGGCTGTTCTGAGGGCAAAAGGGGGTGGAACTCAATATTATGAAGGTGTTCCTAATGTTCTATACACTGAGTGTTTGTACACACACAAACCCTGTCACCCTACAGTGAAGCACCAATCTTCACTCCCCCTCTCTCTCGTACACACACATACCCACGTCCCACGTCCCACCACCCCCACACTTGATTTATTGATGATTCTGATTCTGTGACGCACAGTTGATGATGATGCAGTGTGTGTCTCTGTGGCTTTTGTATTTCCCATCTGAAACCCACACCACACAGATCCTGGTGTTGAGGATGTAGTGGTGTAGCTGTGTTGCGTTTGACGGAGCTGATCCTTCCCTGAGGACTTTAGTGGACGCTGAGGGATCTCTTTTCCCTGATTAAAAACCCTTTATCTCAGAGCAGGACACACGCTATGTTCTTAAGCCCGCCCGCCAGGATGTGTGTCTGCGTGTGTGTGTGCAACTGCATGTCAGTTTTGCCTGCTGCACATCACCATGACAACCGGTCTGATGGACCATGTTGCCTGTGCTTTATGTCTGCATGTGTTTATGAAAGAGAGAGAGAGATACGATTAAAGGGGGCTCTAACTCTGAGTCTAACTGTACACCCTTCCAGTCTGGAGAGAGCTGTTTGTGCAGGCTATTTAAGCTACAGTACTAGTCCTGTAGATCTGTGTGGATCAGTGAGAGCAGAGTGGACAACATATTGAGGACCATGCAGGGTGTTTCTTTATGCAGCGCTATGGGAGAAAACTATTCTATAACCAATGTATGACCTTACGACTTCATGCTGGCTGTAAACAGAGCAGGCCTGTGTATAATTCAAGAATTCGGAGAAACCCCACAGAGGAGAGAGAAGTCAGAGAGCAGAACACACTCCCATTTTTATGTGCTGTGGCTTTGCAGACATGGTCATAAATGATGCAATTTGGAGATCCAAGCTGTTCCTTGAGAGAGGTGGAAGTTTTACAGATGGATGCCTAACACTTTCATTCATACTCTCTCCCTCTCTCTGTCCCATTCTCTCTCTCTCCCTCTCTTTGTCCCATACACTCTCTCCCTCTCGTTGTCCCATTCTCTCTCTCTCTCTCTCTCTCTCTCTCTCTCTCTCTCCCTCTCTTTGTCTCATTCTCTCTCTCCCTCTCTTTGTCACATTCTCTCTCTCCCTTTCTTTGTCCCATTCTCTCTCCCTCTCTTTGTCCCATTCTCTCTCTCTCTCTCTCTCTCTCTCTCTCTCTCTCTCTCTCTCTCTCTCCCTCTCTTTGTCACATTCTCTCTCTCCCTCTCTTTGTCCCATTCTCTCTCCCTCTCTTTGTCCCATTCTCTCTCTCCCTCTCTTTGTCACATTCTCTCTCTCCCTGTCTTTGTCCCATTCTCTCTCCCTCTCTTTGTCCCATTCTCTCTCCCTCTCTTTGTCCCATTCTCTCTCTCCCTCTTTTTGTCCCATTCTCTCTCCCTCTCTTTGTCCCATTCTCTCTCTCCCTCTATTTGTCCCATTCTCTCTCTCCCTCTCTTTGTCCCATTCTCTCTCTCCCTCTCTTTGTCCCATTCTCTCCCTCTCTTTGTCCCATTCTCTCTCCCTCTCTTTGTCCCATTCTCTCTCTCCCTCTCTTTGTCCCATTCTCTCTCTCTCTCAGATGCAGATCTACATGTATAACTCGGATGACTTTGACAGCCTCAGTGCTGCCATGCGGCAGAAGAGGATCATTGCAGCGATGTCGGTCTTCTTTCAGGTGAGAACATCTCTCTCATCTTTAAGGCTTTTCAAACAGAGGGGTTTGACATGACCCTCTAGCACTGTTGTATTCTAGCCTGGAATATATTCTTATTCATGTTCGTATACTAGAAGTACTTTACATGTATAATGTTATTGTTAAGGGACCCTATGGAGAGGGCCAAAGGGTAACAGTCTGGTTTCAGTCACTGATACGGTTGGATAGCCGTGGATGAGGGAGGAGTGAGGAATGTGGGCCGAGGTCAGGTCAGATGAAGTGACAAAGAAGAGTTATATTACACACACACCACCTAGGTTCCTGCCTAGCAACAGATATGTATGGGCTGTCTAGATGTTCAAGGAGGAGACTCTGCCTAGTAGGAGGGTAAAAAATATATGTGCTTGTGTAAACATGTCTTTGCAGCTGTGTGACCCAGTGGGTGAATAAACTTGGTTTGTCTAGTTGTCTGTTCTGTTTGTCAGAACCTAACAGCACTCTATAAGGGGCATGGAACAACACACTGACTCAGTCTAAATCAATGCCCAATACCAGAAGTGAAACACGACATTACTGCTTTGCCATCACAGCTGGGGGAAAAAGTGTTCCTTTTGTTGTCTAAGTGTTTGCAATGAGCACTGTGTTTGTCTGGAACTGCGACTGTATCAGGCTGTATTGTCTTAAGTGGAGATATAAGCGTTGGCTGGCCTGAGTGTGCTGGCGGGTGGCTCTGTTGAGCTAGCAGTGGGCTGGGTCATGGTCAACTCCATCACACTGAATTGCCATGATTAAAAGTTAATTTGATGCCATCGATTGCGTAAGTGGGCTTTTACTTGGTCCATTACCTCTCCTTTAATACTCCCTTACACACACCGAGAGACATACACACTCGCCCACGTTTGCATAGTCCTCCAGTCCTCTCTCTTGGGTCCAGATTGGCCATTCTTTACGTTCATTGAATTACAATGATTCTGTCTTCTGCTCTCCCACTCTCCCTTGCTCTCTCTCGCTCTCCATCTATCTCTCTCCCCCTCTCCCTTGCTCTCCCTCACTCTACCTCTATATCTCTCTCCCCCTCTCCCTCGCTCTCTCTCGCTCTCCGTCTCTCTCTCTCCCTCTCCCATGCCCTCTTTCGCTCTCCCTCTCTCTCTTCTTCTCCCTTGCTCTCTCTCGCTCTCCATCTCTCTCTCTCCCCCCTCCCTTGCTCTCTCTCTCTCTCTCTCAACCTCTCCCTTTGTCTCTCTCGCTCCTCTCCTCTATCTCTCTCCTCTCTCTTACTTCTGCTCTTCTCTCTCTCTCTCTGTCTCCCTCCCCTCTCTCCCACCAAGCATTGCAACCCCCCCACCTTCTTATTCCATGAAGAATCAGATCATTCAATCTCTAGACCTCAGAGGTTGAAGTGAAGCTGTGACCGCAATAACTAGGCAGATGCATACTGTATGGATCTCCAGAGATTCCATCTATGCTTTTGTTCTAATGCAAATGTGAGTATGTGTGGGTGTACTTTTTATAATGGCATTTTTCAATCTTTGATCTACTCTAACTCAAACACTTTCTACTCTCTCAAGCAGTAACCTGCACTTGCGTGCGTGGGGGCCATTTGTGTGCATGTGTACACTGCATGTACAGTGGTTCCTCCTTCAGAAATTGTGCGCTTACGCCACGTGACTTAGAGGTAATTTGTGGTTTAGTACAGTACCCTGCGTCACCACTACATAGCTCCAAACCAGTGCAAGGGGGAGTTAGAGCACTGATTATGCTTTTGGGTCCGACTGCGTCTCTAACTGACAATGAATGGGCGACATAAACCTAAATAGAAACTGATAATTGTGCACAACTTCAGTATTACTTACTAAAACAGTTGTTACACTAAGGTTTTTATTATTTTGCTCTTACTGTAGTACTGTAGGCCACTCCTGACCGGTCACGTTGTACAGCGCCTGAGTGGTGCAACGGTCTAAGACACTGCATAGCAGTGCAAGCTGTGTTGTTACAGATGCTGGTTTAATACCTGTGCTGCCCTCGACTGGGAGACCCATGAGATGATTGTAGGTTTTTGGTTTCTCTCCTTCTAAAATCAGAAAAAATCATTCTAAATAACAAACTGGCTTTATTTACAAAATAGTAACAATTTCTCACCCCATGTTCAAGAATGGCCTTTTTCTCACTCATTTTACATTATTTGAAAACAAAATCATCTCCAAAATAGTGTTATTTTTTAAACAAAGCAATTATTATTATTATATTAATTAAAAATGATATAAAAGCCTGTTGGATATTCTCACAGATATATTATTAACCCTGTTTTTAGCCGAACAATATACAGTGGAAGTGAGAAGTTTACAAACACTTAGGTTGGAGTCATTAAAACTCGTTTTTCAACCACTCCACACATTTCTTGTTAACAAACTATAGTTTTGGCAAGTCGGTTAGGACATCTACTTTGTGCATGACACAAGTAATTTTTCCAACAATTGTTTGACATCATGGGAAAATCAAAAGAAATCAGGCAAGACCTCAGAAAAAAAATTGTAGACCTCCACAAGTCTGGTTCATCCTTGGGAGCAATTTCCAAACGCCTGAAGGTACCACGTTCTGTACAAACAATAGTACGCAAGAGTAAACACCATGGGACCACGCAGCCATCATACCACTCAGGAAGGAGACGTGTTCTGTCTCCTAGAGCCGAACGTACTTTGGTGC
Source organism: Oncorhynchus clarkii lewisi (assembly GCF_045791955.1). Lineage (NCBI taxonomy): Eukaryota > Metazoa > Chordata > Actinopteri > Salmoniformes > Salmonidae > Oncorhynchus > Oncorhynchus clarkii. The sequence continues at coordinate 49,158,573 of NC_092153.1, read as the reverse complement.
AAAAAGTGCAAATCAATCCCAGAACAGCAAAGGACCCTGTGAAGATCCTGGAAGAAACAGGTACAAAAGTATCTATATCCACAGTAAAACAAGTCCTATATCGACATAACCTGAAAGGCCGCTCAGCAAGGAAGAAGCCACCGCTCCAAAACCTCCACAAAAAAAGCCAGACTACGGTTTGCAACTGCACATGGGGATAAAGATAGTACTTTTCGTAGAAATGTCCTCTGGTCTGATGAAACAAAAATTTGGCCATAATGACCATCGTTATGTTTAGAGGAAAAGGGGGAGGCTTGCCGAAGAACACCATCCCAACCGTGAAGCACGGGCGTGGCAGCATCATGTTGTGGGGATTTTTGGTGCAGGAGGGACAAGTGCACTTCACAAAATAGATGGCTTCATGAGGGAGTTCAATTATGTGGATATGTTAAAGCAACATCTCAAGACATCAGTCAGGAAGTTAAAGCTTGGTCGCAAAAGGGTCTTCCAAATGGACAATGACCCCAAGCATACTTCCAAAGTTGTGGTAAAATGGCTTAAGGACAACAAAGTCAAGGTATTGGAGTGGCCATCAAACCTGACTCAGTTACACCAGCCCTGTCAGGAGGAATGGACCAAAATTCACCCAACTTATTGTGGGAAGCTTGTGGAAGGCTACCCGAAACGTTTGACCCAAGTTAAACAATTTAAAAGCAATGCTACCAAATACTAATTGAGTGTATGTAAACTTCTGACCCACTGGAAATGTGATGAAAGAAATAAAAGCTGAAATAAATCATTCTCTCTACTATTATTCTGATATTTCACACTTATAATAAAGTGGTGATCCTAAGTGACCTAAGACAGGGAATTTTTACTAGGATTTAATGTCGGGAATTTGATTTGTAATGTATTTGGCTGAGATGTATGGAAACTGTACACGAGGTTCAAGGCACGATGGCAGGGAGCACGGGATGGGCCGCAGAGCCGCGCACAGAAGACCTACCTAGAGAATGAGGAAGGGAGGAGGAGGAAGGGGGAGGGTAGTGGACCCCTACCCAGCCACACTGGCAACACTAAGCGGCATTGCACTTATAGTGGCGCTGACAAGGGAAACGTTCCCGCTTTTCTGTTCTTAGTGCCAGTCTGCATATTCAAACTAAAATAATGTAACTAATAATGGCATCTTTATGCTTTCATTAATAAAATAATGGTAAAAATACTATTTCAAAATGCCAATGTTGATTTAGTTATGGATCCATAATGAATTACTACGGGAATAAATATCACTGAATTACAGAAATATCCTCCAATCCTCTATACTGTATGTAATTATTTGCGGAGAGTCACGCCATATTTTATGATATACTGTAGGCGACATGAGTCTCACTAGTGTTGAGTAATGTGCTGTTAAAAGTGGTGTAGGTCTTACTTATTTAGAAAGCATATTGAAGTGAACTATTTTAGCACCGTTTCACGCTGCTCTGAGACAAGAATGGGGGCTGGTCTTGATAAATCAATGAGATTCATTTTTTTCACTGAATCTCCGTTTGGGTATTGGTTAGACTAGAATTCGAAAATTAGGGTGTAGAAATGTTATGCTCTTAGTGTAACCTTTATTTAACTAGGCAAGTCAGTTAAGAACAAATTCTTATTTACAAGGACAGCCTACTCCTTCCTCCCCGTCAGGGAATTGAACCCCGGTCTCCCGCGTGCCCGCATTCTCTAGTACAGCCATTATTGAAGGCTATCAAATGCTTCTCAAAGATGCCTTCTGGTGGTCAAACTAGCACTAACTAGCATTAATGGTACCAGTGGTTCACACTTAAATAACGTGCCATATAATTCTGCGGCACCATGCAAGCTGCGCCGCAGTACGCAGCAACTTTTAAAGGAGGAACCACTGTAACAACGCCCAATGTAGAATGCAGAGCACAGAGAAATTGATAGACTTATTTTCACACAAACACACATACACACACACACAATGAGCCCCCAAACTGATTGCCAGATAGCCAGTATCTGGCAGACCTGGAGAGTGGATGTATCACTCGGGGTGGTTATCGTGATGAGGTATCCTGTTCAAAAGGGAGGCTTCCCTCTATGGTGATAACCTTAAAGCTCCTCTCCTCTCCTGCCAAGTTACACAACCCCACCAGGCTGCGTATCCACACAACATCAAGACTACTGGCTAATAGCAACCTCACTGCTTACAGAGAACAAATCAATACACACACAAACTACTAGTTCTGGGCGATAAATTTACAATTATTTTGTGATAAAAGATAAATTGCAATAAAAAACATGGTGGGGGAGGTGCTCAGTTACTCTCCATTAGCTCTATTTTTACACCATGTCAAAGAAATTGGCATGATATATTATCCTAAGTTTGGTTACCAGGTGACCCAGCATATGATTTATAAGATGATATAATGCTGCTTCAGAGAAATACCCGTATTTTAAACATAAATGTAGTTATGCATTTATTTCTGATTTTAAATGTAGAAGTATTTCATACCAAGTTCTTCTCCACTAGTATATTGGTGTTTGGTAATTGCAGCATATTATTTGCTTCAAACACAATCAAAATGTCGGCCTGTGACTTTTTGCTCAAAATGAATACCGATGGCGAGGTGAAGTCGATGGCCTAAACACTGCAACCCTGTCCATACATTTAGGTTGGTGGCTTTCACGACTTTTGCCCCACCGTCTGTTGTGGTGCACACCTGCTTCTCCTTTGGCTGATCCCAGGCTGCTAGCGAGTCCTGCAGCCCCTGGCCCCTGACCCCTGACCTGGGCTATTATCTCCCCAGTGTGTTCCTCTGGAAAGTAGGCAGTCTGCTCTGCTAGCACCTGCTGCACTCCTTCCAGTCGACATGGATGTAGCGCAGTGTCAATGACATATAGGGCTCCCTTTGTTGATGTGAAATAGTGCACCTGTTTCAGATCCGATGCTGTCCTGTACGTGGCATTTTGTATTTCATGTCCAGAGTGTGAACCATCTTCTTGAACCCACTTTGTTCAACTGTTGAATTTGGGGCTGTGTCTTTTGCGATGTGGTACGTTATGGCATCTGTTATTTCATTCCATCGGTGAGTGTGTTGGATAGGGAGTTGTGTGTGTGCAAACGATTCTTGTCATGACGCTTGTTGGCATAGTTTTTCTTTGCCATGCATTCGTCATGTTGTGTTACAAATGGAGGAAACGTTGCTTCTGTTACCTTGAGTGGTTGCTACAGTTCAAGCACACTGCCTCACCCTGCTCGTTGTCACTAAGTTTAAAACCAAAATAAGCCCAAACAACTGACACAGCGTCCTTCTTTGGCAGTTATTGTTCTTGGATTTCTGGGACAGCATTTTCTTTGTCTCCATTAATTTCCCCCCACTAATGAACGAGGCTACTCAGTTACACTCAGTTACACCAGCTCTGTCAAGAGGAATGGGACAAAATTCACCCAACTTATTGTGGGAAGCTTGTGAAAGGCTACCCAAAACATTTGACTCAAGTTAAACAGTTTAAAGGAAATGCTACCAAATACTAATTGAGTGTATGTAAATTTCTGACCCACTGGGAATGTGATGAAAGAAATAAAAGCTGAATTATATCATTCTCTCTACTATTATTCTGACATTTCACATTCTTAAAATTAAGTGGTGATCATATCTGACCTAAGACAGGGATTACATGTCAGCAATTGTGAAAAACTGAGTTTAAATGTATTTGGCTAAAGTGTATGTGAACTTGCAAATTCAAATGTATGCAAAATGTCTTCGGTATGAGTTAGCAAGTTGTCGGTAATTTCCGGTTTATCGTCCTAGCTCTAATAACTGAAGCCATTTATCAATCAAGTGACCCCCTTCAAGGAGAGTTCATCTCTGCCTGTGTATGTGTGTGTATACATCGCTTTCAGTGAGTGTGTGTGTGTGTGTGTGTGTGTGTGTGTGTGTGTGTGTGTGTGTGTGTGTGTGTGTGTGTGTGTGTGTGTGTGTGTGATTAGATTGTTCTCTAGCTGTAGCACATATTAATTAAATGATGTCGGTTGCCATACAGGACAAATTGTCCCTATCGGCTCACGTGAGCTCTCAGGGCAGCGGCTCCCATTGCCTTTACGGCCCACCCTCGCACCTTGATTGAAATAGATTGTGGTAGTAACATCTATCATTACAGTTTTATTGGCTTATTTACAGTCTACATGCTCAGTGATTCACCGTACGCTCATTCAGATACACACGTGTGAGCAGAGCAGACCCAGGCCCAGCATCGCTCTCAGAGGTTTAATACTCACTGGAGCAAGCATTACTATTGTAACAGGAAGTTTACTTCTGATTAACTCAGCCACGGTGTACAGTACATTAAGGAGAGGCAGTGTCTTTTAGGTGATGGAGGAGTGTTTTGTCTTTCATTTAGGTGACTCTCCATTCCTCACTGTATCAATTATCTCAATTATAACGCCACAGTGCTGCCACCAGTTCAGCAGAGTTCAACCTTAATGAGAAATGAGCTCCAGATTTTAACAAAGAAAAGGAATTCATACAATTGTGCACTTGTTGGTGTTAGCCATTCGTTAAGTAGTAAATTGAGGAGGAGGCAAGGCCTGGTACTGTAATAGTGTTTTGGCCCTCCAGCCAGGCTAGTTGTTGATGAAGCGGGACGGCCTAGACACTTTGTCTCTGCTTCCTCTCTCTGTCACCAGTCACCTTGGTTACAGCTGGACATTCGTCAGCTTGAAGAATCGACTGCCACCGACGTCACCATCCTCAGAAACAAGATGGAGCACTTTAAGTTGATATCGCCGCAAAACACGCTTCTCTTAATTTGATCGGAGTTGCCATTTTTACGTGGGAATACAGATAATAAAGGTCCAAAAGCCGTAAGCACACAGCTATTCTTTAGCACTCGTCTCACTGAGAAGGGAAATGCATGTGCATCAGGGCTGTTCGATGGATGATAGCAAGATGAGATGTCATGTGGCTCTGGCCTGGTCTTTCTGCCGTGTCTCTATGGTGTCGTTTGCCTGAGTCAGACTGCCTGCATGGGGAGAGGGACTGTGCTGTGGTACTGGCCATGTACCACAGCACAGTACAGTACCACGGTACTGGGCCATGTAGGAACAGACACAGCATGTAACCCCATGGAGAAGGTCCCCAGGGGACAGAGTTGCAGGCTTTAACAGACAATTATTAATAATGAAACTATAATTTCCATGGTCACGCTGTCCATCTTTATCTTTCTGCCATCCTCCCTTTCTCTTTTTCTCCTAACCCCCCGTCTCTATCTTTGAAGCCATCTCTCTCCCTCTGTCGTTCTTGGCAGAGGGCTGTCTTAGGTAGGCAGATTTGGCGCATGGCTCTGCTTAAATAAAACCCCAGTGCAGATACAGTCATTCAGAGCTCTCTGTGGTTTGCCATCTGCCAAAAACATGATTTGTTTTAAAGAAAAGAGGTGCAGTGGGAGAGAACTCAAAGGATTGTGGTAGATGTACGATGCCTCACACGGTGAGTGCGAACAGAGGAACAGAGGAAGACAGTGGGTGGTTACGACACTTCAGAGTGGGAGTTAACGGAGGTGGCTGAGACCTGGGGCCTCATTTATCGAAGGTCCGTGCGTACCATAAAAGACTCTAAACCTTTCGTGCGCTATTTTTCCCGCAAAAGCTGGTATTTATCCATTTTGAACTTGATGGTAGAGTGTGCGTATCGTCGCGCAAAACTCAGACCATGCGTTCGTACAACTTCTAGTGGTTGATCAATTGTATTCCAAGCAAATATTGTTATTTGGAAGTGAATTATAAAAATGGTTGGTTAATAAAAACATTAGAGCGTACGCCTAATGATAAGACAGATGCATTGGCCGTTGGTGAGGAGTCCATATGGCAGCATGTGTTTCTTTTACTTGTATTAGATAGGCCTAAATCATGATCACATTGCAGGACATGTCTGCTTTGTGACATGACTGGTTTATTGGTTTATTCCCGCTACACAATCATTATTAGCCTACCATTTATCCATCGCTCATTTAATAGCCAAACATGCTCGAAAGTAAATAGACTGGTAGCCAATTTAAAATATTTGACAGTATGTGCAGGCTACAGTATTGCTGTGTGAGAGAATCACAACATCATAGCCTATTTCAAATGCAGAGCCAATACCAAGGCAGGAAATAAAAAACTAAATCTATTGATGAACAAAATATTAAACAACAATTCAGATGTTCCATAGTAGTGTGCTGTAGCATTTACTTTTAAATTGTTCAAATAGACAATCAAACTTACAGAATACGCTGCAGTGTTGACACTCGCTATAGGTGGCATGTATTTTTTGTTTGAAAAAGACCACTGCAAAAGATTCAAACATTCTGCCCACACCTCTACATAAGTGTGATCAAATTTGCCGATGCGCTTTCTTTTAGAAACCGTCATGGCCTCTCTCCAACATCTCCAAATCATACAGCAAATGAGGGCATTTTTGTTACCATAATAGGTGAATGGAGGTTGTAGGGCTCACGAGCGCCCAAATATAGTATGGCTCTGATTTATCAATGAAAACATGCATATACAGTGGGGCAAAAAAGTATTTAGTTAGCCACCAATTGTGCAAGTTCTCCCACTTAAAAAGATGAGAGAGGCCTGTAATTTTCATCATAGGTACACTTCAACTATGACAGACAAAATGAGAAAAAAAATCCAGAAAATCACATTGTATGATTTTTAATGAATTTATTTGCAAATTATGGTGGAAAATAACTATTTGGTCAATAACAAAAGTTTATCTCAATACTTTGTTATATACCCTTTGTTGGCAATGACAGAGGTCAAACGTTTTCTGTAAGTGTTCACAAGGTTTTCCCACACTGTTGCTGGTATTTTGGCCCATTCCTCCATGCAGATCTCCTCTAGAGCAGTGATGTTTGGGGGCTGTTGCTGGGCAACACGGACTTTCAACTCCCTCCAAAGATTTTCTATGGGGTTGAGATCTGGAGACTGGCTAGGCCACTCCAGGACCTTGAAATGCTTCTTACGAAGCCACTCCTTCATTGCCCGGGCGGTGTGTTTGGCATCATTGTCATGCTGAAAGACCCAGCCACGTTTCATCTTCAATGCCCTTGCTGATGGAAGGAGGTTTTCACTCAAAATCTCACGATACATGGCCCCATTCATTCTTTCCTTTACACGGATCAGTTGTCCTGGTCCCTTTGCAGAAAAACAGCCCCAAAGCATGATGTTTCCACCCCCATGCTTCACAGTAGGTATGGTGTTCTTTGGATGCAACTCAACATTCTTTGTCCTCCAAACACAACGAGTTGAGTTTTTACCAAAAAGTTATATTTTGGTTTCATCTGACCATATGACATTCTCCCAATCTTCTTCTGGATCATCCAAATGCTCTCTAGTAAACTTCAGACGGGCCTGGACATGTACTGGCTTAAGCAGGGGGACACGTCTGGCACTGCAGGATTTGAGTCCCTAGCGGCGTAGTGTGTTACTGATGGTAGGCTTTGTTACTTTGGTCCCAGCTCTCTGCAGGTCATTCACTAGGTCCCCCGGTGTGGTTCTGGGATTTTTGCTCACCGTTCTTGTGATCATTTTGACCACACGGGGTGAGATCTTGCGTGGAGCCCCAGATCGAGGGAGATTATCAGTGGTCTTGTATGTCTTCCATTTCCTAATAATTGCTCCCACAGTTGATTTCTTCAAACCAAGCTGCTTACCTATTGCAGATTCAGTCTTCCCAGCCTGGTGCAGGTCTACAATTTTGTTTCTGGTGTCCTTTGACAGCTCTTTGGTCTTGGCCATAGTGGAGTTTGGAGTGTGACTGTTTGAGGTTGTGGACAGGTGTCTTTTATACTGATAACAAGTTCAAACAGGTGCCATTAATACAGGTAACGAGTGGAGGACAGAGGAGCCTCTTAAAGAAGAAGTTACAGGTCTGTGAGAGACAGAAATCTTGCTTGTTTGTAGGTGACCAAATACTTATTTTCCACCATAATTTGCAAATAAATTCATTAAAAATCCTACAATGTGATTTTCTGGATTTTTTTCCTCATTTTGTCTGTCACAGTTGAAGTGTACCTATGATGAATATTATAGGCCTCTCTCATCTTGTTAAGTGGGAGAACTAGCACAATTGGTGGCTGACTAAATACTTTCTTGCCCCACTGTATGTATAAATCCTAAGAATTTGTTGTGGAAGCAAATCCAAGTATGCCAGAATTTACTCCGAAATGTACACATGGTTGAAAAATGAAGACCATGGACTTAGTGGGTCAGTGAAGAACAAAGGAGTGCCTTGGGAGGGTGAGGAAGGAAGGAAGGAAAGAAGGTAGCAGGGAAGGTTGCACCTGTAACTGTTAGGTTAGTCTCTGATGCTATTTACAATGATGTCCTGCAGGAGGGGTCTTCCTCGTCTCTCCATGTGAGGAGAAAAGGAAAGGACACCATTGATGTGTGTTGAAGCTCAGTGTGGGGCTTTGTCCCAATACTTAAATATGGCTTCCTCTCCTTGTCTCCCCCTGTTGAGTGCCAGGAAAAAGATAGCAATCCTGTTTTTAACACTTCTTTCAACCTTTCTGTGAGATGAAATAATGACGTAGGGTAATGATGTGTATTTTTGCATCTTCCTCCATCTCTCAGTAGTGCTAATCACAGTCATTTTCTCCCTACTTTACCTGCTGCTCTGCTGCTCACAGACGTGGACTATCTGTCACCCCATTTCAGCTGTGTTTTAAAAACATATTCTGAGTGCCTGAGTGCGTGCCTGTTTGGCTAGCTGTATGACCTACATAGTTATAGAGTCCATTGACGTCATGTGTATTGCTCCTCCGGCTCAGGTCAAACAGACTTCTGATTGACTCTGATTGTTCTCACCATACGAGATTGTACTCACTCTACAATAAATTGACTTCCCCCCCTCTCTCTCCTCTCTATCCCCCCTGTATCCTCCCTCTCTCCCCCTCTCTATCCTCTCTCTCTCCCTCTCTCTGCCCTCCCACTCTCTCTCTGTCTCTCTCTCTCTCTCTCTCTCTCTCTCTCTCTCTCTCTCTCTCTCTCTTTCTTTCTCTCTCCTCTCTCTCCCCTCTCTATCCTCCCTCCCTCTCTCCCCCCTCTCTATCCTCTCTCTCTCCCTCTCTCTCTGCCCTCTCTCCCCCCTCTCTCTCCCCTCTCTCCCCTCTCTATCCTCCCTCCCTCTCTCCCCCCTCTCTATCCTCTCTCTCTCCCTCGCTCTCTGCCCTCCCTTCTCTTTCTGTAAATACTGTTTTCTCTCTTTGTTGGGTGAAAGTATCAGAGGGTGTTGAATCAATGTTAGATTTCAATGTATTAGATATAACCCAGGTTCTAATGTGTGTCTCCTGCTCCTCTCTCCTCTCCTGTTGTCAGGTGGGACTGAAGGACAACCCAGCAGTGGACCCCATTATCCATGGCCTGAGGGGCGTAGTCCATCATGGTGAGTGACACTTCCATCACCCAATCATTCCAGGAGGGACTATGAATTGACCAGTCATTGACCAACATTTGTTCATTGAGGATAACAACATTATTTTTGCAAGGTTGCATGTAACACCGTAATATCTCATCTCCTTTTCATTCGCGTTTCAGTAATTGGGTAGTCCATTTTTTTTGCGACTGCCTAATTATATCGAACATACCCCGGGTTGCCCCCAGGAGTCCCGACAGACAAAATAAACTATTAGGAATATTAATGTTGGTTCTGCCCACAATTTTTAGCAGATCTGCAAGAGACAATTCAAGCCTTGTCTGGATGAGACCAGAGGGATATGGGTGTGTCCTTGGTGTAGTGATTATAGTTGGGTAATTGTTTGAACTCTGATATGAGATAAAGCTGCTAAATCTGACAGGAATTGTGTTATAAGGGTGAAGGCTTAAGGCACTCGACAGGCTAAGATAAAGACTACTCTGATCTTTGATTCACTGAGCTCTCACTGATGTAGAAGGACTGTGTAACTTTGAAATACTAATACATTAAGAATTTGTCTTACAGACAGAGCTATATCTGTATCGTAAAACAATGCAGAACTATATTGCAAGATGGTGATGATGATGGTAATGACAGTAATGATGATGATGATACAATCTTCGTTGTCACGTTATTTTTTGTGTAACCAGTGAAAGCCATCATCATCAATATCATAATTATCCTCCCCGTCAATTTCACAATGACAGTCACCATGACAGTCACAATGATAGTCCCGTTGTCTTCGTGTCTTTGATGCCATGTGTTATTGCTGGGGGCTCTGGCGGTGTCCTGTGGTGAGAGGGTGGAGATATGATTGGACGAGAGAGGAGGAGAGAGGGAGTGTGACTGGAAACGGGAAATGGGAGGGAACCTGAGGGAGGACAGGACAGAGGGAGTGTGATGATGGCAGTATAAAGGAGGAGAGGAGAAGGGGAGCTAGTGTGAATGGAGAGAACAGAAAAGAAGGGAGTGTGCTGGGGGAAAACAAAAAGGAGGGAGGGAATGTGACGGGAGAAGAGAGGGAGGAAGAGCTAAGGCTGGGAGAGAGGAGGCAGACTGTGGCGTGCCCAGGGCCAGGCAGCGTGACGGGGGGTGAGATATGCACTGTCTTTATCCGAGACAGATATGACCGTGGGGTCCCCCGCCTCCCTCATCTCCCCCTTTCCTCCCCCGCTGACAGGCCTGTCTCTTGCTGTCTCCCAGTTGTGAATGGAGAGATGTATTTTAAGCTCTGCCGCCCCCAGACGGGGAGGGGACAGGCACGGAGGGAGGGAGGGAGGGAGGGAGGGAGCGAGGGAGATTCTCAAGATTTATGGATTTGAATTAAGCATTCTCATACACACACATACTCACAAACTCACACACAAACTTCCAGAAAACAAATAGCAAAACACATGCTAAATTCTACACCATTATTCCTTCCAACACAGTGTTTCCCCTATATTCATTTAGCAGCGCCACACCTCCACTGCTAATCGTTGGCGCCACTGAAAAACATAAATACTATTATTATTATTTATTTTTTATTCTGCCGAGACGTTTAATATCACAGGGACAAGTTACAACAAGTTACAACAAGTTACAACAAGTTACATATCTTCCTCAGATTCTCATCAGATCGTTTCAGAAACCTCCAATGTAACTACACTGAACACAAATAATTATGCAACAATTTCTAAGATTTTACTGAGTTACAGTTCATTAGACCCTAATCTATGGATTTCACATGACTGGGAATACAGATTTGCATCTGTTGGTCACAGATACCTTAAAAAAAAGGTAGGGGCGTGGATCAGAAAATCGGTCAGTATCTGGTGTGACCACCATCTGCCTCATGCAGCGCGACACATCTTCTTCGCATAGAGAAATTAATATTACATTCTCTGGCAACAGCCCTGGTGGACATTCCTGCAGTCAGCATGCCAATTGTACGCTCCCTCAAAACATGAGACATTTGTGGCATTGTGTTGGGTTCAGGAAGGATCACATAATTCCATCCAGGTCAGTAGGAAGGAACAGCCAATGTATTATACTCTTGAGCACACATTCCATAACTGCAGGTGGCAGTAAATCCTCAAATTGGCTTTAAACCAGTTCAAACAACACACTCCAGGTGGCAGTGTGGACCCTTTCAGTGTGTTTTCCCATCTCATGGAAGTAGTGGAAGAAGAACATTGACTACTTCAAAATGGAGATGGCCTCAATAGCACTACCCATGCTCACAGACGCCATAATGGGACAGATACTTTGTTGCGTTTTCTAACCATCTCTATGAGCCAACCCTATTAATAGATGAATGTAAAGATTGTCAGCTATGAAACAGTAATGTTACTCTAGATCAATCATCTCTGGGGTTAGTACAGAATAGTCTGGTTATGTCATTGGGTTCAAGAGATAAAATGAAACAAAAGAAGAGAACATCATTTAATTTTGAGAAGTGGGGTGAGAAGGTCACCCCCCCCCCCCCCCCCCCCGACCAACCTTTCTCACAATCGTTGCCACCGCTGCTGAAATAAATCCTAACACTGCAACACATCCTATCCCGTTCCCTGGGATCCATCCACACGTAGACGCACAAACAAACACTTGTTAGAAGTGTCAGAGGAAGATTTGTTGTGAGAACGTTGTGAAGCCATCCACTGTTTTCAATGGCTCTGTGTGTTTCCTGTGGCTCAAAGGAAGGCCTTTTAATTGTATTATGAATGTGGCGGCGACGGAGCTCATTCTGCTGCTATTTTAAGCACAGGGCCTGTGGAACAGGAAATCTGTCTGCTCAAGTAATCATCCATTAGGTTACTTAGTCTTAATATTTAATTATACGTCAAGGGCCGGTACAGAATCTAGGCGCAAAGACACGTCCTCAGGACACATATCAGGAGACGCCAAGTGCTTACAGACACAGTTCTGAGTATCTGTGTGTGTGTGCTTGTGTGAGACCATGCATGTGTATGTGTCTGTGTGTAGTTTACAGCTCAGATATCTCTTGTGCAGGAGATAGATGTTGCGAGTGGATTTAAGCTGGGGCCAGTCAACACATGCATGTACATTAAATGACGCCCAAGGCTTTGTCCGGCTTTAATCTTACCGGAACGATGAAAATCCTTTGTTCATTCATTTCATATTTGAATAAACGCGATGAGTGCAGGAGACTCTGTAAGGTACACTCAGTACAGTGGGTGCCCATCTACACATGCAAATCATAGGCCCTGTTCACCCATGACTGCGTGGCCATGCGCGCCTCCAACTCAATCATCACGTTTGCAGACGACACTACAGTGGTAGGCTTGATTACCAACAACGACGAGACGTCCTACAGGGAGGAGGTGAGGGCCCTTGGAGGGTGGTGTCAGGACAATAACCTGTCACTCAATGTCAACAAAACAAAGGAGATGATCGTGGACTTCAGGAAACAGCAGAGGGAGCATCCCCCCATCCACATTGACAGGACAGTAGTGGAGAAGGTGGAAAGTTAAGTTCCTCGGCGTACACATCACGGACAAACCGAAATGGTCCACCCACACAGACAGCCTGGTGAAGAAGGTGGTGCAACAGCTCCTCTTCAACCTCAGGAGGCTGAAGGAATTTGGCTTGTCACCTAAAACACTCACAAACTTTTACAGATGCACAATCTAGAGCATCCTGTCGGGCTGTATCACCGCCTGGTACGGCAGCTGCTCCGCCCACAACCGCAAGCTCTCCAGAGGGTAGTGAGGTCTGCACAACGCATCACTGGGGGCAAACTACCTGCCCTCCAGGACCCCTACATGTCACAGGAAGGCCAAAACGATCATCAAGGACAACAACCACCCGAGCCACTGCCTGTTCACCCCGCTATCATACAGAAGTTTAGGTCAGAACAGGTGCAGCAAAGCTGGGATCGAGAGACTGAAAAACAATCTCCAGGCCATCAGACATCAGCCATCACCAACATAGAGTGACTGCTGCCAACATACAGACTCAATGTAGTAATGGATTTAATAAAGGTATCACTCGTCACTTTAAATAACGCCTTTTATTAATGTTTACATATCCTACATTACTCATCTCATGTATATACTGTATTCTATACCATCTACTGCATCTTGCCTATGCCGCATGGCCATCGCTCATCCATTTATTTATATGTACATATTCATCCCTTTACATTTGTGTGTATAAGGTAGTCGTTGTGAATTTGTTAGATTACTTGTTAGATATTTCTGCACTGTTGGAACTAAAAGCACAAGCATTTCGTTACACTCGCATTAACATCTGCTAACCATGTGTATGTGACCAATACAATTTGATTTGATTTGAAATATGCCGTAAGCCACAGACTTTTGTCTGTCTGAAGACGTGGGAATTTGAGCTGTGAAAAAGTACTGGGGCATAATATGAAGATTTAGGAGTGATTCAAGTATCTACTAATAAATACATCCCAGCTGTATGATACAGTGGTGTCTTAATGCTGGATATGATGGACGTAAAGGAGAGGGGGGCTGATGAGGTGACATATTGTACTCCCCTAACCCTGTACGTCGTTGTACTCTCTTGCATGTACTGTATGTACAGTATATGTACATTGTCCAGTGTTAGCTCAGTGTTAGCTCAGTGTTAGCTCAGTGTTAGCTCAGTGAACCGTTCTTTCTCAGTGGTCTCCTGTGACAGCGCTGAAATGAACTCCCCGCTCCTCACTGGCATTACAAGTCCATTAATTCAGCGTCTCACAGTGGCTTTGAAGTCTCCACTGACTCTGCACTCTCCAACCCTGATTGGAAATGAATTTATAAAGGCTGAAATAGCTTAGTGTACAGTAGACTACAGTACAGCATGTGAACCTAGCTAGTGGTACAGCTGTGGTAGAAGCAGTAGTATAGTGCCTTCCCTGCTACTGTGCCTGCTTCTCTCTGTCCTCTATTCTCCAGCAGTGGCTTTAATCCCCCAGCTCTCCCATTCACGTCCAATCTGATGCGGCTTCGTGGTGCGTTGCTACCACGCTAAGCCCCTTTTTCACCCCTGCTCAATAGGATTCCCAGTTTAGTTATGTATTGAAAATGTGGGCCAGGAGGATTCATACAGCCATTTTGTTTTGTTTCCTCTCCACATCTTTGGAGGTTATTTACATTGTTATCTCTATTTTAGAGGGGTTGGGGGTAGACTCCTCATTGTTGGTCATGAAAAGTTATGGCACAAGAGGTTTGCCTCTCTCTTTATCTCTATCCTAGGCAAAGTGTGGATGCCATCGTTGTCTTTGACTGGTAAGCATTGCCATCGCAAAAGGATTTTGGAAGGAAATGGGCGGATTGTCCTCAGTGGGATCGATCAGCTATAAGAGGCGTATTTTTGTGTCAATCTTGAGTCTTCCATTGGGTTCTGATGTAGTCTGGGACACTGGGGCCAGATTCAGTGGTTACACACAGCAGCCAAACTAGACGACTTACATCAGTACTAGAGGGTTATACCTAAATCCCCATGAACCTGTTTATTCCAATCAAAAATTATATTTTCTCATTCACAAGCATCGTAGTATAGATATATACTACATGTTTATAGTGTCTGTATGTGATGTGACTGAATGGTCAATACTGATTCCTTGTGTCACTGTGCTTGTTCTCCCACAGAGAAAGAAACCTTCCTGGAGCCCTTTGTTCTGAGGGATCTGTTGCCGTCATCGTTGGGCGGTTACTATCGCTACACAGGCTCTCTCACCACCCCACCCTGCAGCAAGGTGGTAGAGTGGATCGTCTTCAACAGACCTGTGTTCCTCTCCTACAAACAGGTGAGTCACTTCCTTTCTCTCTCGCTCTCTCTCTCTCTCTCTCTCTCTCTCTCTCTCTCTCTCTCTCTCACTCTCTCACACTCTCTCTCTCTCTCTCTCTCTCACTCGCTCACACTCTCTCTCTCTCTCTCTCTCTCTCTCTCTCTCTCTCTCTCTCTCTCTCTCTCACTCTCTCACACACTCTCTCTCTCTCTCTCTCTCTCTCTCTCTCTCTCTATTCAATTCAATTCAAGGGCTTTATTGGCATGGGAAACGTGTTAACATTGCCAAAGCAAGTGAGGTTACACATACAGAAGTTTCAAAACAATAAAGACATTACAAATGTCATATTATATATATACAGTGTTTTAACAATGTTCAAATGGTTAAAGGACACAAGATAAAATAAATAAGCATAAATATGGGTTGTATTTACAATGGTGTTTGTTCTTCACTGGTTGCCCTTTTCTCGTGGCAACAGGTCACAAATCTTGCTGCTGTGATGGCACACTGTGGAATTCAGTAGATATGGGAGTTTATCAAAATTGGATTTGTTTTCGAATTCTTTGTGGATCTGTGTAATCTGAGGGAAATATGTCTCTCTAATATGGTCATACATTGAGCAGGAGGTTAGGAAGTGCAGCTCAGTTTCCACCTCATTTTGTGGGCAGTGAGCACATAGCCTGTCTTCTCTTGAGAGCCATGTCTGCCAACGGCGGCCTTTCTCAATAGCAAGGCTATGCTCACTGAGTCTGTACATAGTCAAAGCATTCCTTAATTTTGGGTCAGTCACAGTGGTCAGGTATTCTGCCGCTGTGTACTCTCTGTGTAGGGCCAAATCTCTCTCTCTCTTTCTCTCTTTCTCTCTCTCTCTCTCCCTCTCTCTCTCTCTCTCTCTCTCTCTCTCTCTCTCTCTCTCTCTCTCTTACTCTCTCCCTCTCTCTCTCTCTCTCTCTCTCTCTCTCTCATTCTCTCGCTCTCTCTCTCTCTCTCTCATTCTCTCTCTCTCTCATTCTCTCGCTCTCTCTCTCTCTCTCTCTCTCTCTCTCTCTCTCTCTCTCTCTCTCTCTCTCTCTCTCTCTCTCTCTCACACACACACACACACACAACACACTGACTTCTTTCCTCTGACTAATGGCCTCCTTCTTCCGGGAGCTGTAATTTTCTCACATACCTAATGTGTGATGTTTGTATTTGTGACTGGGTTGAGACAAACATGGCTAGTAATGGGATGGTGCAGTTCCTGGCCTCGCTGGGTCCTTCTCTCCTCCCCAACAGTCCAGGGAACATTTGTCAAACTTACATTCTAATGAGGCCAAATGAGTTTACTTAAGAGTGCGGCTGGAAGAAGCCAAATGTGGAAGAAGTATTGGCTTTATATAAGGGGACACAGCAGGAGAGGAAGAGGGAAAGGGAGAGAAATAGATATTGGGAGAATGAAGAGAGGAGAGAAAAGGAGAGATGGCTAGAGATGGAGAGGTAAAGAGAGAAAGAAGCAGAGGAAGAGGAGGAAAAGAGAGGGAATGTGTGGGCTGTGGTGTTGAGGGGTGGTCGAGCGTTGCCCCCTGTGAGCGTGCTCGGTGGCAGACCGTGTTTATCTGCCAAAGCTTAGTCAAGGACCAGACAGCTCAAAAGCTGTGGAGGAGAGGTGCTGGCTCTGGGCCCACGCAGAGATAGGTCACTCATACATAAAGCTTTGTACCAATTGAATATCACTAGCTCACCGCTAGTCAGCTTCATATTCCCCTTACACACTGTCTGGCTAAATCACATACTGGCTGGCTAAATCACATACTGGCTGGCTAAATCACATACTGGCTGCTTCATAGAGCTGCGACATAGAGCTCAGCTGAAGACAAACCACCCATAAGCAACAGCATAACCTACTGCGGAATGCAAAATGGCACACTGGTACATAGGTCTATGCACCCTCAATAGCTAGCAGAAAGGTGGGCGGCCACAGCAGCTGCATGCACAGTACGGCAACAAGACTATCACATACACTTAAAACCTGTTTAAAACCAGCATGACATCCACTGTCTGTATACAGCTAAAAAGGAAACGGTTATTCACACAGCCAGAAGAAGATAGGCACACCTTCGCTGTTATAACCTACTGTAAAATGAACACAGTTTCTAATGGGGGACATTTCCAATATTATGTAGAAGGATCATTTAAAATGAGCAAATGTTATTTTACTCTTGAATACAATGATAAATGACAGACATGTTTTACAATAGGGTGTTTATGGGAGCTCAAGGTGAATGGTGCTTCTTCACCAGAAGACAGCAGGTGTCTCGTAGCAGAGTAGAGGGGATTTGTCTGTTGTCATCCTCTGAATTAGAAGAGAGCAGAGAGGCAGAGTAGAGAAGATGAAAAGCAGCATGGAGGAACTCTGAGCCTGACCTTTCGGATTATTTGATTTTGCCTGAGATCCAGTCAACAATGAATAATGTTCTGGGATATATATGGAATATACAATGGGGGTTTTCACAGCACCTTTACAGAGCTTCCTGGTATAAGAAGTATTTTTTTAGACTCTCCTGAGAGGCGGAGACCTAGCTAGCTACCCGGATCGACACATCAGAGGTGATGAAGAATCAGGGAGATGTTTGAGTCGTGTTGATGAATAGGACAGGGGCTCTATCCATCCAGGCAGCATGTCCTTCCTTCCTGTCACTTTGATCCTTTATCATTACCGTTCCTATCCTCCATCCTCTATCCTCCGGATGTTTACCCGTGACCATTAGTCAATCTTTTTTATTTGATTCAACTCGGCTTTGAAGTCTATTGTTACCACCTTCCCTGTCCTGAGGTTTGAAGAAAACATCATTGGCCAAGATGAAAGAACATGGAAAGAAGACAGTGCCCTCCCTCTCCCCTGTCTGTCTATGTCTTCATCTCTCTCCCTCTCTCTCTCCCTCCATCTCAGTCTTTTGTTCTTGATCAGTGGTGGAAGTAGGTCATTGGGAGTGACAGATGTAGCTTAAGGGTGGCTTTTAAAGCAGATCGATGCTCAGCTATTCCATAGCGACAGCTCCGCCTAAAATGCTTCCACTTGTAACATCTGGACTGTGTGAGTGTGTGTGTGTGTGAGTGTGTGTGAGTGTGTGCCACGCCAGGCCACTTAACCCTCTGCTCTCCCCATCACAGATGCCTTCCTCACTAGTCACAGAAGTGTGTGTGTGTGTGTGTGTGTGTGTGTGTGTGTGTGTGTGTGTGTGTGTGTGTGTGTGTGTGTGTGTGTGTGTGTGTGTGTGTGTGTGTGTGTGTGTGCGGCGTCACTCCTGGAAGGATTAGTCTCCAATCGCACTGTCATTTCCACACAAAGACAGAAATCCTCTGGCAGGCCTGGAAGAGATTTCAACCCGAATAAGCTGCTTTTTCAGGAGGGTGTTGCCATATTAGGGATTAGCAGATTCTAGTCTGATTAAGAGATTTGGTGGAGAGCAGCGTATTGCTTCGACACGGCCTGGCTTGAGCCTGTGCTGTCTGTGCCAGGGCTGGAGGTTACTGATGTTTAGCAGATCAGCCATGATGGCCAATGCAGCCTATAGAAGGGATCAGTCTAAGGGACATCACATGTGGCCTGTTAAAGAATGGAAGATACGTTACTATTCTGCTGGAATACATCTTCCCTATAGTGTCAAATGAGAGAAATCTGTGGTGCGCGCACACACACACACACACACACACACACACACACACACACACACACACACACACACACACACACCCTCCACAGCCACTGAAGGGGGTAGTCATTGAGCTGAGTATTCCCTCGGTCTCCAGTCTCAGTCTGCTTAGTAAACACACACAGAGCCGAGCAGACAGGGAAGTGTTCCAACCCCCTCTCTGTAACCATACCGACTGCTTGTTTATCCCACAACCTCACTCCCACTCCCTGACCAAATCACACACTGAGGAAATGAGACCCTCCCTCCCTACATCTCTCTTTCTCTATCCGCTTTTTTTTCACTCGAAATCGACTGTGTGTTTTTCACATGATCAGTCTCAGCTCATGTTGTTTCTGTAGCCGTTAGCGTGTCATCATGATGTTGACGGACAGACTTTGCACTCATCATCTTAAGCAGCTCTTAAACCGCTCGGCAGAATATTGTGATTATTTCCTGGGTCCCTGCTCCTGGTCAGATAGTGGTTATTCTGTGGTGGTGGTTGTTCTTCTCTGGGCTGAGGAGAGGAGAGGAGGGGGACAGCTGTTCATGTTTTTCTGTTTGCTTCATGAACGCTATTCCCCTGATTAGGCTGGGCTAGCTTGGCCCTTCACGCCTCTTAGACTCTCAGCTAGGAACAAGATTACAGCATTACACATGTATGGGCAAAGGAAAATAGGATCTCACTGGGCATTGGCTACTTGAAAGATGCCATGAACAAAACAAATCAGCTCATGAATTCAATTTTCCAGTTCACATGATGTCAGAGGTTTCAATATCCTCAACATGTATTATGGTCATTTCTCTCCTCCTTAAGGTGTGTGTTTTTCCGTCTTCCTCTCTCTATCTCTCTCTTTCTCTATCTCTCTCTTTCTCTACCTCTCTCTTTCTCTACCTCTCTCTTTCTCTACCGCTCTCTTTCTCTACCGCTCTCTTTCTCTGTCTCTTTCTCTTTCTCTACCTCTCTCTTTCTCTACCTCTCTCTCTCTCTACCTCTCTCTTTCTCTACCGCTCTCTTTCTCTATCTCTTTCTCTTTCTCTACCTCTCTCTTTCTTTCTTTATTTTAGCTGGAGGCGTTCTACTCCATCTTTACCACAGAGCAGCAGGACCATGTGAAGTCTGTGGAGTACCTGAGGAGCAACTTCCGGCCAATCCAAAGCCTCGACAACCGCGACGTCTTCAAGTCCGCAGTCAGAGATGCCTGGCTACCTGACCTGATGGACAGCTTGGGCAACCCGTACGGAACGGAGGCATCCAAAGGTAAGGCAAGACCACACACATGATTTGATACTGCCCATCGTGGTTACAGTCCAATCCACATGCTTCTTATTCAAAGTAACACCAAGGTGAATAGCATAAAAGTGTTCATTTTTAGACATTTAAGGAGACTTTTGAGTAAAATTGTATTCAAAGATAGGAGCACATTGTTGCTCTCCAGTGAACGCTTGCTCATACCAAAATGTGAATGCCTCAGAATCCCTGAGGTACAATCCAACATATCCTGACTCTGCCATTCTGGAATGTTCTCTGCTAGTTTGGGACAAACGAGGAGTGTTTCTCCCCTACCATACGGTACTGGGAGGCCCACGAGTGGCCAGTCTTTTACTGGCTCATTACTGGTTCCAGTACAACATGTCTCCCTACACAGCACGGAGTGTGGTTACCACACTTTGACGTCTCCTGCGACCCTCTCACACAGTCAGCTAGCATCTGTCCGAGCTGCATGACCACACCATTCTGGCTGCTTGCCGTCCCCATCGTTTAGTTTTAATGTCAATATAGAAAATGAAGACACACACACATACATTCCCCCAACACACACACAAACACTGTACATGCACCTACGCACATTACTGTAATGTACACAGACAATAAGAAGTGTGTCCTTGAAAGCTGCTGTTGTGCACATTTTCTGGGGGCGCATCCGTCAGGCTGAGGGGAGAAATGAACAGAACAGGAGAGGAGAAGAGAGGAGGGGAGCAGAGTGAAGACAGGCAGACTAACGGTGGGCCTGTAGAGGGACCTGCCATATGCCACCTATTCACTCTACTCCACAGCCCCTGCTGCATTACACACAATGTGTTAGTGTGTGTGTGTGTGTGTGTGTGTGTGTGTGTGTGCGTGCGTGCGTGCGTGCGTGTGTGTGCATGTGCGCGTGCGCTTCAGTGCTTCCAAAACTGTACGACACAAGGAAAGCACAATCACAATGTGCTAGCATCATGCTTCCTCAAGGAGCCCAGTAGAAAGGGAACGTTCCAATCCAGCACTCTTCCTCATAGCTCATTGTGTGTCACAACTGACAAATGACACAATTCCATCAAATGAAGACCAGACTGCAGCCTTTCTCTACCTCCAGCTCGATGTGTTGCCGGACCCGTGTGCCTCTCACCTCTGTGAAAGCGATCAGGCTGAAAATGAATTTTGCTCTATGTTTTTAAGTGCAAGTGTGTGTGTGTGTGTGTGTGTGTGTGTGTGTGTGTGTGTGTGTGTGTGTGTGTGTGTGTGTGTGTGTGTGTGTGTGTGTGTGTGTGTGTGTGTGTGTGTGTGTGTGTGTGTGTGCGTGCGTGCGTGTGTGTGTGTGTACATGTGTGTGCGTGTGTGTGTGTGCATCCTTTGCTCCATCCCCTCTGCCCTTGAAACACAAAGGGGAATGGTATGCAACAGTGCCTTGCAAATCAAATCAAATTGATTTATAAAGCGCTTCTTACATCAGCTGATATCTCAAAGTGCTGTACAGAAACCCAGCCTAAAATCCCAAACAGCAAGCAATGCAGGTGTAGAAGCGCGGTGTCTAGGAAAAACTAGGAAGAAACCTAGAGAGGACCCAGGCTATGAGGGGTGGCCATCTTCTGGCTGTGCCGGCTGGCGATTATATCAGAACATGGCCAAGATGTTCAAATGTTCATAGATGACCAGCAGGGTCAAATAATAATAATCACAGTGGTTGTCGAGGGTGCAACAGGTCAGGAGTAAATGTCAGTTGGCTTTTCAAAACTATTCCTTGCAAAAGTATTCATCCCCCTTGGCGTTTTTCATATTTTGTTGCATTACAACCTGTAATTTAAATTGATTTTTATTTGGATTTCATGTAATGGACATACACCAAATAGTCCAAATTGGTGAAGTGAAATGAAAAAAATTACTTTCAAATAAAAAATACATTTAGAAAAAGGAAAAGTGCATATGTATTCACCCCCTTTGCTATGAAGCCCCTAAATAAGATCTGGTGCAACCAATTACCTTCAGTCACATAATTAGTTAAATAAAGTCTGTGTGCAATCTAAGTGTCACATGATCTGTCACATGATCTCATTATATATACACTTGAAGTTGGAAGTTTACAAACACCTTAGCCAAATACATTTAAACTCAGTTTTTCACAATTCCTGACATTTAAGTAAACATTCCCTGTCTTAGGCCAGTTAGGATCACCACTTTATTTTAAGAATGTGAAATGTCAGAATAATAGTAGAGAGAATGATTTATTTCAGCTTTTATTTCTTTCATCACATTCCCAGTGGGTCAGAAGTTTACATACACTCAATTAGTATTTGGTAGCATTGCTTTTAAATTGACCTAACTTGCCAAAACTATAGTTTGTTAACAAGAAATGTGTGGAGTTGTTGAAAAACGAGTTTTAATGACTCCAACCTAAGTGTTTGTAAACTTCTGACTTCAACTGTACACCTGTTCTGAAAGGCCCCAGAGTCTGCAACACCACTAAGCAAGGGGCACCACCAAGCAAGCGGCACCATGAAGACCAAGGAGCTCTCCAAACAGGTCAGGGACAAAGTTGTGGAAAAGTACAGATCAGGGTTAGATTATTAAAAAATGTCAGAAACTTTGAACATCCCACGGCGCACCATTAAATCCATTATTAAAAAATGGAAAGAATATGTCACCACAACAAACCTGCCAAGAGAGGGCCGCCCACCAAAACTCACGGACCAGGCAATGAAGGCATTAATCAGAGAGCCAACAAAGAGACCAAAGACAACCCTGAAGGAGCTGCAAAACTCCACAGCGGAGATTGGAGTATCTGTCCATAGGACCACTTTAAGCCGTACACTCCACAGAGCTGGGCTTTACGGAAGAGTGGATAGAAAAAACCCATTTTAAATGGGCTTAAAGAAGAAAAATTGCAAACATGTTTGGTGTTCATGTGGGAGACTCCACAAACATATGGAAGAAGGTACTCCGGTCAGATGAGACTACAATTGAGCTTTTTGGCCATCAATGAAAACTCTATTTCTGGCGCAAACCCAACACCGCTCATCACCCAGAGAACAGCTGTGGGGATGTCATTCATCTGCATTGACTGGGAAACTGATCAGAATTGAAGGAATGATGGATGGTGCAAATTCTTGAGGGAAACCTGTTTCAGTCTTCCAGAGAATTGAGACTGGGATGGAGGTACACCTTCCAGCAGGACAATGACCCTAAGCATATAGCTAAAGCAACCCTTGAGTGGTTTAAGGGGAACCATTTAAATGTCTTGGAATGGCCTAGTCAAAGCCCAGACCTCAATCCAATTGAGAATCTGTGGTATGACTTAAAGATTGCTGTACACCAACCAAACCCATCCAACTTGAAGGAGCTGGAGCAGTTTTGCCTTAAAGAATGGGCTAGATGTGCCAAGCTTATAGAGACATACCCCAAGATACTGGCAGCTGTAATTGCTGCAATAGGTGGCCCTACAAAGTATTGACTTTGGGGGGGTGAATAGTTACGCACGCTCAAGTTTTCTGTTTTTTTGTCATATTTCTTGTTTGTTTCACAATAAAACATATTTTGCATCTTCAAAGTGGTAGGCATGTTGTGTAAATCAAATGATACAAACCTCCCAAAAAATCAATTTTAATTCCAAGTTGTAAGGCAACAAAATAAGAAACATGCCAAGGGTTGTTAATACTTTCGCAAGCCTCTGTGTGAACTGCTCCAGTGAAGAACTGAGTGACTACTTAGAAGTCTCTGGTCAAGGAGCTATTCTATTATCTCACCTGGATCCAGCCTGCTGGCCTGTAGAATGGCTGCTAATGTTAAAGGGAAATCAGGAAACATTACCAGGTCCTGGAGAGCCCAATATCTCAGTAATTATCACAATTAGAATTCATTTAGAATTAATTGATGTGCTCTTCAATAACTCACTAATCCACAGAAAAAAAGCTTAGAAGATTTTCTTTATCATCCATCAAACAATTATTTTTTTCCATTTATGGGCGTGGGAAATTGATTGGCGGCACAGCGAGCTGTGACCCGGAGAGTGATGGAATGGAGGGGTGGATGATAATTGGGATGGAGAGTGTGTGATGGCTGTCGTTCCTTCCAAGAATAGAGGCGTGGAATTGAAGCCTAAGGGGTGAAATGAGCTCCAGTGGCATTAGCCGGGGTGAATTAACCCAGAACTGATCTGTTCCACAAACACAAGGGTTTGGAGTGGGCTTAGAAGGGGATGGAGGGTCTGGTGTTGGATCTATTCCCAACCCCCCTACAGTAGTTAGGATTTTAAGAGACAACAAGCAAAGGGATGGCAAGCCATGGTTTAATGCAGGTCAGCTGACATAACACACTGAGTTAGTTTTTTAACAGCTTCAATGTGCCTTGGCATACATTCTACAAGTGTCTGGAGGGATGAGACACCATTCTTTCACGAGAAATTCCATCATTTGGTGTTTGTTGATGTTGGTGGAAAACACTGTCTCAGGCGCCGCTCCAGAATCTCCCATAAGTGTTCAATTTCGTTGAGATCTGGTGACTGAGACACACACACACACACACACACACACACACACACACACATACACACATTAAAACCACTATGCTCATTTGACCCCTCTTTCAAAGTAACTGAGATCTCTTCTTCTAGCCATGGTAGCTCATATAATGGGCATCTGAGCATTTTTGTTTCATGATGAGATGTTAAGGGCTTAATAAACTCAGGAACCACACCTGCGTGGAAGTGTCTGCTTTCAGTACACTCTGTATTCCTCATTTACTGATGTGTTTCCTTTATTTTGGCAGTTACCTGTAGCTATTACACAGTTCTGACCCCGCAGGAATGTTCTAATTATTTAGTTGTGTGACATACATCCTGAAGTGAGCTCTTTGAAGTTCCAGTAAGGTAGCTGGCTCTCTCACTGTCCTCTTACTCCTTCATATTAGCCATTCATCTACCAGCATGGTCAGGTAAGCGCAGGGCCACAGATCACCTTCCGCCTTTAAACTGCTTCTCACATCTCTTAAGAGACCTCCTCTCCTCTTTGGTAGCCAGTATGAAAGAATGATGTCCCCTTTGCCATCACTACCTTTCCCCTGTGTGTGTGTGTGTGTGTGTGTGTGTGTGTGTGTGTGTGTGTGTGTGTGTGTGTGTGTGTGTGTGTGTGTGTCGGAATTCCTTTACTCTTTACTCTGCCCTTGAAACACAAAGGGGAATGGTATGCTATATCCTGCTCCAGTGAAGAACTGAGTGACTACTTAGAAGTCTCTGGTCAAGGAGCTATTCTATTCTCTCACCTGGATCCAGCCTGCTGGCCTGTAGAATGGCTGCTTATGAAAAAGGGAAATCAGGAAACATTACCAGGTCCTGGAGAGCCCAATATCTCAGTAATGGTCACAATTAGAATTCATTTAGGTGCTCTGAAATAACTTAGTGTGCACTCTGCTGTACTATTGCTGCCATCTCCCATATATCAGCAGCCAGGTCACACCAGACCACTGCAGTATTATACGTTTCTCCAGGTCCCCAGGATGTCAAGAGATGCCTTCAGTACCATCCACTAGGGTCAACGTGAGCGCCTATTACCACCTAGTAGGCTTGCGGCTTGCTAGGGTGTTGAGGATGGGGATAGAGAAAGTGCTTGAACCGTGAGCTACAGCTCTGAGGATCGCAGGTTCAATCCCAGTGCTGGGTACAGTACTGTGCAAAAGTTTTAGGCAGGTGTGAAAAAATGTTGTAAAGTAAGAATGCTTTCAAAAATACATGCTAATAGAATATATTTACCAATGTACTAAATGCAAAGTGGGTGAACAGTAGACAAATCTAATTCAAATCCATATATGGTGTGACCACCCTTTGCCTTCAAAACAGCATCAATTCTTGTAGGTACACTTGCACAAAGTCAGGGATTTTGTAGGAACATAGTCAGGTGTCTGAGTAAACCATTATACCATACAGGTGCCAATGATCATCAATTCAGTATGTAGGTTGAAACACAATCATTAACTGAAACAGAAACAGCTGTGTTGGAGGAATAAAACTGGGTGAGGAACAGCCAAACTGGGTGAGGAACAGCCAAACTGGGTGAGGAACCGCCAAACTGGGTGAGGAACAGCCAAACTGGGTGAGGAACGGCCAAACTGGGTGAGGAACAGCCAAACTCAGCTAACAAGGTGAGGTTGCTGAAGACAGTTTACTGTCAAGTCATACACCCTGACAAGACTGAGCCCAGCAACAAGACACAAGGTAGTTATACTGCATCAGCAAGGTCTCTCCCAGGCAGAAATGTCAAGGCAGACGGGCTTTCCAGATGTCCAGATGTCCAAGCTCTTTTGAAGAAGAAACGGCCAACGTTGAGGACCGTAGACACAGTGGTCGGCCAAGGAAACTTACTGCAGCAGATTAAAGACACATGCTTACTTCCCTTCGCAATCAGAAGATGTCCAGCAATGCCATCAGCTCAGAATTGTCAGAAAACAGTGGGACCCTAGTACACCCATCTACTGTCCAGAGAAGTCTGATCAGAAGTGGCCTTCATGGAAGATTTGCGGCCAAAAATCCATACCTCCGACTTGGAAAAAAGGCCAAGCGACTCAACTATGCACGAAAACACAGGAACTGGGGTGCAGAAAAATGGCAGCAGCTGCTCTGGACTGATGAGTCAAAAGTTTAAATATTTGGCTGTAGCAGAAGGCAGTTTGTTCGCCGAAAGACTGGAGAGCGGTACACAAATGAGTGTCTACAGGCAACAGTGAAGCATGGTGGAGGTTCCTTGCAAGTTTTTGGGCTGCATTTCTGCAAATGGAGTTGGGGATTTGTTCAGAATGAATGGTCTCCTCAATGCTGAGAAGTACAGGCAGAAACTTATCCATCATGCAGTACCATCAGGGAGGCATCTGATTGGCCCCAAAGGTATTCTGCAGCGTGACAACGACCCCAAACACACAGCGAAAGTCATTAAGAACTATCTTCAGCGTAAAGAAGAACAAGGAGTCCTGGAAGTGTCTGTATGGTCCCCACAGAGCCCTGATCTCAACATCATTGAGTCTGCCGGGGATTACATGAAGAGAGAGAAGAAACTGAGGCTGCCTAAATCCACAGAAGAACTGTGGTAAGTTCTCCAAGATGTTTGGGCCAACCTACCTGCCGAGTTCCTTCAAAACTGTGTGCAAGTGTACCTCGAAGAATTGATGCTGTTTTGAAGCCAAAGGGTGGTCAGACCAAATATTGATTTGATGTAGATTTTTCTTCTGTTCACTCACTTTGCATTTTGTTAATTAATAAATATAACCTGTTAACATGTCTATTTTTTAAAGCATTCTTACTTTACAGCATTATTTCACACCTGCTTAACTTTTGCACAGTACTGTATATATTTGAACCCTATCCCAAACCTTAACCCTTACGTTAACCAGTCGGAATGAATCGCTAAATTTAATCGTTCAGTCTTGACATTTACCCCACCCCACCCTCTGGACAAACGTTGAATACTGAAGTGAGATCGTGAGATCTTGTTGCTATCAGAGTGGAGTCATGAGGGGCTATGGGGCCTGGGAGGGATGAAGGAGAGATCCTCTTATGCCATTCATCACAGCGATGCCCCCTTACCCACTGTCCCCTATTCACCTTTCTCTCTTGTCTTTCTATTTCTCTCACTCTCACTCTCTCTCACACACACACGTGCTGAATGACAGTGCAGGCTGACCCACCACAGCTGGGTGTTATCTAGAGGACACCATGTGTGTGTGGAGGTCAAACAGGTTCCATTGGCTCAGCCAGCCAGCCAGGCGACAGTACAGGGGGAGAGACTAATCACTTTAATAATGCCAAACCACAGCCGCTATTCATCAGGATATTATTGGATGACCGCATTGCTGCTATTTATGACTAATGAATTTAGTCACACACAACTCATAACAGGCTATTCTCATGAGCCTGCTTTATCATTCCACAATAACAGTGAATGTACTCATACATATCAAGGCTGTTTGTTTAGACAGTGTGTTGAATTCATCTTCGGACTATTATTAATAATAAAGCTGATGATAGAAATGTAGGCAGCATTTGGTTCTTTTGTCTAGTCTGTCTTCAATGGGTGGAATGACGTCTGTTCAGGTGAGGGACTTCTGGGAGAAATAAAGCAGCTCTCCGGAAGATTTCCCTGTGAATAAAACAGGGTTTGATTATTGAAGTGATGTTTTCAGCTTTCTGACATGACCAGTAATGAACCCCTCTGTCGTGGAGACTACAGAGCCATGGAGCTGTCTTTGACGCCGTGCAACACCTTGCAGAGCTGAGGACTCGGCACTCTGTTTACTGGTCAAACAGAGGCATCTAGTGGCCACATGAGGGAACAACACTGCTTATGAACTATGTGATTTATGGAGGCATACATATATATAGGGAATAGGGAGATATAAAACCTAGATGGAAGGCCTGGAGGCACGTATATATGAGCCTGTATTGTTTTAGCCCTAAGACGGATGCTGCTGTCTGGTGGAACAGCTCCATAAGTCACAGAGCTACCTCAAACTCCCCACTCTCACTCTCCTCGGTATCTCTCTCGCTCTCTGTTCATTGCATCTCTCGCTCTTTCATCGATCTCAAGTGCCTACACGTACTGTATGTGTGTGTGAGGGGCGAATATGCATACATATGTGTGTCCATGCGTGTGTGGTGGGTTCTCCTGTCCTCCGGCAGCCCTTTGTCTGACATTCCAGATCGTTGTCGGACCACAGTGTAAGACCCTCTTTCTTTTTCCCTTCTCTTTTGTCTCCCACATCCCCCCTACTCCCTCCCTGTACCTGTCTTTCTCACCTCTCTCTCTCTCTCTCTCTCTCTCTCTCTTCCTCAATCTCTGTCTCTCTCTTTCGCTTTCTCTCTCCCTCCCCTCTCTCTCCCTCTTTTCCTCACTCTCTCTCTCTCTCTTTCGCTTTCTCTCTCCCTCCCCTCTCTCTCTCTCAGTGTGCAGCAGTGCTCCCATCAACATGAAGGTGCAGCATCTGAACCGCACGGCCCTGGTGGTGCGATGGACCCGGCCAGAGTTCACCTACCACCCGCCAATCATCTCCTTCCTCATCTCCTACAGCTGGACCAAACACGATGAGTCCTACGAGGAGACACACATCACCGACAGCCAAAACAAACTGGTCCGTTTTCATCACACTCACACGCGCGCACACATGCACACAAATGTTACTGACCGTTAACACAAACTGGTCAGTTACTCTATAACACACACACACTTTCAAGACAGTGAGTGAATGAGTGAGACTACATTAACACACCCCAATTACTCTGCCACACACAGTGACAATGCAGAAACTGGTGAGGTAGACTGAAAAATGATGATAAATTGGCTGCATATTAGACTGCGTGTGGAGACCTACTGTAGTGACACTTTTGGTAGCTTGACCTTGGAACTTGCATTATGAAACACCAATGTAAGGATCAGAGCCGCCCCCAGCCATTTAGCAGCAGCAGCACTGGCATTTTAAACACCCACAGCTCTTTTTCTCTCCTGCCATTGTGTTCCGTTTGGGGGCTGGGATTTAATGAGGAGGGATTCCTGCCTGCTGATAGAGGGAGGGAGAACAAGGGACAGCGGAGGAGAGAACAGAGGAGGGACGTGGTGGTTCTTTTCTTTGAGGGCTGCCCATCATTAACAGAATCTAATCTCCCCATGTACCACAGCCTCTCTTGTCTCAGCCATTCTCGCTCCTCTCACCACTCCTTCCTGTTCTCTCACTCTTTTTTTATTATTTCTCTCAATCTCCATATATTTCCCTTTTCTCTCTCTCTCTCTCTTTTTTTTCTCTCTCTCTCCATCACTTACCTCCCACTCAATCTCTCTCTCTTTCTCCCTCCATCTCTCCTCCTTTTCTTTTCAGATAGTCATTTCCATGTGTATTCTCTGTCTGTTCCCTGGCCACCACCATTAGGGGGCTCCCGGTACAGCCAGGCTTTATGAAACCTGTCGCTAGAATCCATGGAGAAGCCTACTAAACCACTCCAACCCTGCTCCAGCCCCGCCTTCCTGCCTGCTGCCTGCCGTCGGTCTTTACAGCCCTCTCCACTTGTAATAACCGCCTGGGAACAGGGCAGACACATCCTTAACTGAATTAAACTGTGCGGAACATGCATAAATCAGGGAGGAGGTGGTGGTGGTGAGGGGAGAACAAACGCCATTACTTAATGTAAGATTTAGTTGTGCGGCGAGCCCTCCCTGGCGATCGGACACCAGAGAATGTGAGTTATGATAATAGCCATTCCTCATGCATTTAGCGGTGGATTGGACCTCCATCTCTCCGCCGTGGGGATAGTTCAGGCGTGTGATTTGGAACGCGTACACCATAAAGAGGAAATAGGAAAGGATACATTACGATGTGACGCGTAATTCAGCCCTGTCTCTACCGCCCATATTCAGCCAGGGTGATTTACATTGCGTCCTAATTAGAAAGGGTTTCGGTTGTTTTATGTATTTTTGCTAGTGTTGCCACAATCTTACCACTCAATACTCTGTGGTAAATCCAGTGTTTGTTGTCTACAGAAAGAAGGAAAGGAGAGAGAGAGACCGCGAGAGAGAGGAAGAGAGAGAGAGAGAGAGAGAGAGAGAGAGAGAGTATATTTTCCCACCACTCTCTAACCTTCATTTTGTGACCTATGCCTTCTGTGCTGTGTTGGGGTCTTGGGGGCAGGCTGTGTTATGTCATCCTTTTAGCCACAACAGAATTCTAGGCTAAGCTGTGTGACCTCTCCGGGAAGGTAGCCAGAACTCATCAAAGTGTGTGTGTACACAGTTTACTATACTTGTGAGTACCAGAAGTCCACACAAGAATAATAAACCAACTAAAATTTAGAGTAGAGAAGACATTTTGCCGGTCCTCACTTGTAAAAAGGCTATTTTAGGCTTAGGGGTTAGAATTAGGGTTAAGGTTAGTGGTTAGGGTTAGGTTTAGGGTAAGGGAAAATAGGATTTTGAACGGGAATCAATTGTTTGTCCCCAAAAAGTCCTCACAAGTATAGTAAGACATAGCTGTGTGTGTGTGTGTGTGTGTGTGTGTGTGTGTGTGTGTGTGTGTGTGTGTGTGTGTGTGTGTGTGTGTGTGTGTGCGCACGCGCGCGGGTGTGCATTACTATGTGCTCTTGCCACCCTCCCTAAGTGTAGGAGTACACACCATAGAACTAGAATCTATCTTATTTCTATGGCACATACACTCCTCCAGTATAGCAGACAGCCTTCTAGCTACATGGGTTTAGGGGAAGTGTTCTGCAGACGATTCCACCTCCTGTGTGTGTGAGCACAGATGATTACTATGTGTGTGTGAGCACAGATGATTACTATGTGTGTGTGAGCACAGATGATTACTATGTGTGTGTGAGCACAGATGACTACTATGTGTGTGTGAGCATGGACGCTCGCTGTGTCAACCACATCCTCCTTTTGTTTCTCTGGATCAAACAGTCTGTGATCCCCGACAAAAACACAGGGACACAATTGATCTTTTAATGCGCCTGTGTCAGTGTGCACATCTAGATGTTTGTGGTGCTCCTGTGTATTGCTGACGGTCCCCTGGTTCTGTGTGTTACAGGAAGCTGTCATCACTCCGGTGTCTCCTGACGTGCTGTACCTGTTCCGGGTGCAGGCTGTGTGTATGAGCGACATGCGCAGTGACTTCAGCCAGAGCATGCTCTTCAGAGGTGATTCTTCCTCATTGTCATCATCCTCCTCATCACCCTCTTTCCTTCAATTTTTTCTTTTCACTTTTGTAAAAACAAACTGTATGTATTTCCGTCACTTTGCATCGCTCAGTTTCTATTGATCTCACATCTCTTTGTCTCTTGTTTTGTTCCTTTGTTGTCTTGTTTGGTGATCCAGAGTTGTTTCTGCTCTTCCCCCTCCTCATCACATATCTCTTGTCTGTCTAAATGCCTGTGTTGATTTGTTGCACAGCTAGAATCAATACAGTATTACACTGTCTATTAAGTAGAACATATGTTGTTTTATCATCGGTTAACACGTTTTAATGTTATGGTCTCCTTTCAGCTAACACCACCAGGATATTTGAAGGAACAAGGATAGTGAAAACAGGGATGGTGAGTGTTGAGTGAACACTCTGTAGTACTCCCTCTCTCCAGCAGGGAGCAGCACTGTCTCATTATCAAACCTCTGTGCTGGAGAGCATGCATCCACTGTGACTCAGATACTCTCAATTAGCCTACTTGTCAGTCCACAGATGTCAATGAAATCGCAATATTGAGCAGAAGATAGCTTATAATGTTCTTGACTTATTTCTCCTTTTAAATGATGAACCAGTTCTACATTTACATGATTACTGATGGATTAATAAGGCATGTAAATATTCTTCCACCATGGTTCCCCTGCCTGCCTGGTGTGTGTGGATGGTGGGGAGAGAGAGAGAGGCTGTGGTCGCGGTTGGCTGTGCTGCAGTGCAGGGGGCTGTTGTCTCTGCTTCCCAGGGCTACCTCAATTGTGCCACTACCACTCCTGCCCGGGCTCCCGCTGCAGAGTGAAGCCATGGGGGCCGGGAAGAGGAAGTAGGAAGGGATACATTATGTGAGGTGTTGTGTAACTCAGCCATGTCTCTCTCTCTTTTACCTCCTTCTCTTACCCTCTCATCCCTTTTCGCCTATTGTTTCTTTCTCTAGCCCACCGTCTCTCCGGCCTCTTCAGCTGACATGGCTCCCATCAGCTCCGGCTCCTCCACCTGGACCTCCTCCGGCCTCCCTTTCTCGTTCGTCTCCATGGCGACGGGCATTGGCCCGTCCTCCAGTGGTAGCCAGGCGACGGTGGCGTCCGTGGTGACCAGTACCCTCCTGGCTGGGCTGGGGTTCAGTGGTGGGGTCATCTCCTCCTTCCCTAGCTCTGTGTGGCCGACCAAAGCCCCCGCCTCCAGACAGAATCCCACCACGGCCCCCCCTCGACAGCCCACCACCGAACCTGCAGCCGGCCAGAGTGCTGACGCAGCCAAAGATAACGGAGAGGGAGCTGAGGACAGGGAGAAAGGTGCAAAAAGTGAGGGAGAGGAGGGAGAGAAGGAAGGAGAGGAGGATAAGGAGGAAGATGAGGAGGAGAAAGAAAAGGAGACGAAAGAGAAGAAAGTGACAGTGGCGGACAAGGTAGAGAAGCAGACGAACAGCACGGTGGTGAAGGAGCCGCCCACGGCCGCCCCAGCCTCGACTGCTAAAGAGAAAGGAAGAGAAGCAGCGGAGAATAACACCTGCAGCACTACGCCCTCTCGTGCTGTGGAGGACCCGTTGGTGACACACACACAGAGCGCGGTGGAGACAGACACAGTGGTGCCCCCTACCATGGAGCCAGGGAATGACCCGGCAGAGTTCCCCGCCCCAGACAACCCCTCCCCAACTCTCAGACCTAGCACAGGAGGGAACAAGAGTCACTGGCCTTTCTCCATACACACAGGTGAGATCACTCATTATAGTAGGTACTTTTCAATTCATCTTGAATCTGAGTAAAATAATGAAAGGGCATCAGGGTTGGATCCGAGACCAAATAGTACTCCCTGTCTCCACGTGGTCTTTTTCCTTTCATCAGTATGGGATTCTTAATAATATGACTATAAAGTGGAAAGGAATATGACAGCCTTGTATTAGACACACCATAGTTCAGTTGGGAGGCTTTTTCATACCCACACATACCCATTTACACCCACATCAACAACTACACACGTAGGTTATACTGAATGACATACAGTAGGTGTGGAGTTCAGTAAAGTGAACAATCTGCCCAGGAGAGCTCTCTACATGCTGAGAGACTGTTGTAAGGGCAGTTAAAGCATTTAAACTGCCACTGCAGTTTAAAGATGTGTGTTTGATACATGTTTCTGTAGGATAGGACTCTCCCCTCTCTCTCCTTCCTTCTTTCCCATTCCCTTTAATTCCTCATCAATCCCACTCTCTACTTCCTCATCTATCCCACTCTCTACTTCCTCATCTATCCCACTCTCTACTTCCTCATCTATCCCACTCTACTTCCTCATCTATCCCACTCTCTACTTCCTCATCTATCCGACTCTCTACTTCCTCATCTATCCAACTCTCTACTTCCTCATCTCTCCCACTCTCTACTTCCTCATCTATCCCACTCTCTACTTCCTCATCTATCCCACTCTCTACTTCCTCATCTATCCCACTCTACTTCCTCATCTATCCCACTCTCTACTTCCTCATCTATCCCACTCTCTATGTCCTCATCTATCCCACTCTCTACTTCCTCATCTATCCCACTCTCTACTTCCTCATCTATCCCATTCTCTACTTCCTCATCTATCCCACTCTCTACTTCCTCATCTATCCCACTATCTACTTCCTCATCTATCCCACTCTCTACTTCCTCATCTATCCCACTCTCTACTTCCTCATCTATCCCACTCTCTACTTCCTCATCTATCCCACTCTCTACTTCCTCATCTATCCCACTCTCTACTTCCTCATCTATCCCACTCTCTACTTCCTCATCTATCCCACTCTCTACTTCCTCATCTATCCCACTCCCAGCTTTCTCACTCTATGTCTTTACCACTCCCTCTCTTTCTCTCCTTCCTTGTATTTCCCTCTGTACCTCTGTTTCTCTCTCTTTCGTTGTCTTTCTCACTCTCCCTCTCTCCATCCTTGTTGTTTCCCATTCCTCCTCTCTCTCCTTCCCCTTTTCTCTCCCTCCTCTGTGTTCTCTTTAGGCTGAGTGCTGGCCTACTTTCAGAGCCAGTGACACGAGCTCAGAGCAGAGCCGCAGCTGCAGGGGAAAAAACCCTGTGCTCCATTAACAGCTCCCTGCCTGGCACTAGAGACATGTAGAACATTGGTGTGTGTGTGTGTGCTTGTGTGTGTTTGTGTGGCATCAATATGCATGTGTGTGCGTGAGCGTATGTAGTGTGTGTGAGCGTTGGAGTGTCTGTGTTGTATGTGTGAGTGTGTGGGTAGAGTCACTAGAGTCATGTAGACCATTGGTGTGTGTGCGTGTGTGTGTATCCTTCAGTGCATGTTTGTGACTGGCTGTGTGTGCCCGTGTGTGTCCATGTGCACTTCCGCTGGCGTGTTTTTTCCGGACGACTCGTGTTAGCGTGAGCGGCAGACAGGAGAGAGCAGAGCAGAGGAGAGCACAGCAGCACATCATGGTTCCCCTGCCTGCCTGGTGTGTGTGGATGGTGGGGAGAGAGAGAGAAGCTGTGGTAGCGGCTGGCTGTGCTGCAGTGCAGGGGGCTGTTGTCTCTGCTTCCCAGGGCCACACCCAGTGTGCCACTACCGCTACCGCCCGGGCTCCCGCTGCGGAGTGAAGCCATGGGGGCCGGGAACAGCACCGCAGGAGAACTAGCCCTGGGTAGGTAGGGTAGCAGAGCAGCGTGGAGGGGGGCGTGCTCAGTGGCTTTAGAGCCTCAGGATTGATGGGATATGGTGGAGCATCTGGGTAGTAAGACATCCTGGCTATGTAGCACCAGGCTTATCTACATAAAAAGATGGTGTGTTGATTGTTGATGTTCTAGACATAGCCAATATCAATTCATCTTTGTCATCGTGAACAGTTTTTACTCCTGTGTGGGCCTATTGGATGTGATCCAGGGTTGTTTCTGTCAGTGTAAAGCTCCAGTCTAGATACAGTAGGTTGAGGGGCTGATGATGTTTATAGATTTTGTCAGGTAATGTGGCTAACTTTAGAATACCTGTCTTTGAAAGGACAGGAATATATCGTCACTGGTAGCATTTCGGTTTGAAGAGAGGCTACTGTTTCTTTGGTGGGCACAGCTCAAGGTTCACAGCACAAGCTTTTTTGGGTATTATGGAATAGTACCACACCAGTCTACATAGAGAGGGGGTTTCTGGTTTCTTGGTCCGATCATGTTGTCAGCACTTTACCAAGGTAAATCGGCCAGCAACGAGTCTTTGGTTGATAAGATGGCAAGCTAATTTTAAGACATCAATGTTTGTGGCTTGTTTTGTACCTTTGTGAAGCTGAGTTAAATTTGTCTTTGACCTCATGCCTTACCTCTCCACTTCCGGATCAGTATTCCTGTATTGTCCAGTAAATGTTGCTGTTATTCTGACTGATTGTGTCTCCCCCTCCTTCAGAGAGGACAAGCTTGTCCAACCTGACCCGGCAGGGTGCCCCCGGGGTGGGCAGGATGGAGTGGATCATCCCCCTGATGGTGGTCTCTGCCCTCACCTTCGTCTGCCTCAGCCTGCTGCTCGCCGTGCTCGTCTACTGGAGGTGGGTACCATAACAAACACTGACACATCACACTCACATAGCTGAATAAAACCTGTCAGGAAGAATGTTTCCCCAGATCGTGTTGATATAGTTTGAAGGAGGGTGAAATGCTACAGACAGCGCTGGTCAACAGACGTTGTGAGATTTGTACACTCCAGTGCTAATTCAAACAGCCCCCAGAGCATTGTCTGTGGTCTCTCAGTGTGTGAGCTGGCTATGGTTCCTGCTCTCCCCTGCTCTCCCCTGAAGCACCAGTGCCCTATAGTAGACCCCTGCTGCCCCCTTCATGCGTTAAGGCCCAGGGGTATGACCGGCCATCTGCTCCCCTTCACAGCTCCACTCTGGAGCAGAACAGCCTCAGCCATGGGGGGGGGTCAGGGGTGAGAATACACACACCAAGCAGCCACTGGGAGAAACTGACACAGAGATCTCCCGGTGGGTTTTGCATCTGCCAGGGTAGTGGGGAGCATGGACATTTGAATGTATTTAACAGCAAGCTTGTTTACATACATACACACTCTCCCATCTGCAAATACTGTCACACAAAAAGCATAATCTACATAGCATTGAGGTTATGAGCACTAGTTTTCAGCCAATATCTCCTACTGTAAGATTGATATGATTCTTATGATGCTGAATAGAGCATTGTCTGTCCTCAGGCCTTTATCATCAAAGCTCATCCATCATAGCACTTGAAATAGGCGTTTAATGCCAGCCTGGGTTCAAAGACCATCTCTCCTCTGAGTGAGGGCCGTGACCTTTCTGGTTCTCACCACCCTCGGCTCCGTTAAAGGTCCGCAGCCATGGCCAAATGATTAGCCCCTCGTTGAGACCCAGCAGAGCAGGAGGAAGCTGCCCCTAGGCACTGATCTCAGGTCAGTTTTATGCTTCCACCCTAATGGTTAAGGTTGTAGGATTTCAGGAGGCTAAGCTCATCCTTGATCTGTGCCTGGAGGGCAACATTTACCAGTGGGATTCATAGGGCTCTGGCCTGTAGGGGGCCTCTGAGGAGAACATATGGCAGAGCTCATGGCTGCAGCAGCAAGCTAAGGAGGATTAGGCTGGCTGTTGGGTTAACCTAGCATTTAGACTCAGCTTAGCCTGCCTAGCCTGGTTGAACTAAGCACAGAGTGGGCACTGAGCCTACCTTTGTGCGTCCTGCAGATCAGATGACAGTGTGTGTGTGTGTGTGTGTGTGTGTGTGTGTGTGTGTGTGTGTGTGTGTGTGTGTGTGTGTGTGTGTGTGTGTGTGTGTGTGTGTGTGTGTGTGTGTGTGTGTGTGTGTGTGTGTGCGTCAGAGATAAAGTTCCTGGTATTACAGAGATGTCGTCTGGATGGTGACATCCCCCCAGACACTGGAGGCCCAGGGGATCTGACACAATAGAATATCGATTCATATACACACACATATACACAGACGAACGGTTGGGGCTTGAGCTCAAGGTCTCCTGGGCAGTCGCAGGTGTCTGAGGCATGAGAGGGGAGTGTTGGGCAATTCTAATCCTATTGTGCAGTGGAGCTCATGGCTCAACCCCCATGTTGCCATGTAACCCCTCCCCCAACAGGACCACATTGGCTGCCTGTGGACAGTAAGCCCGCCAATGAGTAATGACCTGGTAATGACTGGTCTGAGATTAGGTCAACCAACCCTGAGCCTGACTATAAACACACAAGAGAATTACTGGGGAAGGATCCAGGAACTCTTACTAGACAGAGAGAAAGAGAGGCCGCTGCTCTTCCGGCTTGTTTGTGGTCCTGTGTGACTTGGTAGCGCATGGTGCTTGCAACGCCAGGGTTGTAGGTTCGATTCCTAAGGGGGACCCGTATGAAAATGTATGCACTTACTATTACTGTAAGTTTCTCTAGATAAGAGCGTCTGCTAAATGACTCAAATATAAATGTTAGAGCAGAGGGGACAGGGAAGCCCTCCCCTTCTCTCCTCCCATTACTCCTCCTCTCTTCTCCTTCATCCGCTGGTCTGGTTCAGCAGCAGCATGCAGACGCTGCTGGCAAAGACTGTTCTGTCTCTCCTCTTCTTCACTCTCTAGGATGACCCGTTTCTGCAATCTACTCTGCATAAAATACAGGTAGGAATAGGACCATAGACACACACGGACAGTGACTTTACGCTGTATTTGTTATATAGCCTCTGGTTCAAGCTCAGACCTGTGCTCCTCTCTCGTACGAAGATTATTTCTCCCCTTTCCTGTTCTCACCTATATCCTCTTTTTAAGTGGTGTCATTGAGGAAGAAATAAGTAAGCTAGTTTTTCTTTCACTTTGGGGAGTTTAAAGAGAGGAACAGTTTCTTTTTTTGACTGTTTCCATTGTTTCCATATTGTAGCTGTTATCTCTGTTAGAGCCCTTTGCTGAAGCGTACAGTGCAATATGTTTATGTACAGTTCACTTCCGTGAAGTTGGTACTTAGTCTAGAGCTAGATGTCTTTCCAGACACACCTCCATAAATTGCGTTTCTATGTGTACTTTGCCCTCTTGATCATCGTTTGACGTCAGACATACACTGTACTGTATGCTTAAACTGAAAACAAATGGATTCTCATAGTGTTTTTACGAGTCTTCACTCTGACTGTGTGTGAGGAAAGGGAAAGGGGGATACCTAGTCAGTTGTACAACTGATGCCTTCAACTGAAATGTGTCTTCCGCATTTAACCCAACTTCTTTGAGAGGTGCGGGAGCTGTGAGAGTGTGTGTGTGACTGTGTGTTTACGCTAATGTTCGCCTGCTCTGGAGGAGTTCAAAGTACACCTTGATCCTGTTCCGCGTTTCCATTGCCGTCTGAGTTTACTTTGGGGGGATTGTCATTGTTGATACATTATTCACAGGTCTAACGTGTCACTGATGGTGTGCGTTTTTTTCTCTCTCTCTCTCTCTCTCTCTCTCTCTCTCTCTCCCTCTCTCTCTCTCTCAGGAGGTGTTTCCAGACAGCTCATTTCTACGTGGAAGACAGTAGCTCTCCTAGAGTAGTGCCCAATGAGAGCATCCCTGTCATTCCAATCCCAGGTAAGCACCAATCAGAGCATCCCTTTTTATCTCCATAGTACTCCAGGAATCATGAATGGATGAATGGAATGCTTACCGGCAACAACATGGCGCCCAGCACTGAAGATGACCAAACGTTTGCTTTCTGACTGTGCTCAGTGTAATAGACACTTAGGGTAAAGGGGGAGGAGCCAAGTCCCACATAGTTCTGCTCCTCTCTGGTTTCACTGGAATACTGTAGGCACAAATCATGTACAACCTGTACAGACACCACTCACATACAGTAGAAACACCATATGAGACTGCATGTGACCCATCTCCTCACCTGAGACCACTATTTCAACATCCAGCCACCTCTATGGGCTCTGTTGAAGAGTCAGTGAATAGTTCTTCCAAATATCGTGTTGTTCTTCCAAAGGATCAGTTCGTGATGCATAGTGTGTGATCAATTTTGGACAGACTATTCCTTCAAAATGATGTGATGAGTGTGTACAGGTGTTTGTGCACTCACTCGACTTAGCGTTTAAACCGATTGATGAGAGTTCCCTGTCGTCATTGGTTTAGCCCAAATGCACCAAAGGAGGGTGGAAGGGGAGGAGGGTAGAGGAGTGCTGGATCTCTCACTCTCTCACTCTGTCCAGACAGTGGATCAAACCTAAGAGGCATGGAGATTGACCCTCAAAGACCCCCTCTTCCATATCTAACATCTCCCCTTATATCCAAGATTTTCCCCCAGCGTCCAAATCCATTTGGACTGACTGACTGCCCTTCACAATGGGCGTTGGCACAGAGAGCTGTGTCCAATGTGCCTATTTAAGCCAATGGCAAAGCACTTCCCAGAACGTGGACAGGGCAGGCTTATAAAATACGCACCAGAAGAGCACTCTCCTCCTCCTTAAAAGGGTCTTAACTTTGAGAACCTACTTCAGTACTCTACATTCTCCCCCGCAGATTGTAACTCCTCAAGAGCTATCAACAGGTATGTGGCTTTATTAGACTGTAACACAGTGTTTCTAGAATAGCCTAATGTTGTTTAGAGGGTTGTTTGTGGGTTATTTGTGTCTTGATCATGGGTTTTGGAGGACTGAAATAGGCATACTTTTTCTTTAAAGGAAGCTAAAGATTACTGGTTAATTCTCTCAGATAAAGCTGTAAATACAGTAGACTGAATCATATTGTGTTTGCCATGACTCAGTGTGTATGGGGCTTCAACAGCCCCAGTGGGTCAACAGTGAGGGGATGGCCATATATGATCATAATGGTTAACCTGCTCCTCACGGCACTAAT
Organism: Oncorhynchus clarkii lewisi; assembly: GCF_045791955.1. Classification (NCBI taxonomy): domain Eukaryota; kingdom Metazoa; phylum Chordata; class Actinopteri; order Salmoniformes; family Salmonidae; genus Oncorhynchus; species Oncorhynchus clarkii. Next base: position 49,117,967 of record NC_092153.1, on the reverse strand, counting down.
TGCATCAACGAAACCTCCCACCACCTCTATAATCCTCCCTGACATATCTCTCTCTCTCTCTGGGGGTTTCAACCATGATAAAACGAGTAGCAGAGAAACACACCACATACCTAACTACCAGAGACATACCACACACCCCAGTATTTTACTCCATTGTATTTCCAACCTTCATTTTTCTTAAAGCCACCGTTTTTTGACAATTATGTCTAATACATTGTTTCAGGAAGCTGTTTGACATCTTGAACCTCCTTTTATTTCCACATGTTGTGTCTACTGTAAGGATATGATTAGCGGCATCTCTGGCGTGTATGTCAATATCTAATGAGCAGGACACAGAGGGGGGTACAGCATGTCCTATGAAGTACCGTTATCATTTGGGCTAAGATCTAAAAGTATAGGGTGCCATTTCCCTTAAGTTGGCTCTATGAAACATTTGCACTGTGTGTGTGTGTGTGTGTGTGTGTGTGTGTGTGTGTGTGTGTGTGTGTGTGTGTGTGTGTGTGTGTGTGTGTGTGTGTGTGTGTGTGTGTGTGTGTGTGTGTGTGTGTGTGTGTGCGCACATGCCCGCGCATGCGCACGTACTTGTGTTTGTGTAAGTAAGTGTGTAAGTAAGTGTGTGCGTGCATACAGTAGGTGTGTGTGTTCATACACGTGTTTGGGTGTGTGATTTCCCATTTGGTGCCTGTGGATGAAACATTCGTTCAGCCCTGCTTACCGTATGTCTCACTAAACAAGCGTTTAGAGGGGTTCCCACAGGCACAGTTAGGACAGAACATTCACTAAGATGAGCTCCATCTCCCTCATTACTCTCCACCATCACACTCCCTGGGAAATCTCCCTTTCTCTATTTTTACCCCGTTTTGTGAAGAAGTGGATAAAACAAGAACCAGATTGAGACTGTGAATCATTAATGACTCTGCTTGAGATGAAAGCTGTGAACTTAGTTCACCTATACGAAACATAAGCTGATGGACATTAATAACCCATTATTTAATTTGTCTTGGTGAAGTATTGGTGAAATATTTAACATAGCATAGTGAGTGGAAGAGTAGACGGCGCTGCAATCACTCTCAACTCTCCTTTGTTCATTTTGATGTAGCTTCCTGGTGCTTTCCTGCATGTGTTGCATCACTCTGTCTTTTAAGTTTTAGATACAGTTGAAGTCGAAGTTTAAGTTGAAGTCCGAAGTTTACACTTATGTTTAAGTCATTAAAACTCGTTTTTCAACCTCTCCACAAATTTTTTGTTAACAAACTGTAGTTTTGGCACATCGGTTAGGACATCTACTTTGTGCATGACACAAGTAATTTTTCCCAAAATTGTTTACAGACAGATTATTTCACTTATAATTCAATGTATCGCAATTCTAGTGGGTCAGAAGTTTACATACACCAAGTTGACTGTGCCTTTAAACAGCTTGGAAAATTCCAGAAAATAATGTCATGGCTTTAGAAGCTTCTGATAGGCTAATTGACATCATTCGAGTCAATTGGAGGGTACCTTTGTATGTATTTCAAGGCCTACCTTCAAACTCAGTGCCTCTTTGCTTGACATCATGGGAAAATAAAAAGAAATCAGCCAAGACCTCAGAAAAAAAATTGTGGACCTCCACAAGTCTGGTTCATCCTTGGGAGCAATTTCCAGGTACCACGTTCATCTGTAAAAACAATAGTACTCAAGTATAAACACCATGGGACCACGCAGCCGTCATACCGCTCAGGAAGGAGACGCGTTCTGTCTCCTAGTGATGAACGTACTTTGGTGCGAAAAAGTGCAAATCAATCCCAGAACAACAGCAAAGAACCTTGTGAAGATGCTGGAGTCAACAGGTACAAAAGTATCAACATCCACAGTAAAACGAGTCCTATATCAACATAACTTGAAAGGCCGCTCAGCAAGGAAGAAGCCATTGCTCCAAAACCACCATAAAAAAGCCAGACTACGGTTTGCAACTGCACATGGGGACAAAGATCGTACCTTTTTGGAGAAATGTCCTCTGGTCTGATGAAACAAAAAATAGAACTGTTTGGCCATAATGACCATCGTTATGTTTGGAGGAAAAAGGGGGATGCTTGCAAGCCAAAGAACACCATCCCAACCGTGAAGCACGGGGGTGGCAGCATCATGGGTGGGGGTGCTTTGCTACAGGAGGGGCTGGCATGATGAGGGAGGGAAATATAGATGGCATGATGAGGGAGGGAAATTATATAGATATATTGAATCAACATCTCAAGACATCAGTCAGGAAGTTGAAGCTTGGTTGCAAATGGGTCTTCCAAATGGACAATGACCCCAAACATAATTCCAAATTTGTGGCAAAATGGCTAAAGGACAAAGAAGTCAAGGTATTGTAGTGGCCATCACACATCCCTCACCCCAATCCTATAGAGAATTTGTGGGCAGAACTGAAAAGGTGTGTGCAAGCAAGGAGGCCTACAAACCTGACTCAGTTACACCAGCTCTGTCAGGAGGAATTGGTCAAAATTCACTTGTGGAAGGCTACCTGAATCATTTGACCCAAGTTAAAAAGTTTAAAGGCAATGCTACCAAATACTAATTGAGTGTATGTAAACTTCTGACCCACTGGGAATGTGATGAAAGAAATAAAAGCTGAAATAAATCATTCTCTCTACTATTGTTCTGACATTTCACATTCTTAAAATAAAGTGGTGATCCTAACTGACCTATGACAGGGAATTTTGAATTGTGAAAAACTGAGTTTAAATGTATTTGGCGAAGGTGTATGTAAACTTCTGACTTCAACTGTAGATATGCAATACATATATTCAACAGGTATTACAGGTTACAGAGATTCTAGAGATAGTGTAGAGAGTTTTGGTATAAACATTGTAGTGTACATTAAACCTGTTGATATCTTGGGTATGTACCTCAGTTCCTCTGCTAAACTTTCCCATGTATTCCCGAGACACAAGTGTGTGCTGAACTCGAACTATATGTATATGACTGTGTGTTTCTGACTAAGTGTCTAATTGTGTGGTATTATCTCCCTTTCAGATGACATGGAGGCCATCCCTGTCAAGCAGTTCATCAAACATATCTCAGAGCTCTACTCCAACAACCAGCATGGCTTCTCAGAGGACTTTGAGGTAAATAAATGCTCTCTCTGTTGTTTTATAAGCAGTCTGGAGTTATCCAGGTGGGTAATAGTTAGTTATCCAGGTGGGTTGGAGTTAGTTAGCCAGGTGGGTTAGTTAGTTAGCCAGGTGGGTTAGAGGTAGAGTTAGCCAGGTGGGTTAGAGGTAGAGTTAGCCAGGTGGGTTAGAGGTAGAGTTAGCCATCTGGGTTAGAGTTAGCCAGGTGACTTGCTATGCTAATGTGTTGTGTTTGTTTTGCCGTGTGACTTAAGGCAGAATGTGTGTCCATAAGTTTGTAGGTGCGTGTGGGCCCGTTTAAGGTTTCCATAGTGCTGCTAATGGTCATGGAGCAGAGGATTTTATACGTGTCTCATGACTGGGCCGGCTGAGTGAGTGAGTGAGTGAGAGATCAGGCTGGAAACCTCTGTCTGTCACATTACTCACTAAACCAAAAATTACCTTGTGTTATGCTTGGATCAGAGTCAGAAAGCTGAATGCAGGATCAATAATGCTCTGTGCCTGGGTGATAGCCTTTAGGACAGACACAGTCATGTTTCATTCAGAGCACTATAGCCTACCTCTAAGATCTGAGTCAATGGTCCTACAACTTGATTATTTTGAGGGAGATTTTGATCACATGCTAGCAGCTATTTGTGCTTTTAATAGTCTACCTCTCCTAATTCTATCACTGTGGTTTTAGAAACCATCTCTGCTGCCCTCTTTCTCCCTTCTTCTTCTCTTCTTCTTCTCTTCTTCTCTTCTTCTTCTCTTCTTCTTCTCTTCTTCTTCTTCTTCTTCTTCTTCTTCCCTTACTTTCTCAGCCCTTAGCAAACCACTCAGAATTCCTTAGTGGCCCCCTCCCCAGAAGAAGGTGTGTCTGTTCTGCACTGAGTTTTCTCATGGGGCTAGCAAAACCTCCTCCCCCCACTCCCACCACCATCCCCTTGTTGTCCAGGCCGGTGTGATGGACACTTGGAAAGCTTAAAGGTTTAAGGGGGGGGCCCTCTCCTGGGTGAATGGAGTGCTCCGTGCGCTCCACGGCTCTTTATTTGTCCCCAGGAAGGAGGCAGGAGAAAGGGGGAAGGCAGCGGAGCGAAACCCCTTTGGCTGGAGGGTCTTCGGGCCCTGACAAGTGGCTTTGTCCAGCCGGGCCCCAGGGAGACGTGGGTAGGATGAGTAAAGACAGGGGGAGAGACTGGGGAATGGGTTTGGCTGGGCTTGGATAGCTGGGGGGGTGGGGTGGCTGAAATGCACACTGCATACCGATAGAGGTACAGGGAGAGTATAGCAAAACAAATTCAGAAGACGTATCAGCATGTTGGTTACCTGACGTGACTTAGGATTTTGGTGAATATAAATGTGTCCATTTGCATCATGTCTCATAGGACTTGAAAATAACTATTTTGTACCCTTATGCCTTTCACATCATATAGACGGACAGGGTTCTGGGGTTATCTATAACCTTCTTGTCATTCTAATGTCTACATATGTCCAGTGTGGTTGAATTATCCCTGGTGTTGGCTAGAGATCTTCTACTTTGTAGTATCTCATTCTGTAATGCCACCACCCCCATTGGCATACACACTGTAATTGGACCAGTAGGCAGCTGTTTCCGTGTGTGTGTGTGTGTGTGTGTGTGTGTGTGTGTGTGTGTGTGTGTGTGTGTGTGTGTGCACGCCTGTGTGTAATGTACTGTATGTATACATGCCATCTGGTGGGCACATCAACCAGTGGCTTTCCAGTCAGTATGTACCCCGTCTCACTGTCCTCATTATATATATATTATTCTGCCTTTATGAGGGGTCGGAATTCTTCCACTGTGCCCAGAATAAATGAGTATTCATGTTTGTACCATGCAGAGAGAGAGATCTATAAAGCTAAAACAAGGTTGTTGATCTGTAAATAACTGAGGAGCTAACGCCAAACTGAGGGCTTTGGTCGACCTTAACGTTACGTATTACTGCCAGAAGGCCAGACAACTGTTGTTGGTTTGTCATAAAACATTTCCATATACTGGTTGCTATGATACTGATGGAGCATAATGCTAATGCATTCTCTGGTTTTCTGATGGGATAGAGACACAGATAATATGAGCATATTTGGCATGCTTTCTGACGTGAGTTTAAAGGACGGTTGATACATTTGCTACACGAAGCTTCTCAGTCGGTGGCTCTATGGTTTTACTGGAATTGGAACGAGAGCAGCTGAGGTTTGGGAAGATCGCGTGATGGTTAGCCGAGTGTGTGACACAACTAAAGGGCAGAGAACATGTCAACTTCTGCTTAAGGAGAGAGAGAGAGAGAGAGAGAGAGAGAGAGAGAGACATCTGCCCTGTGTCTGTCACTGTGTCCACCACATTCTGACAGCGTAAAATTCCGGAGACGTCACCAGAAATGCCTGCATAACTCACAGCGCCGGCATTTATGTCAAAACCTCTCTTTTCACCGCGTTCCAAAATGTCACCCTCTGTGTGTGTCTCTCTCGCTCCCACAGGAGGTGCAGCGATGCACGGTGGACATGAAGATCACGTCGGAGCACTCCAACCATCCAGACAACAAGCACAAGAACAGATACATCAACATCGTGGCCTGTGAGTAGTGCACGCCACACACCACAATACAGGACCGTGACAGCCAGTCACACCACTGCACTGATGCTTTATGTCACACAGTTACAGCTTGTCAGAGTACAGCTGTCATTGTCTAGACTACTGGTGTCTTCAGAACTGTCAGAATATGTAGTGCTAGGAATGTGACACACACACACACACACACACACTTCTAACTGTCCCTGTCTCTCTCCTCCAGACGACCACAGTCGGGTGAAGCTACGGCCTTTAGCTGGGAAGGACTCCAAACACAGCGACTACATCAATGCCAATTATGTTGATGTGAGTGTGTATCTCTTATGGGCCATCTGGTTTGGTCGTGTAAGTGTGTATTTGTGTGAGAGTTAGTTTGTCCACCGCGTATTGCATGCATGCGTGTACAGTGTGTGTAATCGATTGAAGTTCAAAGCAAGGCAGTATCTTTGAATAGTGTTTGTGTTCTGAATGGCCTCGCACCATGTTTCCCTCTGAATGGTAGGGCTATAACAAGCCCAAGGCCTACATCGCGGCTCAGGGCCCTCTCAAGTCCACCTTCGAGGACTTCTGGAGGATGGTGTGGGAACAGAACACTGGTATCATCGTCATGATCACCAACCTGGTGGAGAAAGGGAGAGTATGTGCACTACAAATCAATAGATCTCTTTCCTCTCAGTACTAAAATAGTAATGACTTTTTAGTAACCATGTAATAACATTTTGGTTTCTTTGTGATTCATTGAAACGAGTGGTCCTAACCCTGTGTGTTGTGTCCCTGCAGAGAAAATGTGACCAGTACTGGCCCACAGAGAACAGCGAGGAGTATGGAAACATTGTGGTCACACTAAAGAGCACCAAAGTGCACGCTTGCTACACGCTACGACGCTTCACTGTGCGCAATGCAAAAGTAAAAAAGGTCAGTGACTGTAGTACAGGTCTCCATACTTGTGTTCTCAGGTGATCCTGCTCTACTAGTCTCAGTGTTCTTGAAAAGTGACTCATGTGATAACTACTTCTCATCATGTGGAAGATACTAATCAATGGGACTTCTCTCTATCACCCTCTTCCTCCCTCCCTCTCGCCCGGGGTCAGAAGGGGAATCCTAAGGGGCGTCAGAGTGAGAGGACAGTGGTTCAGTACCACTACACCCAGTGGCCTGACATGGGTGTCCCTGAGTACACGCTGCCCGTGCTCACCTTTGTCAGGAGGTCCTCTGCCTCCCAAACCCCAGAGATGGGCCCTATGCTGGTCCACTGCAGGTACTGTGCTGGTCAGGGATTCTTATGGGAAAACAGTATTTAAGGGGAGAAGACTTAATAAGTGTTAGTGAGCAGAATACACATTTTTTTAAACTGCTGTCTAAAATATGAATCAAGCATGAGAGAGAGGAAGAGCAAAAAAGGAAAATAAAGGTTATGAGAAATAATGAGCCCAAAAACGTAAGTGGCAATATAAGACAGCTGAATGATTTACTGGAGTTTAGCTTGTTATTTCTTTTCACCTCTGAAAACATCTGTTGTGGTGCTAAAGCTCGGTACATAAGTGTTTCAGACAATAAATCCGTATGATTTGGCACGGCTGAGATTAGAAAGCCCTCCACGTGCAGTTATGTGAGTGACGTGGCATAGAGCCATGCTGTAATATGTACTGCAGTCTGAAATATACACCATCATTTCCACTTCAGCTACTCTGCACTTCCTTTGTTACCTGAGAGCCAGGGATCCCATCCGTGGTTAGCTAAGTCTGTGTTTAAGGCAGTAATGTGGTGTGCAGGCAGGGAAATGGACTGTAATTGTCCAGTGAAAGTTCCCTCCTCTGAAATGAGAGTAATGGTCTCTAACGTCATACTGTCCTGCGCTGTTAGATAATGGCCCTTCACAGGCCGAGCCCACTGTGTCTACACACTCAATTGTACAGCTCTGCCAGGCGCACACACACACACACACACACACACACACACAAAGGTCCTCATTACTGTGCCTGTGATCTGGGTGGACCCTGTCTCTCACTGTCAGTGCTGGCGACTGGCTTCTCTTCTGCTGAACATGGACTCTATTTATGATTAAAGCCGTCTGCTTCCTCTCCTCTCATTAACTCACACTATAGTGTATGCACAGGACCCTGACATGAAGAGAGGGAGGTCAACCTAGGAGGTAGAGATAGGCCTGTTAGGGATCAGACTGTTCAGGCCTGTCTTATAGGAGTTTGTACTGTATGACATCTCCAATAGTTTTTTTTATTTATTAAAAAAATGAAAAAGGATTTAATTAGGCAAGTAGTTCTTATTTACAATGATGGCCTACTCTGGCTAAACCTGAACGATGCTGGGCCAATTGTGCGCCACCTTATGGGACTTCCAATCACGGCCGGATGTGATACAGCCTGAATTCGAACCAGGGACCGTAGTGACGCCTCTTGCACTGAGATGCAGTGCCTTAGACCACTGCGCCACTCGGGAGCAGCTCTACCCAGCTCCTAACCTTGACTGTCACTGTGTCTGATGGTTTCTAACCATGAACCTCATTCATCAGCAACTGGTTTAGATCTGGAGAACCAGCTGACTAGACACTGGCCAGCCAATGACATGAATCGATCAATTAAGAACCAGCTAGAAGAGAACATTGCTGTAGTAGACATGGACTGGTATTGAAGACAGCTGAGTTATTAATTGGTCTGCTGCTGTCATTTAAATTTTTGTCCATGTTCCTGAAGGGCTCTATTCCAATGTGTGTGTTCCTGTGTGTGTGCAGTGCGGGTGTGGGCCGGACGGGGACCTACATCGTCATAGACAGCATGCTGCAGCAGATCAAGGACAAAAGCACAGTCAATGTCCTGGGCTTCCTCAAACACATCCGGACCCAGCGCAACTACCTGGTACAAACAGAGGTGGGTCCAGTGTGTGTGTGTGTGTGTGTGTGTGTGTGTGTGTGTGTGTGTGTGTGTTAACACCCTTCTATACTCACTATGTGACATTCTGTTCACTTCAGCATCTGTTTGAAAGCAAATTATGTCTTTCTTATCTGTCTTATGCAGCTGTGTTTTAATCTGTCCATCTCCAGGCATGCATCACATAGCCACTGTTGTCCAGGACCAAAGGACCATAGCCATTGTCATAATTTCTTTACAGAGAGCTGTACTGCCACTGTCTGCATGTCTGACTTGGTGTTGCTTCTCTCCATCTTGCTTGGCCTATAGGAGCAGTATATCTTCATTCATGATGTGTTGATTGAGGCCATCATGGGGAAGGAGACAGAGGTGTTGTCCAGCCAGCTGCACAGCTATGTCAACAGTATCCTTACACCTGGGGTGGGCGGCAAGACTCGGCTGGAGAAACAGTTTAAGGTCTGATCAGCTCCTTCTCAGTCTTACTGAACCCTAGATCTCGTTCTCTCTCTGCCTATCATGCACCTTCTCTCTCAAACAGGTTTTCTCTGAATCTATCTTTTTCTGCCTGCATATATCTCGCTCTCTGTCTCTCTTTCTCTCTCTGTACCCCTCTCTCTCTCTCCGTACCTCTTGTTTTCTATCGTACTCTCTGTCTCCCTCTATTCTCTCTCTGTACCCCCCTCTCTCTCTCCGTACCTCTCGTTTTCTATCGTACTCTCTGTCTCTCTTTCTCTCTCTGTACCCCTCTCTCTCTCTCCGTACCTCTCGTTTTCTATCGTACTCTGTCTCTCTTTCTCTCTCTGTACCCCTCTCTCTCTCTCCGTACCTCTCGTTTTCTATCGTACTCTCTGTCTCCCTCTATTCTCTCACTTCCCTCTCCATCATTCCCTTCTTTTCCCAGTGCAGGGATCTCAGGGTGTCATGTCTGTCTCCTTAAAGATGTCTCTCAGCATCACAAAGTCTTGACTGATCTCTGTCTGGTCCCACTGCTGGAGACGTAAATGTAATTAGAATGGAAATACATTTAGGGGAAGAGTACTTCTCTTCCCCGGGTGCCCTCTTTGACTAATGCTACTCACTGCACTTGTTGCCAGGGCAATGTGAGGGGGGGGTCCAGGTTGTCGCCTGGTTTGACGACAGGCTCAGATCGTAATTGGCTCTCATTATTCTCCTCCATGGTGTGATTTGATTGGGCCCAGGGTCAGGCGAGATTGAGCAATGGCAGCCATTGTGAAATTAATGCAATTAGCCTCAAGGCTGGATTTGAAGTTAATCATTTTTTGGAGAAAATATTTATTTGTTTTTTAGATGCCAAAAATGTCAAGTCCTATGTTAATTTCTGCTCTCCAAAGAATTAGCAGTGTTTGTAATTGTGTCATTTGGCAGGAGTGTTAAGATGAAAACACCATTTTTTCCTTCAGCTGAATTTGATCTGAGTAAATATTTACTAGAATGTTTAGCATTGAAGAAAATTTAAATTGGAATTTCAGTGTACTTGAATTGACTGGAGTTGACCCCAACCCTGACTGTATCATTGTTATCTAACCTCTCTCCCACCCCCTTTCATCAATCTCTCTATCCCTCTTTCTTGCCCTCTCACCTCCTCTCTTGTTTGCAGTTGGTGACTCAGTGTAACGCCAGGTTTGTGGAGTGCTTCAGTGCTCAGAAGGAGTGCAACAAAGAGAAGAACCGCAACTCTTCGGTGGTACCCTGTAAGTCAAATACTCAACTTGTTTGACTATATGATCCATGCACCACCTGACGGCCATATTCACCTATTGCACTGGCTCCAGGCTAGACTGCTGCTTTCCAGTGTCCTGTTTCTGATTACCCTAGTCTCTATTCATGGTCAGGAAGTCATTCATCTACAGTAATTAGTCACATAACTGGTTGTGTATGGTCCGTGCTCGTACCATAGTTATTTTAAGTGAGTATGCTGTGGCTGCTTTTCATAGAAATCACTCACTCGCTTTGTAAACCAATAAGAACATGTTTGCTGCATAGCTCTATGATATACTGTGCCCTGATTGGTTCTCTCTGTGTCTCTATGGCAGCGGAGCGAGCGAGGGTGGGGTTGGCACCTTTGCCCGGTATGAAAGGCACAGATTACATTAACGCATCTTACATAATGGTGAGTACCACCTCCTGTTCCTCCCCTGTCAATCATTCACTGTCCCTCAGGCACACTCCTGGCTGGACCAACTGAACAAGGAATATAAATATTTTGATATAAAATCCATTTGTCTCATAGACATTGATTGCTGTCAACTGAGAGGAATGGACTTGTTGTCTTTTGTTGACTTTTGTGAATACTAAATGTAGACTGCTAGCTGTAAGGTGTTTTAAGCAGTGGTAGGCTGCTGCTGTGGCAGGTTTTGCCTGAGGCACACTGGCTTGTTTTCCTCTTAACCACAACACAACCCTTGCTTGAACCCTTGACCTCTGTTGTGACACCACAGGGCTACTACAGGAGCAATGAGTTCATCATTACCCAGCATCCTCTGCCCCACACCACTAAAGACTTCTGGCGAATGATCTGGGACCACAACGCACAGATCATTGTCATGCTGCCGGACAACCAGGGGCTGGTGGGTCTCACACACACGTACGCACACGCACGCACGCACACACACACAAACACACGCACACAGACTAAAGGTAAAACAGTTCAGATATCAGCCTAATCTTTGGTCTATTAAAAGGCTGCCTTAGCACCCTAAGCATTGTCTTTTCCAGCCTTGGCCCAGTGTTCACACAGTAAGTCACTCATTTTGGGGTGAGAAGCATTGAGATGAGGACTGGAAGTGACAGCAGCTGTATCAGTCACTCCAGTCAGCCATATGTCTCTCTAATAAACTCTCTGTGATTTCACACACTGATTGGGGGCACCTCTGCACTCATATTCCCGCCCCTTTAACAGTTTGTTTCGTTTTGGACTTAATGCTTTGCTCAGAATAAACTCTCAGTGATTCTACTAAACTGAAATGTCTCACTCAACTATTTTTGTCTCAACCCACTTTCCCTCTCCTCCCTTTTCCTTTTCATACTAATCCCCCCTTTTGATTTGGCTGTGTGTCTTTAGGCGGAGGATGAGTTTGTGTACTGGCCGAGTCGAGAGGAGGCCATGAACTGTGAAGCCTTCACTGTCACACTTATCAGCAAAGACAGACTATGCCTTTCTAACGAGGAGCAGATCATCATCCACGACTTCATCCTGGAGGCCACACAGGTACGGTGTGGTGTGTGGGTGTGTGGGTGGGGGCGTCTTTGTATGTACACCTACATACACTAACCTATCCCTTCCTCTCTTTCTGTTCCTCTCCCCAGGATGACTATGTGTTGGAGGTGCGTCACTTCCAGTGCCCTAAGTGGCCCAACCCTGACGCTCCCATCAGCAGCACCTTTGAGCTCATCAATGTCATCAAGGAGGAGGCTATGACCAGAGACGGACCCACCATAGTACACGACGAGTGAGTGTGTCACATCCTATTCCTAATGACAGAGAGAACACTCATCTCTGCTTTTAAGCGAACTGAATACTGTATACTGTAAACTGTTTCAACAGAACATTTTGTTATTCCCACACACACCCACCCACACTTTCACATCTACAGCATACCTGGTAAGCATAGCCATTGAATGACTTCTAATGAGTCCCACCCCCAGGTACACTGATACGCCATCCAATTAGAAATAATGAACGTCGCTTAATATTGACAGACATGAGCGGCGACGAACAACACTCCCAACGACGAGACATGCAGCTTTAGTCATGTTTATTCATTAGGATAATGAAGATTGCTTGTCTCATCCCAGAGAAAAAAGGGACTAATTGAGTATTTCAGTTCTGTAACGTTACTATGGTATCCCCCCCCCCCCCCTAAGAGGTTTTGGATAGACGGCTGTAGTAATTATCTGCATATTCATTAGCTGGTTAGACATGGTTGTTAGGCTGTGTATCTCCAGTGCACTTGACAAAGCTGTTAATAAAAGCAGCAACCTTTTCATTGTGAGCGTCCCTCTTTCTCTAAGGGGCTGAACTCCTCTTGCCGTCTCACATGGAATAAATTTGCTGCAGTGTTCCTTAAGTCTCCAGTCTGACGTTCAGTTCCTCTCTGGGCCCTATGCTTCTATGTGAAAGTGTGTCTCTGTCCTGTTTAAAGGCTTATGAAGTTAACCCTGTGTGTTCCTCTCCTGTCCCCCAGGTTCGGAGCAGTGTCAGCGGGCATGCTTTGTGCCCTCACCACCCTGTCCCAGCAGCTGGAGAGTGAGAGTGCCGTGGGCGTCTATCAGGTGGCCAAAATGATCAACCTCATGAGGCCTGGAGTATTCACAGATATAGTAAGTAGACTAGTAGCATGGTTATGAAATGGAAGCGATTAAATGCACTAAATGACCAAAAGTATGTGGACACCTGCTTGTCGAACATCGCATTCCAAAATCAATGGCATTAATATGGAGTTGGTCTCCACTTTCCTGCTATAACAGCCTCCACTCTTCTGGGAAAGCATTGCTGCAGGGACTTGCTTCCATTCATCCACAAGAGCATTAGTGAGGTAGGGCACTGATTTTGGACGATTAGGTCTGGCTCACAGATGGCGTTCCAATTCATCCCAAAGGTATTCGATGTGGTTTAGGTCCTGACAAACTATTTCTGTATGGACCTTGCTTTGTGCACGGGGGCATTGTCATGCTGAAACAGGAAAGGGCCTTCCCCAAACTGTTACCACAAAGTTGGAAGCACAGAATCGTCTAGAATGTCATTGTATGCTGTAGCGTTAAGATTTCCCTTCACTGGAACTAAGGGGTCTAGCCCAAATCATGAAAAACAGCCCCAGACCATTATTCCTCCTCCACCAAACAGTTTTATTTTACCAGGCAAGTCAGTTAAGAACAAATTCTTATTTACAGTAACGGCCTACCCCAGCCAAACCCTCCCCTAACCCGGAGGACACAGGGCAAATTGTGCACTGCCCTATGGGACTCCGAGCATGGCCAGTTGTGATACAGCCCGGGATCGAACCAGGGTCTATAGTGACACCTCTAGCATTGAGATGACACTATTGGCACTATGCATTCGGGCAGTTAGCATCCGCCAAACCCAGATTCGTCCTTTGCACTGCCAGATGGTGAAGCATGATTCATCACTCCAGAGAACGAGTCCAATGGCGGCGAGCTTTACACCACTCCAGCCGACACTTGGCATTGAGCGTGGTGATCTTAGGCTTGTGTGCGGCTTCTCGGCTATGGAACCAAATTCATGAAGCTCCTGATGAACAGTTCTTGTGCTGACATCCACATACTTTTGTATATATAGTGTAGATGCAAATTGGCTACATGATTGCATTTTTGGAGTTTGCACCCTTCCTTACAGCATTTCCCTTTCCCTCCACAGGATCAGTACCAGTACCTTTATAAAGCTATGCTCAGTCTGATCAGCACCAAGGAGAATGGCTCTGGCTTATGGTCGCTGGACAGAAATGGTACCATGGCCATGTCGGATGAGTCAGACCAGGCAGAGAGCATGGAGTCCCTCGTCTGAAGGACCCCACCCACCAGGCCTGAGTGGCCCCAGGCCCTCGCAGAGAGAGAGGCACTTACTTTGTAAAACTGACTATAAGACAATACTTTGAGGCCTTTTTTTGCCAGACTCTTGGTTAAATGAATAACCTGATTACTTTTTTACACTGATAAAAAGTTTTTGATATTTATTTTTTGCCATTTTACGTCTTAATGTTATCCTACTGAACGTTTGCAGCTGCATTTTTGAGTTCACAACAACGAAACACACTTCTGTCTTTCTTGTTTGCACTATAATGTCAGTGTTACTGCCTATACTAAGCTGATGGACTCTGTTCTACTACACTTAAGCTCTGATTTCAACATCCCATGGCAAAACCCTCATTGCTCCGTTTGCTCCCTACTGGCTCATATAAGGAAGAGGAGCGAGAGTGACATAACTTCCTGTTCATATCAATAACCCTTTCAACCTGGTTTCACTACAGTAGACCTCTTCTCCTCTCCCCACCTCTCTTCTTCTCTCCTCTGCTCACCCATATGGCTCATATGTCACTCATTCGCTGCCAGACTCAACAGTCTGGTTTCAATCACACCTACAGCCAATAGGGTCATTGATTCTGTTTGTTTGTTCTTCTTTTATTTGTATCACCTTATCTTCATTATGCATCTTATTAGCAATTCAAACCCATATTTGAATACTGAAGGTGATATTATAACAGCTACTGTGAACCTGTATTGTTTTTTTGTATGATTCATATTATGCTTTTGAATATATATATATAGATATATGTACACATATATGAATATCCTTATCATTATAACTTGTGATTTTGTAGATGTCCGATGTCATGACCTGCCTCTGAGTCCCACTTGATCCAACAGTTTACCACTCTTAGTCAATGCCAGTGTTGATTTTCTGCACACTTACGCCCCCTTCTGGCTCAGTTGTTTTTTTGCTTCTTGCTGCTAATAGTCAACGCAGTCATCGAAGTTAGTTAAATTAAGAAATTATGATGCCCTTGTGTGAGTGGAAACTTCTTTGAGAAAATGGATACTCGTGATACAGCCGTTTGCCATTCTCTGTGTCCTGCCTGTTGAATTGATTATTTGGGTGAAGGTATGTTTAAAATCCCCCCAGTCCATCCTGAAGCAGGTATGCTCCCACGTCACACGGCCTTGTGTACATAGTTTCTAATCCTCACCGTTGCTTGACTCTGCTTGTGTGTGGTATGATTGTATGCTATGACCGTCGTATGGTTTTGCTCAAGATTCAGTCAGGTGGGAACTTAGTGGCCTAAGCAAGGACAGTTTTACTGTGGTTCAAGGACAGTTTTACTGGAGTCCTAGAGTGATTCACATGAACTCATTGACCCTGTTTTAGTTGTACTCCCAGCACCACCCCTTCATTTCCTGGCAGAATCACTTTAAAAAATAAAATACCTCCCTTAGTTATCTGAAGGAAAGAGAGACCACCTGTGATTTGCATTTGAAAGAAAATGTGAATTAATTAAACAGCACAATGACCATGCTATTAGAATATTTTGTGTTTGATTATCACAACAAAACATAGAGGATACCTATGATTTGTAACTTTTACCAAAGACTTATACTAATTTCCGTCAAGAGAAATAATAGAGAGAGGGAGAGCTTATTTCATTTGTGTCTGATTTCCTTTGTCAGTAATGTGTGAGCTGTTGACTGAGTGAGTGAGGATGTGTGCGTTTTCTTCTGCTTCATTTGGCATCTTTTAGTTTACATGCTGGACTTTCTGCATAAACTCGTCATAACTTGTGTTCGTTCATAAATTCCCTTTGCTACAGGGGGAGATCATTGCAATTTTATTATATCTCAGTTCTGACTCAATTAGTGGAATAATAAAGTAGAGAGATGCATTAATTCTTTCTTTTGGTGTAGCCGTCATCTTTCATCTCCTTCCAAGGAGGGCTATTGAATTAAGTCATAACTCCAACATTTGGGGTAAACAGCTGACTTTTGTCCCTTTGTCACTGAAGGCATTTTGCATTGTTAAAGCACTAGCTGTTTTTCATTCATTCAGTTTTGCTTGTTCCATCACTGAGCTTAGTGTCCACTGTCAGGTGTGTTAATGTGTTGCAAAACACAAACACTAGTGGATCATGAAAACAATGTACATATTTTGTTGCTTCTATTACCAACCATTTTCTGGAAACTTTGTATCTATGGTATATAATCATAGAATTTTATATTTTCATATAAAGCTATTTTTCTTTCTCTCAGTTCAACTCCTTCATTGCATTGCTTTTGTGGTGAAACGTGGAAACCAAGTCTTCGTGCATTGAGTTAGTGGCCGTCATCACATTGCAATACAATTCCACGCCTCCCATTAACTTTTAAGGCAGTGATTGTGATATTATTGTTATTACTTTTTTTTGTTTTCATGTTCATGTTTCTGTTGTCAGAGTGTGCAATAGAATAGATCTAGTAAGTCACTGAATAATTTCATCCCATTGACCATTTTGAACAGGGGGGGGGGGGGGGGGGGGGGGGGGGGGGGGCGTTGCTTCCTCTTTTGTAACCTGAAATAAGAAAAGAAAAAAGTGGAGAAAAAAAACATTTCTTTTGTTGATAGCTATTACAAAGCATTCTATTATAGTGTTATTTAATATGTACATTGTATTGCTATACTTAAAATAAAATATGGGTTTTGATGTACTTTGTTGAAATCCTTGTGTGGCCCATGTTTGCCTTTGTCTACTGGATTTAGCCATTTGCATCATATATTGGGAATCAAGCATTATCATTCCACTATCCTTGTATCACATAATTAGATACAAGGTTTCCATCTAGTGGTAAAGTAGTGAAGACTTTTCCCAGAACAGCCAAGTAGTTTTCGATAAGCCTACACATCCTGATCTCAAGAGCTTACATTCTGTTCACAAGACCTGGCTAAACAGTGAGAGTATGCGTGAGTACTGTAATTATGAAAGCATAAATTATTGTAAAGCACAGTAATTATGAGGATATTTGATTAGCCTTAAATTACATAATAGAACGTGTAATGGTAGTAATGGTCATCAAAGCAATAATTACAGGGGTAGGGAGGTAACTGGATTGCTGTCAGATTTACAAAGCAGACAAACAACACTGTTAAAGATTGTTTGGATTTTGTGGTCCATGCTCCCGCATTGATCATTTTAATGAGGTGATGCCACGTTTATTTTAAATGTCATAAACAACTTTTACTAGCTAAATATCCAAAACAAAAACATAGCTAGCTCTGAATTAGCTCTACGTGAATGACTAGAGAATGTTGCATTTTCAGATTGGAAGCCTCGCTAGCTAACTATAACCACAAGGAAGTCATCCATGCCATCCGTGTCGGTCTAGGGAAAAGAGCTGTGCTGCATTAGCAGATGGAGAGTCGATATGAGCAACAGAAGAGTACGAGGAGGCAGCAGGTGAAGCTGCACATGAGAGAAATGCCCAACCCCTCCAGGTATGGAACAGGTTAATATACCAGATGCCTCTCAGAAATGTCGCTGGTTGTCTCCACTTGAATACACACTTGAAAGGCATACTTCTATCTCCTACCAGAAGACTCTCAGAACAAGACAACTCTCATACCAGGACATCCTCACTTTGGAGGTAAGGGGATCTCTAATAAATAACAACCAATTAAAAATACATTCTCTCTCTGCAGACTCCCCTGCCCTCCCTAATTGTCAATGAGAGCCAGTAGTGGTGTGTAAAATCCCTGGGGAAGCCAAGCCAGGAAAAAAAGCCATATTGTGATAATTGCTTTGTTTGCTCTATAACCTGTTAGTTCATATGCCTTGACACCGTGATATACTGTACAGGCAGAAGGCCGAGACCATAAAATATCACAGTGGCAGAATAAATTCAACCACACCATTGTTTCATCACAAAACCGGAGAGCAACAGCTGTCCTGTGAAGTCCACAAACCATTTTGCATGTAACAAACAGTTACATGACCTACAGCATGGTCAAGCACAACGTATGTTTGCTGTTGTTGAATGCTGTTGAACAACTAAACCTGAACTAAAGACCTAATTTTAAAAGTGAACAGTGTTTTTATATACTTTTATTTTTTGTTTAGAATCCTGCGGCTCTGTTGTGGTAAATTGCTGTGAGCGCTGCTATATGTCCCAGAATCCTGCCAGATGCCGTATAGGGGGAGAGACGTGAAAGCCCAGCTAGCCTAGCTGGCTCGGCAGTCTCAAATGGAGTTGGAGGTTCCAGACTTTGAAACGTCGCAGGAAGCTCTGGGCTGGGAACCGTCACCAGAAGCTCTGGGCTGGGAACCGTTGCCGGTAGTTCTGAACTGGGTAGGCGCACTGTAGGCCTGGTGCGTGGAGTTGGCACAGGACGTACTGGGCTGTGGAGGCGCACTGGAGACCTGGTGCGTATAGCCGGAATCAATTGCATTTGAACTTTAACACACTTCGCACAGTGAGTACGATTACGTACTGGGCTGCGAAGGCGTACTGGAGACTTGGTGCATAGAGCTGACACAGATGGTGCCGGGCTGAGAAGGCGTACTGGAGACTTGGTGCGTAGAGCTGGCACAGATGGTGCCGTGCTGAGAAGGCGTACTGGAGACTTGGTGCGTAGAGCTGGCACAGATGGTGCCGGGCTGAGAAAGCATACTGCAGACTTGGTGCGTAGAGCTGGCACAGATGGTGCCAGGCTGAGAAGGCGTACTGGAGACTTGGTGCGTAGAGCTGGCACAGATGGTGCCGGGCTGAGAAGGCGTACTGGAGACTTGGTGCGTAGAGCTGGCACAGATGGTGCCGGGCTGAGAAGGCGTACTGGAGACTTGGTGCGTAGAGCTGGCACAGATGGTGCCGGGCTGAGAAGTCGTACTGGAGACTTGGTGCGTAGAGCTGGCCCAGATGGTGCCGGGCTGAGAAGGCGTACTGGAGACTTGGTGCGTAGAGCTGGCACAGATGGTGCCGGGCTGAGAAGGCGTACTGGAGACTTGGTGCGTAGAGCTGGCACAGATGGTGCCGGGCTGAGAAGGCGTACTGGAGACTTGGTGCGTAGAGCTGGCACAGATGGTGCCGGGCTGAGAAGTCGTACTGGAGACCTGGTGCATAGAGCTGACAAAAATGGTGCCTGGCTGAGAAGGCGTACTGGAGACTTGGTGCGTAGAGCTGGCACAGATGGTGCCGGGCTGAGAAGGCGTACTGGAGACTTGGTGCGTAGAGCTGGCACAGATGGTGCCGGGCTGAGAAGGCGTACTGGAGACTTGGTGCGTAGAGCTGGCACAGATGGTGCCGGGCTGAGAAGTCGTACTGGAGACCTGGTGCATAGAGCTGACAAAAATGGTGCCTGGCTGAGAAGGCGTACTGGAGACTTGGTGCGTAGAGCTGGCACAGATGGTGCCGGGCTGAGAAGTCGCTTTTCAACGCGCCTGCGCTGCAGCATACTCCTTTCCACAACCTCTCTCCGGTATCTCTCATTACCTTCTTCTATCGACTCCCACACAGGCTCTGGCTCACTCCCCGGTTCCGCCAACCACCCCATGTCCCCCCCCCCTTTGGGCTTTCTCTGTGGCCGCGAACCCTGGTGTCGCCGCTGTCCTCCCTTCTCTCCTTGCGTCTCCCGCCAAGGAAGGCGATCCTGTCTGGACAGGATTTCCTCCCAAGTTCAGGATCCCTTCCCATCTAGAATCTCCTCCCAAGTCCATGTTACCCTCTCCTCTTGAGCACGCTGCTTGGTCCTGTTGTGGTGGGATATTCTGTCACAACCGTTGGAAGCATACTCGGACCAACGTGCAGCGTGATCTGGGTTCCACATCTTTAATTAGAAATAAGTGAATTAATAAAGACTAAACGAAACGTGACGACAATGGAGGGCTAACGTGCAACTACACATAAACAATATCCCACAAACACAGGTGGAAAAAAGCTACCTAAATATGATCCCCAATTAAAGACAACAGCTGCCTCTAATTGCTGCCTCTAACAGCTGCCTCTAATTGGGAATCATACAAAATCACCAACATAGAAAACAAAACTAGAACCCCACATAATAATACACTAAACTAACCCCCCAGTCATGCCCTGACCTATTCCACCATAGAAAATAAGAACTCTCTATGGTCAGGACGTGACAACAAACAGCACAGGAATTAAATCATCAACATGTATTGATCTTTACTAACGCTGCAGATATTTGCTTTAAAGCAGTATCCAAATCCATAGGATGTAGTGATCACAATATAATAGCCATATTTAGGAAAGCCAAAGTTCCAATGGCTGGGCATAATATAGTGTATAAGAGGTCATACAACAAGTTTTGTAGTGATTCATATGTTGATGATGTAAATAATATTTGCTGGTCTGGGGTGTGTACTGAGGAGCAACCAGACGCTGCACTTGATGCATTTATGAAACTACTTATTCCAGTAACTAATAAGCATGCACCCATTAAGAAAATGACTGTAAAAACTGCTAAATCCCCTTGGATTGATGAGGAATTGAAAAATTGTATGGTTAAGTGGGATGAGGCAAAGGGTATGGCAATTATGTTTGTCAGCCCAACTGATTGGCAAATGTACTGCAAATTAAGAAATCTTGTGACTAAACTAAATGTAAATTTAAATTCAAATAAACTACACTATGAAACAAAGATAAATCATATAAAGAATGATAGTAAAAAGCTTTAGGGCAGCTTAAATGAAATTTGGGGAAAAAAAGCCAACTCGTCTCCTTCATTCATTGAATCACAAAGCCCACTGATATTGCCTACTACTTTAATGACTTTTTCATTGGCAAGATTAAAAAAAACTTAGGGATGACATGCCAGCAACAAACGCTGATACTGCACATCCAAGTATATCGGACCAAATTATGAAAGACAAGTGCTGTACTTATGAATTCTGTAAAGTCAGTGTGGAAGAGGTGAATTTTTGTTTTTTTTTGTCCATCAACAATGACAACTATCTAGATGGAAAATTACTGAGGAGAATAGCAGATGATATTGCCACTCCTACTTGCCACATCTTCAATTTAAGCCTACTAGAGAGCGTGTGCCCTCAAGCCTGGATTGAAGCTAAAGTCATTCCGCTATCCAAGAATAGTAAAGCCCCCTTTACTGGCTCAAATAGCCGACCAATCAGCCTGTTACCAACCCTTAGTTAACTTCTGGAAAAAATTGTGTTTGACCATATACAATGCTATTTCACAGTAAACAAATTGACAACAGAATTTCAGCTTATAGGGAAGGACACTCCACAAGCACAGCACTTACACAAATGACTAATGATTGGCTGAGAGAAATTGATGATAAAATTATTGTGGGGGTTGTCTTGTTAGACTTCAGTGCAGCTTTTGAAATTATCGATCATTGTCTGCTGCTGGAAAAACATATGTGTTATGGCTTTACACCCCCTGCTTTAATATGGATAAAGAGTTACTTGTCTAACAGAACACAGAGGGTGTTCTTTAATGGAAGCCTCTCAAATATAATCCAGGTAGAATCAGGAATTCCCCAGGGCAGCTGTTTAGGCCCCTTGCTTTTTTCTATTTTTACTAACGACATGCCTTGTATTTGGAACAAAACACTCACTAAACCCTAAACCTCAACTAAATCTTGTAATAAATCATGTGGAAATTGAGCAAGTTGAGATGACTAAACTGCTTGGAGCAACCCTAAATTGGAAACTGCCATGGTCAAAACATATTGATGCAGTAGTAGCTCAGATGGAGAGAAGTCTGTCTATAATAAAGTGATGGTCTGCCTTCTTAACCACACTCTCAACAAGGCCCTAGTTTTGTCGCACCTTGACTATGGTTTAGTTGTGTGATCAGGTGCCACAAAAAAGGACTTAAGAAAAATTGCAATTGGCTCAGAACAGGGCAGCACAGCTAGCCCTTGGATGTACACAGAGAGCTAATATTAATAATATGCATGTCAATCTCTCGTCGCTGAAAATGGAGGAGATTGACTTCATCACTACTTTTATTTATGAGAGCTGTCTGTCTAAATTACTGGCACACAGCTCGGACACCCATGCATACCCCACAAGACATGCCACAAGAGGTCTCTTCACAGTCCCCAAATTCAGAACAGACTATGGGAGGCTCACAGTACTACATAGAGCCATGACTGTATGGAACTCTATTCCACATCAAGTAACTGACGCAAGCAGTAAAATTAGATTTAAAAAACAGATAAAAAACACCTTATGGAACAGCGGGGACTGTGAAGCCACACAAACATTGGCACAGACACATGCACACACACACACACACACAATAACATTTGCACTATACATACACATGGATTTAGTGCTGTAGATATGTGGTAATGGTGGAGTAGGGGCCTGAAGGCACAAAGTGTGATGTGAAATCTGTGAATGTATGTAATGTTTTTAAAATTGTATAAACTGCCTTATTTTGCTTTGGCAGCAGCTAATGGGGATCCATAATAAATACAAATACAAACGAAGCAGGTACGGGGAGTCAAACATTAAATATAGAACGGTCATGGAACGAGACAGGAACAGCGTCAGCAAACAAGAAAACAAAGACAAAAAACAATCAATACAGCAGTGGGGAACTGACAAATATAGGGGAGGAAATAAACAGGTGATGAGTGAGTCCAGGTGAGTCCAATAACGCTGATGCGCATGACGAGGGAAGGTAGGTGTGCGTAATGGATGGAAGGAGTGCATGATGCAGGGCAGCCTGGCGCCCTCAAGCGGTAGAAGGGGAGCGGGAGAAGACATGACAATAAACAACCATTGATTTAGAACCACGGAGAGTTACCGCAAGTCAAAAAGAAAACCGGAGCTGTCTCCACTATTCCAGCACCATTTCAACTTGAACATTTCAATATCATCGAATCACCTATGCTTAGTTAAGTACTGTGTCAAATAAAAGATACCCAAAATAATTTATTCCCATCAACATCAGCTAAATATGATTTGGCTGTCCATGGTACTGATAGTGTGTGTGTGTGTGTGTGTGTGTGTGTGTGTGTGTGTGTGTGTGTGTGTGTGTGTGTGTGTGTGTGTGTGTGTGTGTGTGTGTGTGTGTGTGTGTGTGTGTGTGTGTGTGTGTGTGTGTGTGTGTGTGCATGCACTGCATAAACTCTGATGTGTGTGTGTGTGTGTGTGTGTGTGTGTGTGTGTGTGTGTGTGTGTGTGTGTGTGTGTGTGTGTGTGTGTGTGTGTGTGTGTGTGTGTGTGTGTGTGTGTGTGTGTGTGTGTGTGTGTGTGTGTGTGTGTGTGTGTGTGTGTGTGTGTGCATGCACTGCATAAACTCTGATGTGTGTGTGTGGGGGGGCGATTTCTGCCTCTTGCAAATTTAAGGAAAATTATGACTTACATAGAGATGAAAGATACATTCTTTTTTTCTTGGTACGTTTTTTGTGGAAGCCTGATGGGAGCTATTTTGAGTTGAGTTGTGAAGCATTCCTGACCCTACTGTACCCTGATAATCAAGTACAGTCAGGTGGTCACAGATTGTTGGTGACCCAGGCCGCTGTACTGTTGTCTTGTTCCAGACTCGTTACTAGGCGTCAGTTGATGAGAAGATTCCTGAATGGGAGCGCTTCCCCCTGGGTAAAGGCCTACATCCTAGGCAGTGACCATAGCAGAACACCTAAACAACAGAAACAGAAAACCACACCCAGAGACCATTCCCCCACACAAGATAGGGCTCTGCCTACTCGTCCTGTACTGAAACGTGTCAAATGACCCGAAGTGGATCATGTAGAACATTGCTTTGGCTTTTATCTTCATCTTATGTGATCAACAAGGAGCAAATGAGAAACTAAAATCATTTGACAGTGACACTGTAGATTATAAGGTGAGAGCCTGAGGTAAATGTTCTTTAAAAAAAAACTACATTTGGCCATGTAGTGTCATATGGGATGTTTTCCTATGAGAATAACCGTATTCTTAGCATTGACAGTGTTGAGTAGGCATCATGTTGTTTTCCATATGTTTACACTACGGCAACTTTTTATGCTCAGCCATTTTTACGGCTCAGGGTGAAGCTCAGATTTTGGACAACATCCAGGAGTTTAATTCTTTCCTATTACCTCTGTCTACATAATTACTGCTCTATATTGCAATGTTTACAAGTAATGCTCACACGTTTAGTGTGATGATATTGTATGTAGCACTTTATGGTAATCTAATTTTATCAGCATTTTATCTGAAACAAAGAATGTGGTGTTTTTAATTCATGGCTCATATCTGTCCACTAGGGGGAAGTAGAACCACAGATTTGGATAACAAAGACAAACTCTCCTTCAGTTAGTTAACCTCGGGTCATTCATCATCTGTCACAAAATAACTCAAATGTATTTGCATGTATTACCCATGTTCTTTTCTAATGTATATAGTAATGCACAATTAAAAATAAAATATATATTTTATTATTATTACAATACTAATATGAATATTATGGTAAACCCCAAATCATTCATACATTAATTACTGTTCCCTTTCTTGTTTAAGTTCAAGCAATGTACATATTTGTACCCCAAAAAAACAGTTTTTATTGTTCACCTGGTTCTTCATCCATGTATGCCATTCAATGCAAAGTAAAAAATTTACTAAGAAATCATTATTTCATTTTACTCATTTTAGTTTAGTTTATTAGTCCAGTAAAAATCAGGAGTTGATGCACACCCCAAAATGTTTGTAGAGGTGCTGACTAAGAATCAACTGCACAAAAGCAAAAAAGAAAGTTGGACAATATGCTCCCAATGATGTAATATGTTTATCCATTAAATTGTTGGGAGCTTATCGAGTTTAGCTTATTAGCTCCTAATCATTATTTTTAGCACTTCATCACACAGAATATGCTGTGTATTAGGGGGTTAAATATATTAGCCTGAGCCATTGAGCTAGGTTCTCTGGAATGTCTAAATCATTATATAGTAATTGAAGAGTCCTCTTTACATCTGAGCTACAATGTGATTGTGCCGTCTTTATTACACAAAGCCTCCAGAAGGACCTTCTGTGTCTGCAATAATTGCTTTTTTATTGTCCCTTTATTCAAGGCTAGTCTGAGGTCAGCCAGTTACCATATGTTCATAATACTCCATAGAAATGCATGTAAAATGACCCTTTCATTTCTGCAGGGCCATTAGGCTTGCATAAACTCTGATGTGTGTGTGTGTGTGGGGGGGGGGGGGGGGGGGGGGGGGGGGGGGGGGGGGGGGGGGGGGGGGGGGGCTGGCTATGTTTGCTAAGTAGTTAGTATAATTTTGATAAGAACGCTTTATTGCTAGTACAGTGGGAATATTTGTGATTTATTTTGTTATTTTACTATTATACAGTAGCCCATATTCAGTGTGACAAATGGTCCCATTTTTGGGGTTACAAATTGGTCATAACATGTTTCCGATTTTTTGCTCCCACCAACGTAATTGAGGCTTCTGTTGAGATATTTGCAGCTAAGACACGGGCCGACGTGACAGTGCTAAAGAGCTGCCGTGTGGATAATGAGAAGGTACACGGGACATAATGTGAGCTCTGATGAAGGCTGAAGTCTCGCCGTTAAACGGGACGCAAAGACGCAGTGAGCCATTCCACCTGCTTTCTCACTTTCAAAGCAGCACACACCACCCCTCTGCCCTCCCTCCTCCTTCTCCCTTCATTCGGCTTTCTCTCCCTCTTCCCCTTTCTGTGGCAGAGATGGCATCCCTGATCCAGCCTAATTGCGATGATCAAACCTACGCTGCGTTGACACAGAGTGGCGGCTTGACAAACGTAATCATCCGGGTGGCTGTGGTTGAAGTAGCCATGGTTGGCAGCTGCCCTGCCTCCTCAGCTGGGACTTGCTCCTGCCCCCGAGGTCAGGCAGGCACCAGTCGCCATGGACGGGGGCTGATGGGGGGTGGTGGTGGTGATAGTGTTCGTTGGAGGGGTGGGTGTGGGTGAATGTTTTTTTTTTTTGGGGGGGGGGGGGGCAGCGAGAGTGGGGGGGAACAGGCAGAGAATTATCTAAAAGTGTTTTGAAGAGCACGATCTGGAGCCCTTCCAATTGACTAGCTTTGCATTATGTATTCTAATGGTTAAGGCCCTGAGGTGGATTAGCTACGGACACCAAAATCCTGTCACGCCCCCGGTTGGAGGACCAAGCCTCTGTTGCCAGGCCCTGCCAACCTCAGCCCTGACAACCCTCCCTGGGTCCCCCGACCCCTATTACCCCACAGACACCTGGGTTAAAGCCAGCCTCTCCTCTCAAGTTCAGCAGCAGGATTAGCAGCTGACAGAGGAGGAGGTGACCCCCTCCATCTCTTAGCATATGCATTTGAAACCGTATGATTACATGATTTGGGGCATCTATTGAGAGCATGCTGAGAGGCTTCTGAGTAAATTAAAAGCAAAAAAGCACAATAGCTGGGTAGCTGTCGACTTCAATTGATTGGATAATGGATAATTGTATGTTGTATTTTATTGAATAATGTGCTGCAAGTATAGTGAGTGCTGCACAAAAAACTAAGATTTTGGCATAATTTTGTTTTTAAATTGTTGTTTTTTTATCATTTTAGAACAGTTAATTCTAATGTGATTAATGTGACTATTACACTTAGTTTTTGGGAGTTTTTGAAAACAACCCAATGTTAAAATGCTGTTTCTTGACATAACAGGGGGCTCCATACTGTACAATGTACTCCAATTTTATTCCTTATCACTCCTTTGATCATGTCATGTCAACTCTGGTTAAGTGCATGCCCTGCCAGGCCTGTGCCTACTGTATCGGCTAAGAGAGGAGTTGACTGTGTTGTTCATGTTGTGGTGGATTAAAGACAAGTCTACATGTGGCCCACTAAAAGGAAGTAACACTGGCCTTAAGGGAGCCCCACAGTGTTCAGTATTGACTGGCCAAGCGTAAGTATAGTGTTTCCTCCTAAATGGACCTGAGTTATTTTTTTGTGTCAACATAATCATATACCTCCCTGTACTTCATTGGCTCTCTGTACTCCTTACAAATAAAGCTTTTGACACATACTTTTGCAATTGTAGAGCACTTAAACACAATTAGCTTTTGTTTACGGGAGCTTGCCTGGAAATGTTTTCCAAGCTTGACGCTATTATTCTGAGACACTCCTGCAGTGTATTTGTCCTTTTCAAAGTATACTTAATTTAGTAAAATATTGATTGTGCTTCATTTGTGTCCATCTCTTTTTCCACAAGCCTACAGATGTGGTAAGTGAAGTTATAACATATAGTTTTATTTGAGTGTGTACGACTGCAAGGATATGTTTATGTCAGTGTGTGAGAGTGAATTTTGTTGCCATGTTGTTTTGCCTTGTCAACATTGATACAGCAGAGGAAAGAAGGCATTCAATGTAAGTCCTGAACTACAGATTACTGTATATTGGATGGACATACAGGATATTTTTTTTATCACGTATGTATTTTTAACGGTTCTACCTATTAAAAAATGATTGCTTAGATCAATCTCCATGTTATGGAAGTCACAAAAGAAAGTTAATTTGTTTATCGGTGTTCAGTCCTTCCATCCTACCAACTGGTGAGAATGCTCATCTTAATGTGACACAACTTGTAGCATCTCATTATAAGGGGCCTTATTTGTAGGAACGGCTGCTGTGCATGGCTCTGGAGAAGTACATCATTAGCACTCGTGGGTAAGCACAGCAGTAGTGGACATTTCCCAGCAAGGCCAACCCAGGTCAAAGAGATTAGCACCGGACATCCCAGAATTAGTGATCCTAACCAACAATGAGAGCTCCTGATTTAATTCCACAAGAATAGAGCTCAGTCTCAGCAGGGTGCAATGGAAAACACTACTCATTTATTATTCATATATTTATGTATTTATAGCAATGTGTTAATATTCAGTTGTATGTTTGCCTATTCATTTGGTATTGTTTATCTATTTAAATGTTTTTAACAGTGGCCAACATTAGTATTCACTCATGACTCCTCATGGAAACTAATCTCATTGCTGTCAGTGCACGTCAGAGCGGTGAGAGGCTGAGGCTGGAAATGTGGAGCGGATTGTTTGGGGGTCAGGGTTCTCTCATTTTCCTCCCAGAGATGGAGGTGAAGGAGGGTCCCCTTCAGCTCCTTGGCCCTGGGCTCTGAGGGAGGGCGGGCGGGTGGGTGGACTGGTCCTGGGTGGAGGTCACTCTCTGGAGACTGACAGACAGTGATGTGATTCCAGCGGGGCAGAGCCCGCACTTGGCTCCCACGAGCCCAGCACCCACAGACCTCTAAGCTACAAAGCACCTTCTCCCACTCATGCCCTTGATGAGCCAAGACGTATCCAAGGAAGGGGTGTGTGTGTGTGTGTGTGTGTGTGTGTGTGTGTGTGTGTGTGTGTGTGTGTGTGTGTGTGTGTGTGTGTGTGTGTGTGTGTGTGTGTGTGTGTGTGTGTGTGTGTGTGTGTGTGTGTGTGTGTGTGTGCGTGTGCGTGTGTGTGTGTGTGTGTGTCGGTCATGTCCGTATTGATATCACATCATTGAGTAACATGTGTATAGAGGGATTTTAATTAGATTTTGTGGGAAAAGTGCATGTTGACTAGTTTTGGTTTAGTTTTAATTCATGTATAACATGATTGCAGTGTATGCATGTATACTCCAATTTGCTAGTGTAATAGGCTAGGCTTACAACTTTATTTATTTGATTTTTACAATAACAATTCCTATAATATTCTATTACTTTCTTGGTGTCATATGTAAGCTTATGTTTCAAGCCTATCAAGCCTGCATATTTTGTGCAGCTAGAACAACATTATTCCTGACTGTCCTTTTGAACATTATTTAGAAGTGTCCAGAAAATTATGTAGTTGGCTGGCGGAGTCCATCTTTCCAATACCATTCTTCAGGAACAGGTCCAAGGACTTTGTCTGATGCTCATTAACTTCCCCCTTGGCATTTTAGAATGCGTCTTGTGAGCTCTTTGTGACAAGAGCCAATGCTTCATATAACGAGGGGCGCAACCAGCCCGCACGCTCCTTCAGCAGCGAAATAAATTGCTTTCCAAAATGATGGCAAGGGACGGTTTAATTAGAATTTCATTTGGGCTAAATGGAGAAAACTGGTGTAGTTAACATTTGGTGGACTTAATTGGTCCTTTTCTCTCCTCTTAGCCCTTAAAAAACGCTGGAGCTACTTCCGTTAATCTTCAATTTACAATCAATTGAATTGGCCAAACAAAAGTCTGGCTCTTCTTTTCTTCCTGTCTCAGGCGAGCCTTTTGTGGCTTGTAAATGCCTCAATTTTGGGTGATCCTGGTCGTGTAGATGTACTCGATTGTTGACAGTTGATTAATGCGCTCTTGTGTCGGTAATCTCTCGTGCTGCGTTACATGTGCACACGGTAATGAGCTCCGTTGTCAATTAACATGTTTCTAGAACCGAAGCTGGTTGCTCAGATGTTTGAGAGGAAAGTGCAGAGAAAAGGGCAACCCGGCTGCCTTTAGGTTGTTTACTCTCCAGCACTCTTTTCTCCGGCTTTGGACAAGACCGACACTCTTGCGCATAGCCCTGACGCTTTTCTCGACACAAACATTTCTTTTCAGAAACTCGCCCATGCATATTTTCCCAGCTATAGACTATTCCCAACAAAGATGGATGAATGGAGACTGAAATTCAATGTGGCTGAGTTGTAAAAATATATATTAAAAAAATAGCCTACAAAACACAAATCAAAGATGGTTTTCTCAGTGGCTTGTAAAAACAAGTTTAATCGGCAACACTTGACATACTGGGTTAACTGTTGATTATTCGGCCTGTCAAACTGAACCCAATAAGGTTGTATGTGTGGAGTGTGTGGACATGTTCCAGAATGTCCGTGCAGGAGGGGGATGACAAC
This sequence comes from Oncorhynchus clarkii lewisi, assembly GCF_045791955.1. Lineage (NCBI taxonomy): Eukaryota > Metazoa > Chordata > Actinopteri > Salmoniformes > Salmonidae > Oncorhynchus > Oncorhynchus clarkii. The sequence continues at coordinate 49,088,072 of NC_092153.1, read as the reverse complement.
TTGATAGCGTTGCCTAATTATTGTTTAATTGGGCATAACTGACCTCGTGATATCCTAGCTGGTAAGTTTGTGTTGGAATTTGATTATTAACTTTTTCTGAAAAGGCCAAACATCTATCCGCAACTTATTGACTGTAGTCAAATAAAGTTTATTATTTGAGAGTGCTCTGGAATGTTTGTAGAAAAACGACCTAGGCATACGTACAAATAAAAACATGAGGGAAAATAACTAAAGTTGTTAGGCCTATACATTTGAGAAAGTTGTTATTCTTTTCATTGCACAATTAAACCCTTTTAAAAACATTTATGATGCAATAAGACGTGGCTTTCTGGAATTTACATTGAAAACTGCATAGCCTAACCTGGAATTACACACAATGTCTGGAAATGACGAAGGCCTGTTCAAATTATGATCAACGCCAACAATTAAGGGTGTGAAATATCAAACATATATGCCAATCAATCAATTAAATGTATTAATAAAGACCGTTTTACATCAGCAGATATCACAATGTGACTATACAGAAACCCAGTCTAAAACCCCAATGAGCAAGCAATGCAGATGTAGATGCACGGTGGCTAGGGAAAACTCCCTGGAAAGGCAGGAATTTAGGAAGAAACCTATAGAGGAACCAGGCTCTGAGGGGTATCCAGTCTTCTTCTGGCTGTGCTTGGTGGACACTATAAGAGTGAGTACATGACCATTAAGGCAACACCGTTCTTCAAGATTTTCAAACGTTGTAGATGACTAGCAGGGTCAAATAATAGTACAGGTGGTTATAGAGGGTGCAACAGGTCAGCACCTCAGGAGTACAATGTCAGTTGGCTTTTCATAGCTGATCATTCAGAGTTAGAGACAGTAGAGAGAGGGGGGGCGGAAAACAGCAGGTCAGGGTTCCATAGCCGCAGACAGAACATATAGAGCTTACATATTGAACAAGAATGTGAACCTTTAGGCTATATAAAAGTCTTAGTCGATGAGATGTGACAAAACATGTGCATTTACAGTGCATTTAACTTAAAATATCGGGTTGACAATATAAAAATAATGGTTTTGGAAAAAACACACTAGTTGTTATATTCTGGTCTTTGGAGCAGCTTGCGTATGAATTACCGGGAACAGAAGGGACCAGAGGTGAACAAGCCATTCAACTGGTAATATTAGCCTTCTAACTGGTCCCTGGGCATGGCGCGTAATTACTAAACGTTCTAATTGGGAGCCCGTGATTTGGGAGCACGCGCCCATCTCTCATCAGAATTTGTGTAGCGCGCAAGGGTAATATTGTTCCAGGAGCCGTGTGCAGAATACCTAATCCTTTATTAATGTTGGGCAGATGAGGACAGGGGTGGGTGATGTGGCCAAGTGCTTTATTATTCATATTCTGATGAACACGTCTTGCTCCGAAGCCTCCCCTCGAGGGCGTTTAGATGATTAATGTAATTCGCTTTCAAGAGTCCATGTTATATCTAATAATTTGTGCCATTACACGGAAGTCAAGTGTAGCACCACCAGAGTATTGCCTCTTGTCTGACAAAAAAATGTTTACACTGAACTCATTCACGTTACAGAATCAATGTATTCTTACCAGTAGGCTAAGACTAGTCTACTTAATGGTGCTAGTAAAACAGTTGCGTGCAAAGCTTTTCTGTGTAGAAAGCAAACATCTGGATATTTGATGAAATGGCCTATATCACTGTCTTCGCAATTTATTGGTTGGCAATGCAGCTTGATATGGAAGACGTCTGAAATGTTGGCCTATTGAAATATAATAGAAGGCAAGGGTTATCAAATGTCAATACAATTCATATATGTTATAGCCCTTTCCAAATAATTGACTGCCCTATGGGCCGAAGCCTAACTCATATATACATTATGAATATCTTTCCGCAAACGTTCTCCAAAACATTTGATTTTGGGATACAATTGTATTTCCTACTAATAAATGGCGGCAGTTGAGATGGTTGAACATTCCATGTTACATTTACATTGCAATTTATAAAAATGCGCCCACGGTAAAACACTTTTAAATATTTTATTTTCCTTTTATTTACAATTCGATTTTCACACGTTATGCAATGGGGAAATAAAAACGATGTACTCCTGGGTTGAGCAAAGAGTCCTGATTTCAATCATAAATGTTTAGAACATTAATCCAATCAGGGTCAGATTTACTGCAGTGCAACAGTACAAAATTCACATCCTTGTTATTATACTTTTTAAATCGAATAATAAAAAACCTCAAACACAAAATGGTCTTTAATCAGTCTAGTGTCTCAATGTTTTTTATGCTTTATAGTTTTCCGCCTTTTAACAATTTTTGATAAATGAAAACTGTAGAGAGAAAAAATCATAGAAATGTGTACTGGTGTAGTCATAATAAACTGTCAATTGAAGTGTTGAAGGAGACTTTCCAAATCCAATGAAAAACTCAGCTTTCGGGTCCCCTGGAAGAATCGGTCGCTGCAGATATAGGCCTACATGAATTATTGTCATGTAACTTCCGTATGTGTTTTTTCAGGTCAAAGTTTCTGCAGAAGCCTTTCCCGCAGGTCCCGCACGTGAAGGGCTTTTTGTCGTTGTGCGTGTGCATGTGGAAGGTTAGGTTGTAGACCTGATGGAAGGCCTTGTTACAGATGGAACACTTGTACTGTTTCTCTCCGCTGTGCGTCAGCTTGTGGTTCTTGTAATTTCCTGAAATTGAAAAATTCAATGACTAAAAATGAACATCGCGAATAAAATGAACAGCATACACGAAAGGGAAAACATTGAGTTCCTTTTTTTCTCCTCGAGGTCAATAGTTCATCATTAAGTTACTCTCCACAAAGACGCTCCATTCTGCAGCCTTCATTAATCAGCGTTTTGTAAGTCGAAGTCAAGAAGTTGTCAAACTTTGTCAAAATCAAACGCAACAACAACTGAAACCTGTCGGATTATAAACCTGGGAAAGGTCTGTCTCTTGACCCATGGCGAATGTAAGCGCATTGTAGGGAAGAGTTAGTTAGTGTAAAGTGACATGTCCTATTTAGATTGATGCTTCAAGATCATCAGAGGGCTGCATTGGGAATCCATTTTTACCAATAGGCTTCTAAATAATAATTGTGTACCTTTGCCCATTACTTTTGGACCTAATCTTATATCATTGGGTTATAACAGCGATATAAAAAATCACAAGCATCATACAATTACTTACTGTATGCTATTTAATGAATATGTGTCTTGGATATTAATTTCATTCATAATACAGTCTGAAAAGCCATAGCCATGTCACCCCCCCCCCCCCCCCCCCCCCCCCCCCCCCCCCCCCCCCCCCCCCCCCCATTATGCGTGTTTGTGTAAATATAAGCGTAAGAGGGCACATGATTTATATTTTGAAAAAGGTTTTAATAGTGAATAATTACCTTTCTGGTGAAATCCTTTCCCACAGAATTCGCAGACGAATGGTTTGTACCCGGCATGGATTCGTATGTGAGTATTCAGCGTCGAACTCCTGTTGAACGCCTTCCCACACTGGTTGCATTTATGAGGCTTTTCCTGGAAAATAATTAAGAAAAATCCTTATTAGGCTACTTTTTGTAAGCAATCATGATGTAGTTTATAACACAGTCATATATAATTAATAGAGTTATAAACGAGTGAAATATGATATGTCTCACCTGTGTGTGGATGATTTTGTGTCTGCACAATGTACTGGCCTGACGGAATCCTTTCCCGCAAACTTTACACACGAACGGCCTCGCGCCTGTGTGCACTGGCATGTGTCGTGTCAAATTATAATGAGCATTGAACACCTGCAGAAGAAAATAAACAATCTCGTTTTTACTTTTATTGTTTTCATTTGTGAGGTGTTTTGATTATGTGAAATTAACAATTAAGCTTCAATTTAATGTCAAAATAAATAGGGAACATCTATTCTTGCACACATCTGTGTTGTTGTCTGTTCACACTGCTTTGCTTTATCTTGGCCAGGTCGCAGTTACAAATGAGAACTTGTTCTAGCCTACCTGGTTAAATAAAGGTGAAATAAATACATATCTAAAATAAGTTAAATAATGAGTAATTGTCTAGGCTTATATGTTTTTGTTTAGAGGAAATGTAAGTGATTTGTAAATCAAATAATAAACTAACTAAACGAAAAATAACAATTGCATCATTATTTTTTTTTTTACCATTATTTTCACTGAATTAAATAATTTACCTTTCCACACACTTCGCAGGTGAAGTTTTTGGGTTTTCCGTCCATTGAGCTGTTGTTGAGCTTGCTGTGCGCTTTCACTCCATTTTTCTCCGAGCTCTGGTTATGGTTCTCTTTCACTATCTGGTCGAGCTGACCAGGAAGATGCTCCTTGTGTGGGTACTGAGGTGTCGGAAACTTCTCGGCGGAAGCGCTGGCGAGTTTGGCGTTCTCCAGCAATAACAGTTTCTGGTGCGCACTGAGAGAAGCCTGGGCTTGAGAGTTGGCCAGGGCCGAGGAAAACAAGTGTCCGGTTAGCAGCTCAGACTGGTGATAAGCAGAGTCCAGGTAGTTGAAATAGTAAAAAGAGCCGTTGGTGGGCATCGCCACCGCCTGATGGATGACCTGGGGTTTAATCACCCTGCTTCCCGGTAATAAAGACTGCTTCAACCCCGAGTCCGTTTTGTAACACATCCCGCAGTTGGCTTTGCACATCGCTGCAGAAGTGCATAATGTTCCTCTGAAATTAGCTTTCCAAAATTCGGAGTAGTTCATCAGCGCCTTGGCTTGTAAGTCATAGCTAAAAGGTTGCAGGGGGATCATGCACGGTATAGGTGAGCAGAGCCCGAGCATCTTCTTTCCCCCTGAAGACTCCACAGCTCGCCGCTCATCCAAATTGCCTTTCGGTTCCGAGGTCTTGGACATGATCCGGTCAATCGAGAAGGCCAGCGGCTTTGGAGCGGCAGACGCTCCACTTCTACCGCTGTCGTGTCGTGGGCAAGACATCACGGTTCCAAATGGGAGATAACTTGCCATGTTGTGTACCGAACTTGTTGTGAGGAGCAGCCGACCAGCCGCCCTGTCCTCGCCTCCTGAATTCCAGAAAAGACCGGACACACATCAGTTTAATAAGCACCTTGGAATCACTCATTTGCATTCAAATGGCCATCCCTGGAACAATAGCGTCCAGGGGTACCAGATTAATGCTCATTAACTAGTACACACAAAATTAACAGGACATTACAGAGCTCGTTAGGGAAAAGAAAAAGACAAAAAACAGTGCGTTCATTCCTATTCAGCACCTCTGAGAATCTGATAGTCAATGTTGAAGTTTACCTTTTAGTAAAGCGACGGCAGATGTAGCCTATTCGGAGATAGCAGCGTGACTGCTCTGTCACATCTTGGAAGCGGACTTCCTCATCAGCGCGAGATCACTGTCTTTTGCATTTAGCTGACGTCACATGAACTAGCTGGTATTAGGGTGACAAGGAAACGCCATCACCAGGCCTGTCCCTTCTCCCGCGGCCCACTTATATACATACTGCCATGGGGTGGTATATACATGACATTTATTACAGATTATTATTTATGTCTCCATCCTCAAATCCTCCACCAGCCATTCTCTAATCGAATAACTATGATGTATTCCTTTCTGGAAAAAAAAATAAAAGATGAGCTCCATTTGATAATAATAATTTTAACAATGTGTTTGTTGTTATTTGTTGGCTACACATTATTATTATTATTATTATTGTTATTGATGGTATTATTATTATTTGTTTGTAGTTCTTATTGTTGTTGTTATTGCGTAACAACACTCAATTAGGCCTACTGTTTTTAGGAAATAGGCTACTAATCCAATTTTATTCGATTTATCTCAGGCTACCATGTTTTGAATGGGAATATCTGCAACTATTAGGCTACACAGTGAATTAGACCATACAACTCATTTCCATATTTTATGCTTCTGACTATGTTAAAATTCACAATTTAAGATGACTATTATTCAGACTCAGAGGTTGTTTAACTTGATTAACAATTTGGGTTCTCCGGTTTGACCAGTCTCAATTTTCATTGCGAGTTGCTAATCCTTGGAGATGGAATAGCTTTTTCATGCTGGTTTATAGGCTACTTACTATTTGTATAATTGAGAAGGTCCAATTTTCACCTGTTTAAGGAGCAGATTGCAAGAGCAGAACCTCCCTCCGATCCTATTAAACGTTTTTCCTACTTCACTTATTCAGAAGAACCAATTTTCCAGAGCGATTCAGAGCTCAGCTCCGAAAAAAACAGCTCTTTCACTTTTAGCTACTAAAGCACTGCGTGGAACCTGGTTTTGTGTTTTTCTGAAATAAAGGGAAGGATTAAAGGGGGAAGAAAGGATTTAGCCTGGCCAGAGGTAGACCGAAAAATGAAAAGAGCTCTTTTTAAACCAGCACAAAAAGTTTGCTGGAATCCGGAGTTTTATGTGCTTGCTACAATGACCAGTCACCCTCGAGTCATTGTTCATAAGGACCATCTTGAATTCATTTGTTTGCAGACGATTTCACCTGAGACTCACAACAAATTATTACAAAAAGAGATTCCAAAAGAACTTTGCAAGTTCACACACACAAGAACTGCGTTTCTTTATTATTGGTTTGTAAACGCTTTATTGATGTTGCTTATTCAACCATTTCGACCATGCCATTTTCAAGTTCTCTCTTACCCTTTGGAATGTAATAATTCGAGTGTGGATAAGTTAATGTGGATGTCCTTGAGATAATAAGACTCAAGGAGATGTTAGTCTTTCTTGGGTGAATTAATGGAAAATGTGAACTGAGATCTACTGCTTTTATGTGGACTTTATTTCACAGTTTAAATTGAGGGACAAAAACGTGTTTAAGTTAGGATACTGACCCGTTCATTTCTCTGCTCTTTTTGTTTGTGATTGTCATAACGAAAATTGCCTAGGCTAATAAGTGGGCCTGACATTACACATGTACAATATATCGATAAAATATGCCATAGGCTAACATTTCCACTACAGTCTGTTTTTACTGATGGCATAAAAAGGTGTGTAGGCCTGCGTAACCAAGTTACGAAGTGACACACCTGAAACTTTAGCGCGGAAAGGTTTAAATGAGTGCCAGTAGGCCTAATTCCACTTATATGTAAATGGTGCAACTCTAATTTCAGTTTATTCAGGCACAATTACCGGCTCGTCCACACAATTAACATTGATCCTATTGCTGTAACCCCGACCCACTATTTGGGATTAACATGTTCAGCAATTAGCTCAGGCATCGATTTAAAGTAGAATCTAGCCTTCTATAATTCAATGTATGTAATGTATTTTTTATTCAATAACTGTAACGTTTATCAAGGATATACTCATATTTAAAGTAGACAGACTATTAGTTCACAATTATAAGCATAATATTGAAAAGATAAGGTAGGCCCAATTATGAATATCTTTCAAACCTATTGGCTTCTTTTATTGTGTCTGCAGTTTAAACACACACAGAACCTTACTGCCATTCTCTCCTCTTGGTATTAGCTTCAGTGACAGACAGTGGGGGGAAAGAGATGAGAACACCTTGGGCCTGCTGTCTCTGCAGGAAGAGAAGTTTCTGAGGTGACCTGTCACTGAGAGTTGGCCCTGATGCCACAAGTGTCCAGATAGACCATGTCAGCATGGTTCAGTGTTGCCTCACAGAATGTGTTATGTATGTTTGTGTGTGTGTGCGAGCATGTGTGTGTGTGAGCATGTGTGTGCATGCTCATGTGTGTGTGTGTGTGTGCATGCTCATGTGTATGTGTGCATGTGTGTGCCTGCGTGTGTGTGTGTGCAATGTATTACCAATTTAGTGTTAGAGTTGGGGTTGGATTGGTATTCCAATGTCCCTACAGCTGTAATACTAACCACATACTTAAAAATAACCTTAACCCTAACCTTAACCCTAACCTTAACCCTAATCTTATGGTGGACATCAGACATTATACAGACACCGAAACCCACACGCACCCACCCACCCACGCAGGCACAAAATTTATCAAACACACCTTTCCCAACCATTTACCTAACCCAACCCTAACCTGGACATCATATTTAGGAAGTTTTAAGAACTCAGACTGGTCTTAGCCAGCATCCTCGTACCATTAGGCCTATGCTAACCGATAAAATAAAAAAAATCATACAACTATAGAAAGTGTTAATGCAACACCACAACAAATTGAGTCTGTCATTGGCTCAACATTTGAAGTCTCCCACCTGCTGACCGGCAGTGGTGACCACTCTCTCCATTAGTGGTGACACAGAGGATGAAAACTTCCACCACGGTATTAGTGTTAGGAAAGGGAACCACAGGGAAGTACCCATGAGCAGAACTTGTCAGTGAGCTTGTGCACCTTGCTTCATTAGGGCTATGTTTGCCGATGTGTTACATCAGAGAGTCATATGACCAGCATGTCACCTAACAGCATGTACTGTGGTCACATTATGGTAATGACATGTTTAATCTCAAAGGACTATTTCTATTTTCAGAATGAGACAGGGCCACGTAAAAGGGTCATACACTGGGATGGGCCACACATTCTTTTGAATGTCCCGGCTCATGTAAAGGAAAATGTAACCAGCCATCACGGTCTTGAGATGTCTTAGGTTAAGAAACATAGTTGAGACACAGAGACTTGTTGAAGACATCTTAACTCATCAGGAGATATGTTTTCCCAGACTTAAGATGTCTCAAGATGTCTTCACAAATATGTCTTAAGGCGTGCCAAACCATGGTGATGGCATGGTTAATATCTGCTTTGTTCTTTTATATAAAAGTGCTCAGAGGAAAACCAAGTGTCTTGGGAAAAGTTTGCAGAGGAAATGCCAACGAAGAGGAAAACATTGTCTGTCAAAGCGATGCAGCGTTCCTGTGCTATGGACTGGCTTTTTTTTAATGTATTCCTGAGTGAGTCTTTTTGTCAGCCAGTGTTTGTGTCCTGAAGGCCTCCTGAGTTCCTCTAGCCTGTCAGACCTCCTGCCCCTCACCTGCTCCTCAACACGACCACCATGCGGCCTGTCTGTTTGCCTCTCTTCATCTACAGAACACTCCAACACGCACGCGCGCACACACACACACACACACACACACACACACACACACACACACATTCTCTATTTGTCACACACATTCAGCGTGCCCTATTCAAAATACGTAAGGCAGCCTTTTAGCCCACATTTCTCTCCCCCCACCTTCGTTACTTCTTTTGTCACATTTGTCATTGGTGCCACTTTTACTCTGTGCCTTTTAAAGTCCCCCACCTCCCTCCCCCATCCTTCTATTTTTCTGACCCCTTATCCAAGTGCAGGAGGTTCTCCATACTGTTAGTTCTGAATAGCCCATAGCTTTTCAAAGCACGGGGCAGCCTTGCCTTTGATGCTTAGAGCAGGGGAGTGAATGGCAGAGCAGTACAATGGTGAGGAGGCCTGAGAGAACAGAGCATGTATGGCCACCTGAGAGGCCTTGGTTTGCCCTGCTGGCTGCCGCCCACTCTGCACAGACCCCATGTGTCTGCCAAAATTAAAATGATTGACAGCAGGTTGAAGGGAGCGTCCCCTCCGGGCCAGCTCTGAGTCCAGTAGAGCCATGCAAGGCCCAGGTCTACCCAAGCCTGACTCAGGCCAGCCAACACCTACCCAGGCCCATCACCAGCACTGAAGAGGACATCGGAGCAGCGTTGCATGAGGGCTTATCTGCATTAGCATTTTTGACTGTAGGCTAGAGGACAGGTGCATTGGAATATATATATTTTTAATTTCACCTTTATTTAACCAGGTAGGCTAGTTGAGAACAAGTTCTCATTTGCAACTGAGACCTGGCCAAGATAAAGCAAAGCATCGCCGAAGTAAAGGATCGGTAGGATAGTCAGTTTTACGAGGGTATGTTTGGCAGCATGAGTGAAGGATGCTTTGTTGCGAAATAGGAAGCCAATTCTAAATTTAAGTTTGTATTGGAGATGTTTAATGTGAGTCTGGAAGGAGAGTTTACAGTCTAACCAGACACCTAAGTATTTGTAGTTGTCCACATATTCTAAGTCAGAACCGTCCAGAGTAGTGATGCTGGACGGGCGGGCAGGTGCGGGAAGCGATCGGTTGAAGAGCATGCATTTAGTTTTACTTGCATTTAAGAGCAGTTGGAGGCCACGGAAGGAGAGTTATATGGCATTGAAGCTCATCTGGAGGTTAGTTAACACAGTGTCCAACGAACGGTCAGAGGTATACAGAATGGTGTCGTCTGCGTAGAGGTGGATCAAAAAATTACCAGCAGCAAGAGCGACATCATTGATGTATACAGAGAAGAGAGTCGGCCCAAGAATTTAACCCTGTGGCACCCCCATAGACACTGCCAGAGGTCTGGACAACAGGCCCTCCGATTTGACATACTGAACTCTATCGGAGATGTAGTTGGTGAACCAAGCGAGGCAATCATTTGAGAAACCAAGGCTGCTGAGTCTGCCAATAAGAATGTTGTGATTGACAGAGTCTAAAGCCTTAGCCAGGTCGATGAATACGGCTGCACAGTAATGTCTCTTATCGATGGCGGTTATGATTTCATTTAGGATCTTGAGCGAGGCTGAGGTTCACCCATGACCAACTCTGAAACCAGATTGCATAGCCGAGAAGGTACGGTGAGATTAGAAATGGTCGGTAATCTGTTTGTTAACTTGGCTTTCAAAGACCTTAGAAAGGCTGGGTAGAATAAATATACTGTAGGTCTGTAGCAGTTTGGGTCTAGAGTGTCTCCCCCTTTGAAGAGGGGGATGGCCACGGCAACTTTCCAATCTATGGGAATCTCAGACTATATGAAAGAGAGGTTGAACAGGCTAGTAATTGGGGTTGCAACATTTTCGGCACATCATTTTAGAAAGAGAGGGTCCAAATGGTCTAGCCCGGCTGATTTGTAGGGGTCAAGATTTTGCAGGTCTTTCAGAACATCAGCAATCTGGATTTGGGTGAAGGAGAAGTGGGGAAGGTTTGGGCGCGTTGCTGTGGGGAGTGCAGGGCTGTTGACCGGGGTAGGGGTAGCCAGGTGGAAAGCATAGCCAGCCTTAGAAAAATGCTTATTGAAATTCTCAATTATTATGGATTTATTGGCAGTGACAGTGTTTCCTAGCCTCAGTGCAATGGGCAGCTGGGAGGAGGTGCTCTTATTCTCCATGGACTTTACAGTGTCACAGAACTTTTTGGAGTTTGTACTACAGGATGCAAATTTCTGTTTGAAAAAGCTAGCCTTAGCTTTCCTAACTGCCTGTGTATATTGGTTCCTAACTTCCCTGAAAAGCTGCATATCACGGGGGGCTATTCGATGCTAATGCAGAATGCCACAGGATGTTTTTGTGCTGGTCAAGGACAGACAGGTCTGGAGTGAAACAAGAGCTATATCTTTTCCTGGTTCAATTTTTTTTTGAATGGAGCATACTTATTTAAGATGGTGAGGAAGGCACTTTTAAAGAATAACCAGGCATCCTCTACTGACGGGATAAGGTCTTTGTCATTCCAGGATACCCCGGCCAGGTCGATTAGAAAGGCCTGTTTGCTGAAGTGTTTTAGGGAGCGTTTGACAGTGATGAGGGGTGGTCGTTTGACCGCAGACCCATTACGGATGCAGGCAATGAGGCAGCATCGCAGTGCTAAACTGTGCCACTAGAGATCCTGGTTTGAGTCCAGGCTCTGTCGGAGCTGGCTGCGACTGGGAGACCCATGGGGCAGCGCACAACTGGCCCAGCGTCGTCCGCGTTAGGGGAGGGTTTGGCCGGCATGGTTGTTCTTGTCCACTAGCGACTCCTGTCGTGGGTCGGGCACACTGACACGGTTGCCAGGTGTACGGTTTTTCCTCTGACACATGAGTGCGGCTGGCTTCTGGGTTAAGTGGGCATTGTGTCAAGAAGCAGTGCGGCTTGGTTGGGTTGTGTTTCGGAGGATGCACGGCTCTCAACCTTCGCCTCTCCCCAGTCCATACGGGAGTTGCAGCGATGGGACAAGACTGTAACTACCAATTGGATACCATGAAATTGGGTAGAAAAATATATAAAAAATAAAATGAGCTATGAAATAAAAATGTGTCTATCAAGTGATTAAATTTTAACAACAGTGGGATTGGCAGCCCCAGTTCCTCACTGTGATCCTGTTGATCCCCATATGGGCTTACTGTATGATCAGACAGGAAGAACATCTCTCTGTAATACGCTGTGCTGATGTCTTGACTGAACATTGTGTGAGATTGCTTTAAACTGTAAGCTACTCTTTTCATGGAAAAAATATACAAAATTAATCAGTGGGGTTGTTTTCCCTTCTTAAGGCTCAGATAAGAAGGCTATGGAGAGGTAGTAAAACATAAGAGGCTTTGCTACAGCCTTTATTAAACGGATATGACATCTACCTGCTCTGTTAAATAACAGGCAATTCCAACACTTCTGACACGCAAATTAACAAAAATACCTCCCCCCCAAAAAAGAAGCTGTTCTGAACAAACGTTTGAATGCAGCAGCCCATTTTTTTTTGTGGGGGTATATATAACCAATTGCTTGCTTAAATTAAAGTGTGAAGACCAATGGATTTGGTAGCCCAATTGTTTATATTAAGGTCGTTAACTTTTTCCTCTTACAATGTCCTTGTTGTTGTTATTATCCTGCAATGTCATGTCTGAGGGAACATGCTGGGTCTGATATGGGGGCCTCAACTGTCAGGACACCCCATTGCTTGTGCTCCAACCTGGTCTCAGAGCATTTCATATTATTTTGAACATAAATCTGAGACACTCCATTTAGTATGATATGTTACACTTCGTATGGTATGTATTAATTTGTCAATGTCCATCATCCATTTCGTATGATATGTTACTAATTGCAATTTGTACAATATGTTACGAATTGCAATTCGTACAATATGTTAAGAATTTGGAAAACATACAATATGTTACAAATTCAAATTTGTTATGGCTAACGTTAGCTAGGTGGCTAATGTGAACGTTAGCTAGCTGGCTAATGTTAGCTAGGCTAGGAGTCAGGGTTAGGGGATAGGATTACATTTAAGGTTAGGAGTTAAGTTAAAGACTTAAGGTTAGGGTTAGGGGAAGGTAGTAAGTAGTTGCAAAGTTGTTAATTATCTTGAATGCTAAAGTTGTCTGTGATGAGATTCATGGTTCGGGCTAGGTCCCTTAGTTCAAGTGAAAATCTTAACGCTACAGCATACAATGATATTGTACACAATTCCAACTTTGTGGCAACAGTGCTCTTGTGGCTGAATTGAAGCAAGTCCCCGCAGCAATGTTCTAACATCTAGTGGAAAGCCTTCCCAGAAGAGTGGAGGCTGTTATAGCAGCAAAGGGGGAACCAACTACATATTAATGTCCATGATTTTGAAATGAGATGTTCGATGAGCAGGTGTCCATGTACTTTTGGTCATGTATTGTATTTAAACGCCAGCCCTTGTAACCCCTCATCTCCCCCTCCTCCTGTCACAGTGGTGTGCTATGAAAAGAGTCTGAGATTAGTGTGTTGGATTAAAGCTTTACTCATCTTGAGAGTTTATAATACAGTCCAGAAGGAGATTGGAAGAATGGCCAAAGATGATATACACTTTGGCAGATCTCTTCCACCAGATTAAAAAAAAAGAAAAAATAGGGACAAGATGACAGATATCAGGGAGATTATATATAATAAAGTCACAAATTAAAAGAAGACCGCATATTTTTAATTATGTCATAGAAGAAGGGCAAACAACAAATCCTTCTTAGAAGAATTGAGAAAAACAAGATTTATCCCCAGTATTGTGGGAATGGGGTGATCCAAAACAACAACAAAAACAATCTTGTGTCTCATTCGAGAACAAGGCTATGATTTGGTTGAAGGGTGACAACATAGTTTGTCATTTTGGAGAACTGACAGTAGGAATTCATTGTACTGTACATTCAATACTTACATTATAACAAGTATGTATAGCTGCTATACTTTTTGCTCATCCTTATACTCTAATAGCTATGTGTAAGGTTTCAGTTCAGCCTTCTACATTCTGACATACACATTCTGAGATTCATCCAGAATGTGGATTACAAATGATAAAGTCCTGGTGAATCAGGAATTTATGAGAAGCAGGGGTGTTTTATGGTATTTTCTATTCTCCTAGTGCAATGATTATCGTCTCTGATTACTTTTCATATCAAGTGCTAGGGGGAAATTTGAGGAATGAAGAGCTGTGCCATTGAGCAAATCAGACTTCTCATCCCTGCAGACATTGTGGTTAAACTCAAGACACTATTTCACCAGCTCATACTTGTGGGGGGCGTAGGGCACAGTCAGACAAACGAGAGAGGCTCTAAGCGATAATGTTCTCCCTGGGACTTGATTTCTGACCTAATTGTGGGAGCGTAGGCTACGTTTCTATGGACGCCCATCTCGCCTGCTACCTGATATAGGAATAATCGACAGCAAAGGCCAAAATGCTCTAGCTCAACATCCAATCTAGAATATGAGGGTCCTCTGGATATTGTACATTTAATCAGCACATAAATCCAGGCGTGATGCAACAATTTTGTGAGGGAGAGGACAGCGAGATGGATTAATAGGCCTGGAGATTTACGCAGGCACGATCTGTGCTGCTTTGGTTTCTAAGCTTCAATCAGGTTTTAAAATGAGAATGATAATGGTATTCAAATAAAAAATTCTCAATTGACCATCACAGCAAGAACTGGCCCAAGTCTCAACACTGGAGCACGCAGCCTGGTCTCATAGACTAAACGTAACATAGTAAAGTAAATTCGGGACACTCAAAAGAGTATTATATTTTACATTTGGTATGGTTACATAAGACAGAAGGTTATTTAAGGCAAAAAAAAGTTGGGTGGTTGATGGGGTGTGCGTATAACGCAAATGTTTATTTTATTTATGAAATTTACTGTACTTGCTTCCCGTTTATTAGCTGTTTATTAACTGCCAATGTTTGTCTATGGAGATTGCATGGCAGTGTGCTCAATTTATACACCTGTCAGCAACGAATGTGGCTGAAATAGCCAAATCCACTCATTTGAAGGGGTGTCCACATACCTATATAGTGTATGTATTGTGCATTCAGGTTCAATTTGAGTTTGTTTTTCTTAAAAATGTATCACATCATAACACTAACTCTTTACACTAATTTCTATGGGCAGATTACTTCTAGGAAATGTAACTAAAATGAATATGACTTCCAGGGGGATATACTCCAAAGCAGGATCAAGGAGTTGGCTAACTAACTTTCCTAAATATTCAGAAATATTTTTTTTTCTTCCTGAAAGCGTGAAATGGGCATTGTCTAAATGACTCCCGAACCAAAAACTCATACTGTATCTACGTTTAGCTTTCTTAATTAAGCAACATCTATAGTTATTTCTGGTTGTTTATCAAACTTAGCTGGCTAACTAATTGATCCTACTTTCTAGTATACCCATCAGGACTGTACAAGACAACAACAATAACAATTAAATGAATAAAAAAAGCAGCATGTTTGTACAGATACTTTTATTTTCACTTTGTGGGCCCCAGTTCTATAGGCTCCCATAAGGCAGAAGCAAAATTACTCCACCAGTAACTGCACACTGAGAACAAACACACTTCTGGAGAGAAGAGGATACCTGGGACATTCAGTAACTTTACACTGAGAACAAACACACTTCTGGAGAGAAGAGGATACCTGGGACATTCACTAACTGCACACAGGGCAATGTACAGTATGTGTATATACAAACAATATCAGCGGCAGAGGAAATACTGGCAGACACAATAAAGATATAAAAGTGTGGACACACATAATCACCTGGAATGGCGGAAGTATAGGGGACACAGAAGAAAGTCTCTTTTCCCTTTGTGATTGAATATCTTTGTGCTAATTGCTATTATAACTAAAATATAACATATTTAAAAAAAATGTATGTATGTTTTAAAAACATAAATTATCAATAAATACATCAACAAGATATAACAATGAAACAATTAAAATATTGCATTTCTAAAACAACTCATAATTAAAAAAAAAAAAATGTGGCTAAATGTTTTGCCAGTGAGGGAAAATGTTGTAGTATTGAGTATTGAATTGAGTCAACAAAGTAAATTCTACATTGATGTTAAGAGACGAGAGAGAATGGATAGCTACTTTTGATAATATATTGTAATCTAGATACAAACAGGTTGCCTGGCTGTCTGTAGTTTGGTTCCGTTTAGGCAGTAGACATACGCTCTGAGATGAATGAGAACAATAGGTGATGTTACTCTCCTCCTCACAATGATGTACCATTACTGTATTCACAGTACGTTAGCAAAGCGCCTCAACAGGTTTGCATTCAACAGGTACACACCAAGCATTATTCCTAATCATGGTACTCAACATCGTATACATGGCTCTCCATATTGCTTAGGAACATTCAAGAGTGAATGCTAGGCAAATGTTCACTTTTTTTTTTTTAAAACACCTATACTTTTTTAGTTCAACACATAAATATATATATTTTATAATTATAATAACTAATATAATTATAATTTATGTATTTGGTTACTAATTTGTATTGTTGTTCCTTTGTGGGTATTTCTATCTATCTGAGAGTGGAAAATAATAACCAGTGGTTAACAAAGTTGGTACATGCATTGATTCGCAGGCTCCATCCGGTGATGTTGATCTAGTCATCATCGTCGTCTTCATCACTGTCCTTCATGGATATGCCCGACATCCCTCCTTCCCTCACCGACGCCGTGGCCTCCTCCAGGGTCAGTCTGTTCCGCACCGTGTCATACATCTTACTGTTTAGTGTGGAGTCCAGGACGCCCTGCAGCCGGAAGTCACGGTACTTTTTCTGGAACAAGAGAGTAGAGAGGGTCAAGGTTGGGACTAGCACACAGACGAAACATTCTCAGTCAGTTGCGAAGGCAAGAGAGGACATGAAGCCAGGAATGCACTGCAATGTTTGGGTGAGTCTCGACTGTTTAGAGTGGCCTCCTCTCCTTGTCTCCTTTCCTCTATCTTAATCATTAAAGAATTTAATTAGTGACAACAATTTCCCAGGCATCACAATGCTTTCACCTAGCATGTGTTTTTTAGATCAGGAAACATGTAGGAGTGGACAAACGGAGAAGAGGACACTTAACGGTTCACAATATTTGACACATTTAGCAAATTATCCACGTGTAGCATGTTCCCCAAAGAGACATCCCCACAAACAGGGGTTGTCTTAAGGACATTCAGCAACGTTCCCATTAGGTCCCTTAATGGGGTTTTTGGAGAGATGTTATCCATGTGACATTCAATGACGACAAGGAGCCATTTCATGATGGTCAAGGGGAAGTCCCATGATGCTCATAGGGGAACGTTCTCTGCGGGACCTTTGTGAATTACCCTTTAAGTTCCCAGGACTTCACTGAGAACCATGTCAGGACCTTTTTAGGCCATTCTCAGGACTTTTATTTGATGTAGATGGTCCAAAGGGAAGGTTCTTTGAGGGACCTTTGTGTAGTTCCCTGTAAGTCCCTAGGATGTCACTGAGAACCATGTCACAACATTTTAAGGACAATCTCAGGACTTTAATTTTACTTGTCCTTAGGACGTCGCATGACGGGCCCAAGGAAACGGTCTCTGAGGTACCTTTGTCTAGTTCCCTGGATGTCACTGAGGACCATGTCAGGACCATTTTAGGACGTTGTGTTTTTTTGTCACATGATGGTCCCAGGTCTCTGAGACCATTATAAGAAAAGTAATTCAATTATATGGGGTTTTTAAGGTAAGTGGTACGCTGTTGAGCTAAAATAGTGTAAAAATCTTTAATTAACAACAATATGATTACATTTGACATGATCACTTAGTCCTGACAAAATGACCACACCTGGGATTTGAACTCAGAACCTCTGGATTTGGGGTATGCTGATAGTAACGTCAAATGAATAGAATTATTAGACGTAACGACTGGGTCAAAACATGAGAAAATAACTAACAACCAGCCGCTTGGGTAGCAACTTCATAATGCAAAAACAAATGTACTTGTTTTTTAATTAACCTTTAATTAATTAGGCAAGTCAGTTAAGATCAATTTCTTATTTACAATGACGGCCTTCCTGGCCAAACCCTAATGACGCTGGGCCAACTGTGCACCGCCCTATGGGCCTCTCAATCACGGCCGGTTGTGATACAGCCTGGAATTGAATCAGGGTCAGTAGTGATGCCTCTAACACTGAGGTGCAGTGCCTTAGACTGATGAGCCACTCGGGAGCCCCAGCACCCATGACTCATTAAAATAATATTTAATATGCAGAAATGTCATTAATATTTTTTAGAAATATGTTGGCAAACTATTTATTCGCCTTGGGCCTCAGAACAGCCCTTGGAGGGAGTTGTCACATGATAATTCCTGGGTTATCAGGCATCATTGCCTAAATAATGCACGCTCTAGAATGCCCTTCAAGCCAATCAAAAACGAGTATTCAACAATGCCATGGTATAATTACCTATAATATACAGTGGCAAGAAAAAGTATGTGAATCCTTTGAAATTACCTGGATTTCTGCATAAATTAGTCATACAATTTGATCTGAACTTCATCTTAGTCACACCAGTAGACAAACAGTATGCTTAAACTAATAACACACAACTTATTTTTATTTTTATTGCCTATATTGTATACATCATTTAAACATAACTTCTCCAAAAGCTAATTGGACTCAGGAGTCAGCTAACCTGGAGTCCAAATCAATGAGATGAGATTGGAGATGTTGGTTAAAGCTGCCCTGTCCTATTTAAACACTCACAAAATGTATGTTTTTTATTCACAAGAAGTATTGTCTGATGTGAACCATGCCTCAATCAAATGAGATCTCAGAAGACCTAAGATTAAGAATTGTTGACTTGCATAAAGCTGGAAAGGGTTACAACAGTATCTCTAAAAGCCGTGATGTTCATCAGTCCACAGTAAGACAAACTGTCTATAAATGGAGAAAGTTCAGCACTGTTGCTACTCTCCATAGGAGTGGCCGTCCTGCAAAGATGACTGCAAGAGCACAGCGCAGAATGCTCAATGAGGTTAATTAAGAAGAATCCTAGTGTCAGCTAACATCTCGGTCTATGATACGTAAAACACTAAACAAGAATGGTGTTCATGGAAGGACACCACAGAAGTAGCCACTGCTGTCCAAAAAAAACCCATTGCTGCACGTCTGAAGTTCACAAAAGACCACCTGGATTTTCCATAGCACTTCTGGCAAAATATTCTGTGGACAGATTAAACTAAAGTTGAGTTGTTTGGAAGGAACACACAACACCATGTGTGAAAAAAAGCACAGCAACATCAAAACCTCATCCTAACTGTAAAGTATGGTGGAGGGAGTGTCATGGTTTGGGGCTGCTTTGCTGCCTCAGTCAGTGTTGCAAATTAATTTTCAGAGGAAGTTGCTAGTGGCAGGTCGATTTGTTGCTAAATGACGTTGTGATGTCATTGCGTGATGACGTAATAATGTAAAACTGCGTCATTGCGAAGAATACACAATGACGTTACTCAAATTGATATAAACACAACTCATTTTATATGATCAGATATTTTAAATTTTTTAACACGACACATTGAATTTCTGAACAATTACACACTACACATTATTGAACAATTAAATTGTATTTATTTTCTTTTTAACTAGTAAACCTACACATTCTGAACAATTATAGTTTTAGGCAGTGTATTGGTAGTTAACATGCTACCTAACTGATCAACAATTATAGGTACAAGCTAATAACAAGGTATACAGTTGAAGTCGAAAGTTTACATACACTTAGGTTGGAGTCATTAAAACTCGTTCTTCAACCACTTCACAAAGTTCTTCTTAACAGACTATAGTTTTGGCAAGTCGGTTAGGACATCTACTTTGTACACAAGTAATTTCATCTACACAAGTAATTTTTCCAACAATTGTTGACAGACAGATTATTTCACTGTATCACAATTCCAGTGGGTCAGAAGTTTACATACACTAAGTTGACTGTGCCTTTAAACAGCTTGGAAAATTCCAGAAAATTATGTCATGGCTTTAGAAGCTTCTGAAAAGCTAATTAACATCATTTGAGTCAATTGGAAGTGTACCCGTGGATGTATTTCAAGGCCTACCTTCAAACTCAGTGCCTCTTTGCTTGACATCATGGGAAAATCAAAAGAAATCAGCCAAAAACTCAGAAAAGAAAATGTAGACCTCCACAACTCTGGTTCATCCGTGGGAACAATTTCCAAACGCCCGAAGGTACCACGTTCATCTGTACAAACAATAGTATGCAAGTATAAACACCATGTGACCACGCAGCCGTCATACTGCTCAGGAAGGAGACGCGTTCTGTCTCATAGAGATGAACGTACTTTGGTGCGAAAAGTGAAAATCAATCCCAGAACAACAGCAAAAGACCGTGTGAAGATGCTGGAGGAAACAGGTACAAAAGTATCTATATCCACAGTAAAACGAGTCCTACAAAGATCATACTTTTTGGAGAAATATCCTCTGGTCTGATGAAACAAAAATAAAACTGTTTGGCCATAATGACCATTGTTACGTTTGGAGGAAAAAGGGGGAGGCTTGCAAGCTGAAGAACACCATCCCAACCGTGAAGCACAGGGTTGGCAGCATCACGTTGTGAGGGTGTTTTGCTGCAGGAGGGGCTGGTGCACTTCACAAAATAGATGGCATCATGAGGAATTAAAAAGATATAGGAATATAATAAAATATTGAAGCAACATCTCAAGACATCAGTCAGGAAGTTAAAGCTTGGTCGGAAATGGGTCTTCCAAATGGACAATGGCCCCAAGCATACTTTCAAAGTTGTGGCAAAATGGCTTAAGGCAAACAAAGTCAAGGTATTGGTGTGGCCATCACAAAGCCCTGACCTCAATCCTATAGAACATTTGTGGGCAGAACTGAAAAAGTGTGTGCGAGCAAGGAGGCATACAAATCTGACTCAGTTACACCAGCTACAGTGGGGCAAAAAAGTATTTAGTCAGCCACCAATTGTGCAAGTTCTCCCACTTAAAAATATGAGAGAGGCCTGTAATTTTCATCATAGGTACACTTAAACTATGACAGACAAAATGAGAAAAAAAATCCAGAAAATCACATTGTAGGATTTTTTATGAATTTATTTGCAAATTATGGTGGAAAATAAGTATTTGGTCAATAACAAAAGTTTATCTCAATACTTTGTTATATACCCTTTGTTGGCAATGACAGAGGTCAAACGTTTTCTGTAAGTCTTCACAAGTTTTTCACACACTGTTGCTGATATTTTGGCCCATTCCTCCATACAGATCTCCTCTAGAGCAGTGATGTTTTGGGGCTGTTGCTGGGCAACACGGACTTTCAACTCCCTCCAAAGATTTTCTATGGGGTTGAGATCTTGAGACTGGCTAGGCCACTCCAGGACCATGAAATGCTTCTTACGAAGCCACTCCTTCGTTGCCCGGGCGGTGTGTTTGGGATCATTGTCATGCTGAAAGACCCAGCCATGTTTCATCTTCAATGCCCTTGCTGATGGAAGGAGGTTTTCACTCAAAATCTCACGATACATGGCCCCATTTATTCTTTCCTTTACACGGATCAGTCGTCCTGGTCCCTTCGCAGAAAAACAGCACCAAAGTATGATGTTTCCACCCCCATGCTTCACAGTAGGTATGGTGTTCTTTGGATGCAACTCAGCATTCTTTGTCCTCCAAACACGACGAGTTTAGTTTTTTACCAAAAAGTTATATTTTGGTTTCATCTGACCAAATGACATTCTACCAATCTTCTTCTGAATCATCCAAATGCTCTCTAGCAAACTTCAGACGGGCCTGGACATGTACTGGCTTAAGCAGGGGGACACATCTGGCACTGCAGGATTTGAGTCCCTGGCGGCGTAGTGTGTTACTGATGGTAGGCTTTGTTACTTTGGTCCCAGCTCTCTGCAGGTCATTCACTAGGTCTCCCCGTGTGGTTCTGGGATTTTTGCTCACCGTTCTTGTGATCATTTGACCCCACGGGGTGAGATCTTGCGTGGAGCCCCAGATCGAGGGAGATTATCAGTGGTCTTGTATGTCTTCCATTTCCTAATAATTGCTCCCACAGTTGATTTCTTCAAACCAAGCTGCTTACCTATTGCAGATTCAGTCTTCCCAGCCTGGTGCAGGTCTACAATTTTGTTTCTGGTGTCCTTTGACAGCTCTTTGGTCTTGGCCATAGTGGAGTTTGGAGTGTGACTGTTTGAGGTTGTGGACAGGTGTCTTTTATACTGATAACAAGTTCAAACAGGTGCCATTAATACAGGTAACGAGTGGAGGACAGAGGAGCCTCTTAAAGAAGAAGTTACAGGTCTGTGAGAGCCAGAAATCTTGCTTGTTTGTAGGTGACCAAATACGTATTTTCCACCATCATTTGCAAATAAATTCATTAAAAATCCTACAATGTGATTTTCTGGATTTTTCCCCCTCATTTTATCTGTCATAGTTGAAGTGTACCTATGATGAAAATTACAGGCCTCTCTCATCTTTTTAAGTGGGAGAACTTGCACAATTGGTGGCTGACTAAATACTTTTTTGCCCCACTGTATGTTAGGAGGAATAGGCCAAAATTCACCCAACTTATTGTGGGAATCTTGTGGAAGGCTACCTGAAACGTTTGACCCAAGTTAAACAATTTAAAGGCAATACTACCAAATACTAATTGAGTGTATGCAAACTTCTGACCCACTGGGAATGTGATGAAAGAAATAAAAGCTGAAATAAATAATTCTCTCTACTATTATTCTGACATTTCACATTCTTAAAATAAAGTGGTGATCCTAACTGACCTAAGACAGGGAATTTTTACTTGGATTAAATGTCAGGAATTGTGAAAAACTGAGCTTAAATGTATTTGGCTATGGTGTATGTAAACTTCCGACTTCAACTGTATATCCTATCCTATTGAACAAGCAACTTGAGTTAGCTATTTGAGTTTGTTTTTTTCCATATTGTTGTTTAATGTTGGTGGGGCATATTTTAATGTCTCCGGAATCACTATAATAAATTAAATGTTTTTTTGTGTATTTTTAACAGAGCAGAGATTTACTTTGAAGTGAAAAGTGTAGGAGTACAGGTGAACTCAGTCATTGACATTAACTTAGTGTCGTAGCAGGAAGATCGGAATGCAATGTAATCATGTATGCCGAAGTGGATCCAATAAGTACGTTGAAAACACTATGTGAAAAGCACTTTTTGTGTGGGTGTCCCTAACATTGCCAAAAGACAAAGAGCTGTGAATGGATAAGTGATTCACCAATCAGGGCCCTTGATGGGCTTAGCAACAGTAACAAGGAGTGAGGTGTAATGAAACTAGGGTCCGGTTGCCCTGGATAGAGTTACATTTTGTGTGGGTGGGACGTTCCTTTGCACCCATCAGGAACACGCCGTGTACGAGACAAAAACCTCATGGGGACCATGACACAACGTCCTGACGACTTCAGGCTACAATTTCCTGACGTTCCGGGGACATCCTATTGACCCATTTTTGTACTAAATCATCTGGCACTGAAACTATATGTCACATGTGAGGACAGATCCCATGCATATACAGGCCTCATCAGTCTCTGAGAGAACAGAAATAAATGTGTGACATGACGTTATCCTGGTAAGACTTGTTACTGTTCACACTGCACCAACATCACGCTGAAATATTAACACGGGACAGAGAAACAATGGTTGTCAGTACTAGGCTTCCTATCAAGCCATGAGAAGGTACAGTAGGTCACAACTCATTCAATATGGGTCACAGATTAAGAGAATATAAACATTTAATTTTAAAAATGAAATGATGTAATTCTACACTATTTGATTGTGAACCTTGATATATTACTTTGAATGAATGACCGATTGGTTTGGGATGCCCTGGAACTGCTGGCCTGCTGGCTGAGCTTGACTTACCTTGACTACTCTGATGAGGATCTTGAGTTGGTAGACATGGAGCTGTAGGTCCATCCGGTCAGTCAGCCACATACCCAGGAGGTTCATGGTGCTGGTGTACCATTGCTGCAACACACAAACACAACAGTCTCCAGCAAAACAGACACACAAACACACACGTACACACACAGACAACCAGAATACAGAACACACACAGACAACCAGAATACAGAACACACAGACAACCAGAATACAGAACACACAGAGCAGAACCAGCATTTCCTAGTAATTTACACAATTTGCCCTCTCTTTCTCCTGTCTTCATCCCCCTCTCATTCCATCTCTGTATTTCTCTCCATCTCAACAACCTTCTCTCAGTCTCTTTCACTCACTCATTACCCTCTGACTAACTGACTCCCTCTTGCTGTCGCTCCCTCTCTCAGCTGAGGGGAGAGTGAACTGGAATCACCTCTTCTATAACCGGAGTAGCTATAGCTGAGAGGCTCCAGATGTTTATCTGTGGGCTGAGTCCTGTTTGAAGTCTAATTGATTGGTAATGATCAGGGCAGGCTGATGCTAATCAGAGTGGACTAGCGCTCAACCGTCAGGCAGAGACAAGAAGAGAGGAGAACATATCTGGGATGACTCTTGAGTTTGTGTTGCTGGAACTTTCACACTGTCAATGAGAGGCCTTCTGCTGTGTCCTTTTTTACACTCGTGCAAAAAAGACTGTCATGAGATATGAGAACAATTTTTCAGGCCACAAGGCACCTTCTCTACCAGGGAGCTAGATAAAAAGTAGCTATCAGTATACAGTACTTCATGTTTCAAGAGAACATACCCCAGTAGGTACAACAGTACATACATCATCAGTTCCTTTTCTAGATGACAGTGTATGGCAGGGATCATGAACTAGATTCAGCCGCGGGTTGATTTATTCTTGATTGGATGGTCAGGGGGCCGAAACATAATTACAAATAATTTGTAGACTACAAATACTTGACTAAAACATTAACATTTTAAACCTTGCTTACATTTGTATACGATCACATATCTTGCTATTATGTGTGGAAATAATTCCCTGACTTGGGGAGCCAAATACAATCCCCAGTGGGCCAAAGTTGGCCTGTGGGCCGCCAGGTGGGGAACCCTGGTGTATAGCTTCTACCTGGAGTAGTGCTGGGGTAAGTAAGGGTACAACGTAAAGGCCTTCTCTGCGGGATGAATCACTGTGGGATCCTGCTGCATGTGTACCACTGTGGCAGCTTCCTCTCTGCCGCTCTGTGCCTGTGAAGGAATCGCCATGGCAGCAGGGCTGTGATCTCGCCCCTAGCACGACCCCACGCCGAGAGGCCAGGCCTGGTGTGACTGCTCTCGCTCTCCTCTTTTCACTCTGCCCTCCTTCCATCTCTCCTTGTCAGCCTCTCTTTCTCTCACCTTCATAACCTCTAAATAGGATTATTGTTTATTTAATTGTTAAAAACTTTAATTTAAGTAAATGGCAAAAAGCACAGGCATACCCTTTGTTAGTTTAGGATTTGGAAGAAAATAAAGCAGATCCGATCATATAAAGTGATCTATAACAGCACTTTGGTCCGCAATGATTTATGCTAGAAACAAGCTGTAAAATATCTGGGAAGAGGTGACACAGATGCATATGATGATGTCATTGTTTAGTTTCTTTTACATTCAGAGGCTGAGCTACAACCTTCTATAGACAAGGAGACAAAAAATGCACTTTGCTTGGGAAGTAATCTAATTCTGTCACTATCAATTGATTAAACTATTCACTTTCTGTACAATAGAAGATGTTTAAAACCAGGCAGCTTTTAGGGAAACACTTGATACCTACACTTCTTAGGTTAAGCCACGGAAGAAGAGTAGCCAGCAGTTAAAGCTTACATTTTTCAGCGTCGGTAGGCCTATTCTGTCTGGGGTGGAAAGGTATGCATAATTTTTGAAAGTAACCCATCATGGCTAAGATTCCTAATGATGTCTCAGATTGTATTATTTGCAAACAGGGACAGTTTCGTTGCAAACAATCACTGATTTGGCATTGGAGAAATATGATAAGATGAACACATAGGCCTATCTCTCAGTCCATTCTTAGCATGTAATTTCAGTAATTTGTGTGGTATTAAAAAAGATTCTGCTAATATGTAAAATAACGTAGAATTGCAAGACATTTTTATTAAATGCATTTTTTTCTCGGACCTTCAAATATGGTGATAGATTCATACAATACTTTTACTACGAAGGAGATCTTTCCACCCCTTCTCTTGTCCACGGTGGCCTGCGAAACCACAGCTTTCTGGCCCGCAGCCTGTGCACTTTCAAAATTCCTGCGTTGCCATGTAATGCTTACAGGACAATGAACAGTTTGTAAAAACTGCATATCTAAGGCTGTGGTCTGTCCAAGAAGTGAGGGTAAATGATATCATGTCCTCTACTATCACCTTTATATTTGAATGATTATTTTGGGTATAAGGGAGGGTCATTTGTTTTTTTCAAACGTTCAGGGAGGGTTTAGGTCAACTATATTTAGCTGAAGGGAGGGCAATCCATTTTTGATTTCAGGTCCAATTTTTCTTTTTTGTGTGTGTGTGTGAGGCGTGGTGCTCAAGGGAAACTCAGAGAGTGACAGACTCTGATGCCAGGCTTGTGAAATGAACAGTGATGGCACTCTTGCTTTGTTCCACTCTGAACAGACTAACAAACCCTAACAAATCTCTCAGAACAGATGAACACACCCAGGCACTCACTCTTTTTAGGCTCGATTGGGATCAGCAGGAGGCTAGCAATAGCTGACAGCCAAAACACGTGTAATATGGCTCTGAATATATAATGTCATAAACCAACAGGGATCAAATCTGTGACACTGTGACATTCTATCAAGTTCCATCTGATATTAGGGATTGGATAATGAAGGTGGTTTTGGATGGTTGTGTGTCTTTGCGTGTGTATATATGTGTGCGCCTACGGATGGGGGTTCCACTGCTTCATCACACACATACAAACATCTGCAGGTCCCGAAGAGGGGTTAAGAGCTGGGAGGCAGTGCAACCTCCTGCCCCCTGCAACACCAACCCCCCCACGCCCCTCCACCACCAAACACCACCACACACAACACCCCGCCTTGAACCTGGTGTTCACACTCATATATGACATGTTACAGGAAGCCATAACGCCTGGCAGGGGGGCAACCAACAGAATTCAGTGCAAATCTGCATACCCCTCCCCTCATATCCCAATGCATACACACATAAACACATACACCAGTCCCACTACGCCTTTGCGAGACTAGAACAGAGGACTGGTAAGGGGTCGGCTTAGGCCTTTGTCCTGGACCCCCAAAAAACACAAAAAGCAGGAATGCTGGAGCAGAGGCGGGGGCCCTTCCATGGGGGGTATAGGGGGATTACAAGCAACCTGTGACTCTGCCTCTTTCCGCCCTTGCTGGTGGTGATGTGTGTGTGCCTTTGTGTGCAAAGGTCTGTGTGTGTGCATGTGATTGTGTATGTGTCAGTGCTACAGACCAGATTGGATCTGGCCTGATGGAGCTTGGATCTTGTAGTAGGTGTGGTGTGTGTGTGTGTTAGTGCTCCACAGATTGGCCCTGGTTGGTGCAAGGCTGGGGTGTGTAGTAGGTGTCCTGCTGGGACCCAGCTGTGTCTGCAATTAGCGGGAGGCATGGAATGATGATTGTTGCCGTGACGATGTTAATGCAAAGTGACATGCTTACATTTAAAGGAGGGGAGGCCACTGTGTATCACAGAGACATTACGCACCAATACTTTTCCTTTTTAACACTCTCCCTCTCTCACACACACACACACACAAACACGCGCACGTGTGCATTCACTCAAGAACACACACACCCTCTGCTCTACAAGCTCCTTAAAATAAAAACAAAACAATCCTCAAAAATCCATTAAAGAGTGGTAGGGCCGATCAAAGGCACAACCTTTCTCCAGCACTCCTGGCCAGGGTGTCTACAGGGCTTTGTTAGTGGTTAAAAAGAGCTGTCCACACTGGTCTCCTGGCCCAGAGAGAGCTGGCAGCCAGGGCAGCTAAATTAGGCCCCCCAGCGGGCGGCTGAGGGGAGGACCCGGGGGTTGCGAAGTCTTTAAATCTGACTACAAGACATTATGCACTTACGACAAAGGGGCAGAGTAATCCTACCTGCTTGCTTTTCACCGCTGCTGCTTGCCTGTTATTGTCTGCTTTATAGCTCCTGAGAGGAGGCCCATTGATGACAGAACTCAATTACCATAGTAACTCACACCGGTGACCCCCAGGTCTCCCCCACCCCCCAAAAGAGCTGATCCCATAGGTAGTCCGTCCTTTCACAGGAAGCTGACGGCCCTATGCCGTGTCCCTCCACGCTGGCTGAGCACCACTGCTGCTGTGGCCCTCAGATCCTGCCAGCACCCTGCGCTCCGCTCACACCGCTCTCCTTTCTACTTCTCTAAACATAGAGCGCAGCACTCTGAAAGGCAAAATTGAAATAAAGTTTCAGGCTCAGCAAGTTTATGGGCTTCAAACTGTTCTGATTGTGCCGCATCTACAAAGGAGAGGCCGGCCAACGATTCGCACGCTTCAGCGCAACCTTAAGTGGAACAAAAATCCTCTGTGTGTGCCCAACCACTACTAAATCACTAAGATAGTCAGCCTTTCCTTTTAAAGAAATGTGAAATAAGTAAGGCTAACAATAAATGTTCTGTGCATATGTAACACAAGACTGACATAAATGTTTATATCAAAGGAAAGCAAGCGAGAACATTTTCCTTTGCAATCCGAGTCTCTTACAAAAACACCAGTCACATTACACTAGTTAGTGTCAGTTGAACCGATTACAGTGTCAAAATAAGAGTACTTTACAAAAACATGGTTAAAAAAAGAGAGAAAGCGCATATTCTGAGGAACTAAACGGTTGGAATTGTGGACTACACCGCGCCATTGAGTAAACACACAATAAAGGACAGAAAAGCTCAGTGAATAAGACCGAGCAAAGGCCTGAGCAAAGTGAGCCATACTCCTTTCAAAAGGCTGCTTAGAGGTGGATCGAGGGGCTCAGAATGATGGGTAAAACACTTGTGGACTTCAGACTATAGGGGGAACGAAATGGAATAAGCCAGCAAGCACTTGAGGATCCCGCCGAGCACCTGAATGGGAAGGAGGGGAGGGGGGAAGAGAGGGGGTGCAGAAGGTGAATGGCCTGCCTTTTGGGACCAATTTGTTTCTTTTCACCCTTTCCCCCTGCCTCTCCGCTGACAGATGTACAAAGAGGGACCCGCGCTGAGCCTCTCATCCACATGCACCGGCAAGCAGCTGTCACTTTTGTCAGACAAGTTAATCAAACAAATGCCACCATACCTCCCTTTCGATAGAGAGCGAGAGACAGAGGAAAACAGAGAAAGAGAGAGAGAGGAGAGCGAAACAGAGAAAATGGTGTGTGTGTATGTGTGATCAACCAATCCTGTCACCCCCCTTCCCCCAACAGGAGGACTTGTCCCACTCAACATAAAAGACAGCTCCATTTAACTTCCATTTCCCTCATCTTATGTTATTCATCCATTCCTTTCCTCATTTGGTGTTGACCACTGACATGGACCTCTGGCCAGGAGGGATTTATGCCAGAGTCCAAGATCACAGTGAGGGTAGATGGATGGATGGATGGGGGGAAACAAAATGCTCCCTCAGTAATTATAAAGAGTCTAAGCTGCTTACAGACGTCATTAAAAGGAAGCGAAAGCTTTTGACATGCTTTCAACAGTTGCATTGAGTCTATATACTACCTGTTTGTTATCCTTAGTCTTATTTTATTCTGGCCTTCTATCATCCAGATTCTTCATTATCCATTCCAAAGCCTCTTTTCACCATTGGTTTATATCAACATAAAGAGATTATTAACTGGCATGAAAAACAATAAGCATTGCGTTCATAATGAGATGTATCATGGCTTTACATGGGACAAATGCATCTTCCTCTTGCTATTGGATTCATACACAATATATCTACGACTGGCATGCATTGTGTTAACATGTCCTCAACCTCCTAAAAACATTTCTTCAACCAGATTTGTGACTACGTAGATTTTCCCAGAGTCAATGACGCTTTTGTTTAAATAGTAAACATGTTTGCTTCTCTTTTTGTAAATGTCATTTGATATGAAGTTAATCCAATTGATAAAGGAAGATCAACAACACCCCCCCCCCCCCCCCTCATGAATATTGTATAGTATTCAATAGGGCAAATACAGTATTTCATTCTACATTATGTATTTTTTCACAGTAAAAGTGAAAAACTAAATCCCCAAAATGAAACCCTGACTGGTAAACAACAGAAACATCAACCAAAACATGTGCTTTCTTTTCACACCCTAGTGTAAATAGAAACACACGCATGTCTGTCCCAAGCAATTATACTATACATTCATTGCATTATAAAAAAGTTAAACAAATATATAGATTACAAAAACTAAAATACAATGTATAGCTAACATTGAAAGTTTGTATTTGTATTTATTCTGCAGCAAAATTAAGGCAGTTTATACAATTATAAAAACATTACAATACATTCACAGATTTCACTACACACTGTGTGCCTTCAGGGACCTACTCCACCATTACCACATATCTACAGTACTAAATCCATGTGTATGTATAGTGAATATGTCATTGTGTGTGTCTGTGCCAATGTTTGTGTTGCTTCACAGTCCCCGCTGTTCCATAAGATGTTTTTTCGTCTGTTTTTTTAAATCTAATTTTACTGCTTGCGTCAGTTACTTGATGTGGAATAGAGTTTCATGTAGTCAATGGCTCTATGTAGTACTGTGTGCCTCCCATAGTCTGTTCTGGAATTGGGGACTGTGAAGAGACCTCTTGTGGCATGTCTTGTGGGGTATGCATGGGTGTCCGAGCTGTGTGCCAGTAGTTTAGACAGACAGCTCGGTGCATTCAACATGTCAATACCTCTCTTAAATAAAAGTAGTGATGAAGTCAATCTCTCCTCCATTTTCAGCCAGGAGAGATAGCCATGCATATTATTAATATTAACTCTCTGTGTACATCCAAGGGCCAGCCATGCTGCCCTGTTCTGAGCCAATTGCAATTTTCGCAAGTCCTTTTTTGTGGCACCTGACCACACGACCTTGTAATCAAGGTGCGACAAAACTAGGGCCTGTAGGACCTGCCTTGTTGATAGTGTGGTTAAGAAGGCAGAGCATTGCTTTAATATAGACAGACTTCTCTCCATCTTAGCTACTACTGCATCAATATGTTTTGACCATGACAGTTTACAATCTAGGGCTACTCCAAGCAGTTTAGTCATCTCAACTTGCTCAATTTCCACATTATTTATTACAAGAATTAGTTGAGGTTTTGGGTTTAGTGAGTATTTTGTTCCAAATACAATGCTTTTAGTTTTAGAAGTATTTAGGGCTAACTTATTCCTTGCCACCCACTCTGAAACTAACTGTAGCTCTTTGTTGAGTGTTGCAGTCATTTCAGTCGCTGTAGCAGCTGACGTGTATAGTGTTGAGTCATCTACATACATAGACACTCTGACTTTACTCAAAGTCAGTGGCATGTCATTAGTAAAAAAATTAAAAAGCAAGGGGCCTAAACAGCTACACTGGGGAATTCCTGATTATAACTGGATTATATTTGACAGGATTCCATTAAAGAACACACCTCTGTGTTCTGTTAGACAAGTAACTCTTTATCCACATTATATCAGGGGGTGTAAAGCCACAACACATACGTTTTTCCAGCAGCAGACTATGATCAATAATGTCAAAAGCTGCACTGAAGTCTAACAAGACAGCCCTCATCATCATTTTATCAACCAATTTCTCTCAGCCAATCATCAGTCATTTGTGTAAGTGCTGTGCTTGTTGAGTGTCCTTCCCTATAAGCATGCTGAAATTATGCTGTCAATTTGTTTACTGCCTTGTATCTGGTGAAACACATTTTTCCCAGATGTTTACTAAGGGTTTTCTAACAGTCTGATCGGTCGGCTATTTGAGCCAGTAAAGGGGGCTTTACTATTCTTGGGTAGCGGAATGACTTTAGCTTCCATCCAGGCTTGAGGGCACAAGCTCTCTAGTAGGATTAAATTGAAGATGTGGCAAATAGGAGTGGCAATATTATCTGTTATTCTCCTCAGTAATTTTACATCCAGATTGTCAGACCCCGGTGGCTTGTCATTGTTGATAGACAACAATAATATTTTCACCTCTTCCACACTGACTTTACGGAATTCAAAAATACAATTCTTGTTTTTCATAATTTGGTTTGATATACTTGGATGTGTAGTGTCAGCGTTTGTTGCTGGCATGTCATTCCTAAGTTTGCTTATCTTGCCAATGAAAGTAGTTTGCAATATCAGTGTGCTTCGTGACGAATGAGCCATCTGATTCATTGAATGAAGGAGCCGAGTTGGCCTTTTCACCCAAAATTTCATTTGAGGTGCCTCAAAGCTTTATACTGTCATTATTTATGTAATTTATCATTGTTTCATAGTGTAGTTTATTTTTTATTTAGTTTAGTCACATGATTTCTTAATTTGCAGTATGTTTGCCAATCAGTTGGGCTGCCAGACTTAATTGCCATACCTTTTGCCTCATCCTCTCAACCATACAATTTTTCAATTCCTCATTTTCTTAATGGGTGCGTGCTTATTAGTTACTGGAATAAGTAGTTTCATAAATGTGTCAAGTGCAGCGTCTGGTTGCTCCTCGTTACACACCACAGACCAGCAAATACACTATATTAGGCCCATCCTTTGGAACTTTGGTTTTCCTAGATATGGCTAATATATTGTGATACATCGCATCCTACATCCTACCACTTTAAAGCAAATATCTGCAGCATTAGTAAAGATGTGATCAATACATGTTGATGATTTAACTCCTGTGCTCTTTGTAACTACCCTGGTATGTTGACTGTAATCTCCTCAACAAAGAAACAAAGCAGGATCATCACTCTTGGTCTAACTAGAGCCTTCAATCCTTCATTCTCTCATTTCTGTCCTTTAGCTTGTTTATCTGGCTCTCCTCTCCGTCTACCTGACCCACCCTGGCTCTCCTCTCCGTCTGCCTGACCCGCCCTGGCTCTCCTCTCCGTCTGCCTGACCCACCCTGGCTCTCCTCTCCGTCTGCCTGACCCGCCCTGGCTCTCCTCTCCGTCTGCCTGACCCGCCCTGGCTCTCCTCTCCGTCTGCCTGACCCACCCTGGCTCTCCTCTCCGTCTGCCTGACCCACCCTGGCTCTCCTCTCCGTCTGCCTGACCCGCCCTGGCTCTCCTCTCCGTCTGCCTGACCCACCCTGGCTCTCCTCTCCGTCTGCCTGACCCGCCCTGGCTCTCCTCTCCGTCTGCCTGACCCGCCCTGGCTCTCCTCTCCGTCTGCCTGACCCACCCTGGCTCTCCTCTCCGTCTGCCTGACCCACCCTGGCTCTCCTCTCCGTCTGCCTGACCCACCCTGGCTCTCCTCTCCGTCTGCCTGACCCACCCTGGCTCTCCTCTCCGTCTGCCTGACCCACCCTGGCTCTCCTCTCCGTCTGCCTGACCCGCCCTGGCTCTCCTCTCCGTCTGCCTGACCCACCCTGGCTCTCCTCTCCGTCTGCCTGACCCGCCCTGGCTCTCCTCTCCGTCTACCTGACCCACCCTGGCTCTCCTCTCCGTCTGCCTGACCCGCCCTGGCTCTCCTCTCCGTCTGCCTGACCCACCCTGGCACTCCTCTCCATCTGCCTGACCCACCCTGGCACTCCTCTCCATCTGCCTGACCCACCCTGGCTCTCCTCTCCGTCTGCCTGACCCGCCCTGGCAGTTAATTTTGCGTGCTGCACAAGAAGCTCAAATTGATTAAACTGTTCACTTGGCTCTGCGCTTGGCGACAGGATCCTGAAAAAGTGTTAAAGTGTCTAGGACAGTGAAGTGGTATTGCAGCAGGTCTGTCAGTTATCCTCATCCTCATCATCACCACAAGCACAAACCAGCAGCAACATCAAAAGTAACAGCAGCAGCGCAATCTCAATCGAACCAAACCCCTCCTGCTCTCCCCTCCATTGCCCTTGGCAGTCGTGAACCAGTTCCCTGCGTTGCGATTAAAGCGTTTTAACTTCGTCATAAAGTGCAATCTAGCAGATCTGATAACTACCAAGGTCAACGGAAATACTTCAAATCAATCAATGAGCTGGGCCTAATCCCCAGGAGGCAGATTAAGTCTATAATTGACCCGTGTAATCCGTGTATCTGTGGTTGGCCAGGGAACAACTGAACCCAGTGCCGGCCGGGCACCATGCCTCCCAAAATCTCCCAAAATGCACTGGAGGCTGGAGGCTCACACCAGGCAGCTAGAATATCAGTGCAGTGCTGGATTTGGCCTTGACTAAAGAGATGGCTGTTTTAATCACTGATCTCTGGGCCAGCCGCATTAAGTCGATGAGCGTTAAGCACAGCTGTTTTAATCCTCTTCTCTTCAGCTGTTCTTTCAAGAACTACCAGAGAGGAGGAGGGGATGTGGGGTGAAGAAAACAAATTATTTGTTCCTCTCCCCCACACACTCGCTCACTCCATCCAGCTCCCACCCTTTCCCTGCCCCTGAACTTAACAAACTTAGCCATCTGACTGTGAGTTTCATCTCTTTAGCACTGTATACAATTTGGTGCCGCTTAGGCAGCTTGGAAAAAGAAAAATTGCTCCTCTGTAAAACCTATAGCACATCACAAAAGCCATCTGTACTTTGAGAACAGTCCTGTAAGATTAATCATTACTGTTGAATAATACCCGCATCACTCTCCCCAAACACAAAAACACACACATACAGACATACACACACACATACACAGACGCACAAACACACACATCCAGTACACCTGTCCGAGCCTCAATTTTCACAAACAAAAATGTATTATTAAAGAGATCATAGAATGATTGGATTCATGGTGAGGATCGTGGCATGTAACAATGGCCTGAATCAAATAGTATTTTTCTTCTCACTGATTGCAATAACAATTCAGAATTTTGTTTTGTTTTACCCTCTTGACATTGGCACAGAGCTATAGCTGTTTTTACTGATGTTATGGTTTACCAGCCCCCCCTGCCATCCAATCTGTCACAACATAGGCCTTATTCACTTTCTAATATGTCTCCAATCATAATTCATTTCTTGGGTGTTGTTATTTTCCGAACATATTAAATTATGCCCATATGGTCAGTCTGATGTCAAACGGCATCCCAGGCTAAAGTCAGTGCTTCTGACATGTATTTAAATGAAGTGAACCATATCCTTATTGTGTCTGATATGACATCTACTGACGTCTTCAAGAAATCCATGTCTCCACCCTAATTAACCCTGAGGGGACATAAGGTATGCTTCCAGATCAACTGGCTCCAAAACACACACATGCACAATTACATTTAAACCCTTGACCAAATGTCATCAGGACCCAAGGGATTAGGGTAGGAGAAACAATTGAAAACAGACATTTTCCTTAGAGGAACGTCTTATGTTGTTACTCCTCAGAGCAGTTGCTCAGGTCTAAGGCTGAGGGTGGGTATTAGAATGGAGGAAGGAATGAAGGAAGGGTTCAGGCCACACCCATACCACTAAATGTGACCTTAACCTTTATAGGGCTAAGACATTCCCTCCACGCATCTGATTGGTCTTTTGGCTCCTTCTAAATCATCTATTCTAAACGGGCACCAAATGTACCAACTCAACGTGGTACGTAAATCATTGCAGGTCAAAGGGAGATCAAAAGACAGAAGAGAGAATTTCGATCTTTGGTTTTTGTCTAGATGTGTAAAATGTACATGAGGGATATTAATTTATAGAGGCATTGTGTGATTTGAAAGTAATCGCCTCATGATCAGCAGTACAGAGAATAATAATGTTATTTTCAAGGTCAGCATCTAAATCTCTTAATTTGTTTTATATTATGATAAAATAGTACAGGATTTAAATCTTGCCTTCTGATAATCTATTATGGGATGACATCAAAACACCTGAAATGCAAATCAATTTCATATTATGTTTAAGTGGATATCATGGATGGGTAGCATTTTTGTTTTATTTCTTGAAAATAAAAATATCCCAGCAAAAAAGTATTTATCAAAGATAAATATATTTTGATTACACTTAACTTTAATATTGGCTGTTCACCTGTTTTTTTGTCATAGAAATAACATGGTTGGAATGGTAATAACTTCATGAATACCTAATAATTATGTTATAATTTATCCCTCCCAAAAAACACATGAAATCTTAAAGGTCCAGTTTAGTCAAAATTCAGTTTTCCTGTGTTTTGCATCATATTGTACAGCTGATAAAACTATTTGATTAGTGTTATTCGCTGATAGTTGCTGGTTGAATATGCAATCTACACAGGACCTTCTAATCAGCAGGTTTGCACGGGAGGAAGTTTACGCTTTCCATGGTGTAAATTGGTTAATAGACCAACAACAAATATAGTTCCAAACCTCTCTGCCAATAACAGCTATTTTTCAGTTTTCCCCTCCCAGACAGTCCGGGGAAAATTCTTGCTTGAGAATTAGTTTTTTTGCTAATTTCTTTGCCCATTTTAACATAAATCTATTAGAGTAAAATTCTTAATTGTTACCCAGAAATGATTTTATATTGATATTAAAACGGCTGTATTGGGCCTTTGGTTATGTCTGACAGGATGCATATTTTGTTTACAGACAACAGCACGTGCTACTTTATAATTAGTTATAGAATAAATTATTATCCCTGGAAATAAAAGAACAAAACAAACAATTCCCATCCTTTTTTTTACAGAACAGATGCCCCCTCCCGCTCTCTGTTTAAAAGTGGTATGATCCCCATGTTCTTTAGTCCTTTCTATAAAGTGTTATCGGGGGTGTCGGTGAAGGCAGACATTTATGTCTAAGAAGCAGTAAGGCTGAAGTTATATGTTCCTAGACTATGTCGTTTGGCGGAGCCTCAACATTTGGGCACAATTTTGACAGCTTAACAATGTGGAGATGTTGCAAAAACCGACTAATAGTATTTTAAGAGCTATGTAGAGTAATTCAAACGCTAGTGTCTGTTTTGGCAACATCCCTGCACTCTTGACCCTGAGTGGCGCAGCGGTCAAAATTACTACATCGCAGTGCTGATGCGTCCCTACAGACTGGGGTTCAATCCCAGGTTGTGTCACAGCCGGCTGTGATCGGCAGCCCCATATGACGGTGTACAATGGGCCCAGCGCCTTCCGGGATAGGGGAGTGTTTAGCCAGGGGGCTTTCCATGGCTCACCACACTCTAGTGACTCCTTGTGGCAGGGCCGGTCGCATGCAAGCTGACTTGGTCGTAAGTCGAATTGTGTTTCCTTTGACACATTGGTGTGGCTGACTTCCGGGTTAAGTGAGCAGTGTAATAAGAAGTAGCACGGCCAGACGGGTCATGTTTCGGGGGATGCATGACTCGACCTTTGCCTCTCTCGAGCCCATTTGGGAGTTGCAGTGATGAGCCAAGGTCATAATTTGGGGATAAAATGGGCAAAAGAAAATAGGCTTGTGACCAGACCACCCTGACCATGTCTGATCTTGGTAGCTAAGCAGGGTCAGGCCTGGTAGTACATGGACGGGAGAACGCCTGGGAATACCAGGTGCTGTAAGCTTAAAAAATAAAAGTGTTGTACGAATGCCAATGAGGTTGTTAAGGGAGGGATGCTGAGTGCATGCATGTATGTATGGGGTGAATCTCGAGGGAGATGGGCCTTGCTAGTAGATGTACACAGAAAGATTATTTGACTCTGAATCATGCCACTGGACATAATGTGTTAAAACAATCTGACATGAGAGATAAGTTCCATTTCAAAATATATAGCTAGGTGGGAAAGTGTTTGCAAAGTAAAGCTGAAAGAAATGTTGAAAGGCATTGTGGTTCAAGTGAGAAAAAAAAAGAGATGGAAGGAAAGGGAAAATACACAGAAAACCAAGGGCGTTTTTATGCTTTTTGATCCCTGAGCATGAACGCATAGAAACAGCAGCATCACGCCTTGGTCATATTGAGCAGAGACAAGAAAAGGACAACATAGAGGAGTCCTACAGCGCAGCAAGACACCTTCATACGCCACAGTACTGCCAGAGGGAGAACAGATAGAGAGTGACATATATGTAGAGAGAGAGGCCTCTGCTATAATCAGAAAAGAAATGCTCTTCTGAGAGAAGACAATACAAGCCAAACAGCAGGTCAAAGCAGCAAGAGAAACAAACATGGAGAAGAGACACTTTCACTCAGAGAAGACTGATAAGATAGAAGGCAGGTCATGCCAGCAGGCCTTAGGGGAAGCCACACACACACACGCATATAACACCCACCCTCACACGCGCACAGGTGCAATCTGAGGCTCTCACCCCAAAAAGAGTTGTGGACAAATTGGTCAACATGCATCAGAGGATTATTTAGATAACCAGGTTTCGGGCTATTCCTTAAGACAGTGTTCTCTTTTCTCATTTCCCCCCCCCCCACTTTATTCACTCTCAAATACAAACTCATTATCTTTCTCTCTTTCCCTTTCTTCCGTTATTTCTTTCTTTCTCCCCATCCTTCCTAAGCCCTCATTACAATAAGCCCTGGGTCAGAGGCCCTCCTTTCTGTTTGTCGTTCCTAAGAGGAAGATTTCGTTGGAGGAAGCCCTCATTGTCAAAATGGGACAGTTCCAAATGTCTTGTATATAGTCCAATGTGGGGGACGGGTCAGCAGTGTGTGGGGGAACGGGTCAGCAGTGTGTGGGGAAACGGGTCAGCAGTGTGTGGGGAACGGGTCAGCAGTGTGTGGGGAACGGGTCAGCAGTGTGTGGGGGACGTGTCAGCAGTGTGTGGGGAACGGGTCAGCAGTGTGTGGGGAACGGGTCAGCAGTGTGTGGGGAACGGGTCAGCAGTGTGTGGGGAAACGGGTCAGCAGTGTGTGGGAAACGGGTCAGCAGTGTGTGGGAAACGGGTCAGCAGTGTGTGGGGAAACGGGTCAGCAGTGTGTGGGAAACGGGTCAGCAGTGTGTGGGGAATGGGTCAGCAGTGTGTGGGGAAACGGGTCAGCAGTGTGTGGGAAACGGGTCAGCAGTGTGTGGGGAATGGGTCAGCAGTGTGTGGGGAAACGGGTCAGCAGTGTGTGGGGAAACGGGTCAGCAGTGTGTGGGGAAACGGGTCAGCAGTGTGTGGGGGAACGGGTCAGCAGTGTGTGGGGGAACGGGTCAGCAGTGTGTGGGGAACGGGTCAGCAGTGTGTGGGGAAACGGGTCAGCAGTGTGTGGGAAACGGGTCAGCAGTGTGTGGGGAACGGGTCAGCAGTGTGTGGGGAAACGGGTCAGCAGTGTGTGGGAAACGGGTCAGCAGTGTGTGGGGAACGGGTCAGCAGTGTGTGGGGAAACGGGTCAGCAGTGTGTGGGGAAACGGGTCAGCAGTGTGTGGGGAAACGGGTCAGCAGTGTGTCGGGAAACTGATCAGCATAAGCCGACCTACTAACCCTAACCTTTTGATCTGATTATTAATGTTGGTACAGATCAATTAATGGAAGAACACAAGGTATTCTAACGGCTGAAGACATAATTTAGACTGGGGAATTGTAAAGACGGTATTAAGTCATCCTATAGGAGGGCATTCTATTGTGTGGACTTTAATTGACAAACCCCTGTTTGCTGACTCGCAGAGAGAGAACACTGCTTAAGATAATCCTCCTCAAGATTTTGCACTTCTCAAACAAGAGATAAACAGAAGATGCAGAACACTTCAGTAGAAAAGACACAGGCTAAAGCACAGTGTATTCAGTATGGAGGGAAGAGTTAGAAGTAAAACAAGGGGTAGAAACAGAGAGAAGGAGAGAAAGAGCTACTTGTACAGCTGCGGAAGAAAAGCCAGAGAGCTGTTCAAAATGAGACTTATCCCTCTGAACCAACTGTTTTATCACATATTGGAGAGCCTCCCCCTGTAAGGGAGGAGACGGCATTGGTTACTTACGGCAAATAACCTTTCTACATACACCTCCTCATTGACCTTATCCCGCAGCATGTCCTGAGAATGGCGCACAAAGGTCACGTAACCGTCTGCAATGTCCATCCCAGGCTTCTGCAGAACGTGAGAGAGAGAGAGAGAGAGAGAGAGAGAGAGTTGAGAACAAGAGGGAAAGAGTAATTAGCCCCCAAAAAACGAATTCATTGTCTCACCAAGGCACCGAAACCCGTTTACCTCATAATAAACATGATGGAGACCAGCAAAGTGACATAAGTTATTATCAACTGTTATGTCATGTCAAGCTCTAAGACATGCATATGAAACACTGACAGGTATTAAAATAAACATTCAACCCAAAGTGTTATCAAATTGTCATTTTCAACTCAGAAAAAAAAAGTATTAAAATGTACAGTTGACATCTCTGGAGAGGTGTTTCATTTGCAGTGCATATAGACCCCGGGCTATGGCTGTCTTTTCACTGAACTTCCTATTAGAGATATGTACTTGGCCCAGAATCATCTGTCACAGGCTGGGCACGTGCAAAGTGAACAGAAGAACCAGGAACACGTGATCAGGCTGCTGAACAGACTGTTAGGAGGGCTGCCATTTCTCATGCCATCTCAATTATTCAAACAGGACAATGCGTTTGCAAATAAGACACTCAATTTGTGTGTGTGTGGGTGTGTGTGTGTATTTCCCCCTCGCGCCTCTTCTCCGGTATATGAAACACATCCTTTGTGCCAGCGGACGAGGTCATATGAATTTGTATTACCCGCTGTAAACTGAACTTAGTTAACACATCCCTGAGTGGTTCCAAAGGGTGCAAATTAGTATGTTTCTCCAGTGTAATTTCATTTTGTGCTTTAAGCAAACAATTACCATGCAGAAACTAGGGCTCTGGCCCTGCGGACATAAGAGGCCCAATCACAGATCCACCGACAAAGGCATACATTTAAAAAGTGACGTGTTGAGCTTTTGTGGGTTTTTGTTACACAACACAACAGAGACACTCACAATGACATGCCTAGCTGGCTGTTTTTGCCCAGATCCATATCAGGGAAGATGGAATGACACACACACAAACACGTACACACACACACACTTGGACTGGGACAAGAAAAACACAAGTACTGATAATAACGCTCTTCTTCCACTTACAGGTACATCCACATACTTTGATGCAGCTTTCACCTTGAAATGAGACAGAGAGTTTAGGTGAGAAGGAAAGATTTGAGATTCCAACTGTGCCAATTCTCTTCATTGCAAAAACTGTATACTGTGAGTGTAGCTTCAGTGTGTGACTGCAATATGCTTAAGTGAGTCATGCCAGGAAATGTAATAACATAGTTCACTCAAAAAAAAATGTAGACTTCTATTACAATGTTCAGGAAACTACTAAAATACTGTTTCAATATACCTTTTCATGCATTGGGAGTGTTATCATGAGCAAAATGAGGCAGAGAGCTGTGCATTCTCTGAACATATATTTGCTAAAGGTACAATATTTGAACAAGACTAATCCTACCCTATGATGATTAAAATCATTTCAAGATCAGGGTCCAGTTCTGTATGCAGTGTACGATGAGAAAGAGGGGAACGAGAGAAGGAGTGCGTTCTTACTGTGAAAGAGAGGAAGGAGGAGAAGAGAGTGCCCTCGTCGTATCTGGACAGTTTGGCTAGGACACTCTCTAGAATGACCACAAACTAACAGACAGGGAGTTATGTTACTGGCAAGTCCAACACATTAAAAACAACATTCATTTAATATCACTTTCAGATGTGAGTAAGACAGCAACAGCACCTTTGCTACCAGTAAGGTGATCATCTCCTTCACAGTTTCCTCTATGAGAGCGTCGATTTGGGAATGGTACTGTCTCTGTCAGGAGAGAGACATGTTAGTCACGACGTCCAAATCCAGCGTCCCTCCCTTCCCTTCTGTTTGTTGCTACCAGGTCTCACAGTAGGCCAGTATGCTAATCAGTAGTATGACAGCATTCCTTTGTCTTCACGTGAGCCATGTAAAAGACCTCAGACTAATTAATTCTGCGCTGATAATTGGTATCTGTCTCTAGATTGTGCAGCGATGAGAACTGTCAAATCTACCCCATGTATATTCAGTACCATCTACACACATGCTAATGAAATCAAAACATTTCAAGTGTTGGAAGACTGGGGAACACTGCATTGACGGCTATTTATACATTTGGGAACTGGGAGTGAGATTTCAATTGAATTGTTAGCCACACTTACCCAATCTCTAACAAACTTTCACAAGATAGAGAAAAGAAATGAAAAGATGACCGTGAAAAAAGCAAACGACTACAGCAAAAGCACATATTCAAGCAAAAGCTAAATCAGGAGACAGCAATCACAGTAAGTGCCATTGAAACTAATGTCAGTGAAAACCTTGACAGAAATACATACAGTATACAGAAGGGACTACCTTACAACATGTATTGTATAAGCATAGCATTACATAATATAAGCAAATAGAACGAAATGAAAGCATAGAAATGCTGATACTAATTGACCTGGAGCTCCTG
Source organism: Oncorhynchus clarkii lewisi (assembly GCF_045791955.1). Lineage (NCBI taxonomy): Eukaryota > Metazoa > Chordata > Actinopteri > Salmoniformes > Salmonidae > Oncorhynchus > Oncorhynchus clarkii. The sequence continues at coordinate 49,045,670 of NC_092153.1, read as the reverse complement.
AATCCATGTAATTTTAAGAGAATACACATCTAACACACAGCTGGTGAGCACAAAATGATTTTCCCAAAGTGCATTGGTACTGCTCCAGGGTGGATACTGATCTGTATATCCAGTGCAACATGCTCAGTGATATAGCATATAAATCAGTGAGTGAAAGAGAAATCATTGAAATCACTTTTAGACATCAATAGAATGATTTACATTATATTACATCTAGAATATAATAGGTAGAAACTGTGTTGGTCTGATGCTGTGCAGATGGAGGTGGACTGGTATCTGATGTCTGATCTAAGACTGGTGTCTGATGCCTGATCTAAGACTGGTATCTGACGTCTGATATAAGACTGGTTACAGACTATAGGGATGAAGGAATCCTCTACCTCCTGTCCCAGCTCCATGGCACACAGCTTGGCTGACTGGGCCTTGGCATCCACCATCACGTTGAACATGGTGCAGATGGACTGAGGCACGCGGAGGTCTGTGGTCCGACTGCTCTTCTGGAGCTTGGCCTCAAAGGCCACCCTCGTTCTGGAGACAGGGACAGAGAAAGGAGAGAGGTTGTGGAGCACTATACACGGACCTACAATGTCTGTGTGTGTAATGTTTTAATCTATACTTGCTATTTCTAGAAAGTTTAAGGTTATAATTAGGGTTAGAATTAGGTATAGTGTTAGGGTTAGGAGCTAGGGTTAGGTTTAGGGTTAAGGTTAGGTTTTTGGGTTAAGGTTAAGGGTTAGGGTTAAGGTTTGGGTAAGGGTTAGGGAAAATAGGATTTTGAATGGGATTGAATTGTGTGTCCCCACAAGGTTAGTGGTATATGTGTATGTGTGTAATTGTGTGTAAGCAAGTGCAAGGGTCCAATTCAGGAGCGTTCTCTCACCGTTTGACGCAGGACTCAATCATGTCGCTGGACATGAGTTTGAGCCTGCTCTCCAGGTGTTTGCCAAACTCCTCCTCAGGCCAGTGCAGGTCTCTGATGAAGGTCTGCAGTGCATCCAGCTTCCAGAACAGATCCTCGGATGTCCCCGAGCCATTACTGGGCAGGAAGAACGGGGCACAGGTCAGGGGTCACAGCTAAGAGGTTAAACGTTAGAGCACTGTTACAGGAGAACAGGAGAACACATGGGGGGTAGAGGACTACATCAAGGATCAGAGAGGATGGGCAAATCTAGGTCTCAGGATTCCATTTGTTTGGGTTATTTTCACCATTTACCGATTGGTTCTAAAATATTTTGAATGGAAGATACTATATCTTTGATCTATTCCTGGCCAATGAGGTTCTATGAATTGTGTTCATCAAGGTCCCAATCAGTGTATGGTAAAAATAAACAGACATGAGTATGTCTTTGACCAATTAATAACCTCAGAGTTGAGTAGTTATCAAAACCAGGGAAAGAGTAGGGGTCCATGCACACTGCAGGTTGGTCAGTTAGTTAGTGCACTCTGGGAAAACACACAAGGAATGGTGGGGTTGCTTTCTGATGCGGTGATGGAGACTGTATCCCACTCCCATTCCCTGTCCCCTGTCCCCCAAACCCTGTAGAAAGAGAGAGCAGATCTCTCCAGCCATACAGGTCTCTCCAGACACGCAGGGGCCTCCTCACAACTAGTGCCCACAGGTAAGAGCTCCAACACAGGGTAAACAGGGACTTATCCTCCCTAGCACACTGTGGCAGACTGGAGATCAGATACATGTGATGGAAAGACACAAATTAAATACTTTTAAACACTAGCTTGGGTAGGGCCTCATTTAATAATGATGTATAATTTAGCATTTCCCATTCTTGGTGTTTTCCAATCATCTTAAAATGTAATTTGTGTCTTTCCACCCTTCAGTTCAAACACATGCAGTAGGAGGAAAATGAAAAGCCATTGATGGTTCTCCATTTTGAAACACTGCCTACTCTAACCCCACTCCCCATGCTAGGGCCTTGGCATGAACATGGCTGCAGGTAGAACAATAAGAACACTGGGACAACTTGGATCCTGGAAAAAGAACATCAGATCACAGGCAGTGTTTTACTACATATTTTAGAATAGGCTGAGCCTGTTTATTCCTAATTATCAACAATGTGGTTGTGTCAAGGCTGTGTTTGAGTTTTATTTTGTGGGGTGAGATTGGCTTAGTCTTTATGGCTTATTTACAAGATACCAAACCTGCTTTTAGTTCAGGCCTATCTTTGACAGAGCAGTGCCTTTACATTTTGGGAGCAAATGTATTCATTTAATCTCTCTCCTTTCACACATTTTTAGTAGCTGGTGCTGAAAATGTTTCACTTTGGTAACGTGTCAGGTGTACCTCAAGGTGCAGAAGAAGTGCTTTTGATCAACATATCTAAACATAGCTTTGCAATTATCTGCATGCTGTGTCTCTCCTTGGTTCCCCGAGAGGGCTGCTAAGAGCCAACAGGTAGACATGGAGTTTTACAACTGGCAGAATCACTAATGAAATGGGACTTAATTTCATATTCCATCAATATAAAAGTGGGATCATTATCATGGTGTGAATGAGTGAACATAATCTGTTTTAAAGTAGGCGTATCTGAGAGGCTCAGTAAAGACAAGCACCAGGAGCCCTAGGGCTGATCAAAGCTCTCCTACTTCTGCACGTTAGGCATGGTTGGTTTTACAAATGCACTACAGGCCCTACTACAGTATGAGTAAAATGTGTCAATGTTTTATTGTGGCCTATTGTTGAGTAGCTGCCATTAGCTAACTAAGTCAAATCAACAAGGCCAAAGCTGCCCCCATCTAAATTAGGATTGGTGGATATTGCCTGTACATCTCCAGAAATTGAGCCAGTACTTCAGAGGACATGTGACATGTTCATGCCAAAAACACACATGCATTTTTCATGTTTCAGGCTCCAGCAGAGACTCAATACACACTCTGAGTCACATGTAGCTGCCATCCAGTTGGGTGTAGAAAAGCTAGGCATTGTTAGAAGGCTAACTGGTGGTAGATTTGGTACTTTGGGCATTTGGAGCTTGACATTTGGTAGACTCAAATCAGGAAGATTACTTGTTAGGCTCCTGTGTAGAGGAAACAGACATCAAATCAAATATACATAAGATGTGCTATAACAGTGGTAATATGGATGTGTTTTAAAAGGGAAAGTGAAGCAATGCCAAAAAAAAGAAAAACAATTGGTGAGGCAGAGCAAATGTACAAGACAAATAGCCGTTATTAAGTTGAAACAAGTAAGGGTATAGTTGCATTGAATAGAAGAGACAAATCTAATGTTGAAAAATGATGTGTAAAGAGTGTCTTATCAGCATTGAAGAGAACAATGACTAAATATAGTTAACAATTGATAACTCAACATATGGTGACAGCAAATAGCTTTGACGTTAATACAATACCATATGAACACTAGGGAATACCAAACAGAGGAAAAATGTTTCCGACAACATTTTCAGACATATGGTCTTAGCTGCAATAGGAAACATTTGAATTCAATAGATAGTAAATAATCTTGCTAGTACAAATTAATATATTTGGTAACGATTTACTTTGACTACATATCCACAACACATTTAGTACACATATTTAAGTATTTCATGAACGCTTTACAACAGGTCTCAACAACATTATTAAAGGTTAATGAAATATATTCATAGCATATCTGTAGTGTATTCATGTCATGCTATGCAAGAGTACATATTTATGTATCTTAATAGATGCATCATTACAATGACAGTTTAGTGTCATCATTATGGCTGTTCTCAAAAGTATGCTTCTGCCATACCAGTGTTAGTGAATATGCCAAAATGCCAAACCACGTTTAGATAATGATGCTGATATATAGCCTGTACCAGCCCCATTCCCCACACGACTTACCTTCTTCTTCTTCTCACTGAGGTCAATGGTGCATAAAGATCCCCACGAGGTTGAATCCTCCGGGTAAATTTTACGGATAAAATGTTGTAGTTGATACTATAACTCTTTCGTAACTCATTAACAGCCCTTCTCCACATCACAATTAAGTTAGTCATACTAGTCTATTATGCACACTTGAAGGTTATGAATGCTATGCAGTCACATGAAAGGCAAATCAATTTTCCCAGAAAGCATTTATAGCTAAGCACTTCATGGTAATTACCTGTTCAGTTTGTCACTCTAATCTATAACACCAACATTAAAGGTCTATGTATGAATTTGATGCAGTTAATGTACTGTCATTTCTATTTTTTCATTCATAAAGCATTTATAAGGCATTTATAAACATGCCTCACTTATCAAAAATAATACGAACACAATACAGAATGGTATTTTATTTACATTTTCCATATGTAACTTTAGCTAGCTAGCACAGAAAACATTGCCAAAGAATCCTACTATTGACATTTTTCAGTTATTTTTTCTTGAATAGATTTAACAAAGATTCATATTCAAAGAATTCAAGTTCAATTCCCCATTTCAGACTGATAGCTAGCAATAACTATTTTAGTGAGTAAAACGTAATAACACAAGGTGGTAAAGCTAGCTAGTGTTGTAACGATTGTCTTCGGGTGAAAGAGAGGACGAAGATGCAGCGTGATGATAATCCATATTTAATGGGAATACTTAAATACCGAACAAAAACAACAAACCGAAAAAAAGGAACGAAGACGAAACAGTCCCGTAACGTGAACACTAAACACTGGAACACTGGAACAGGAACAATCACCCACAAAATACCCACAGAATATGGCTGCCTAAATATGGTTCCCAATCAGAGACAACGATAGACAGCTGCCTCTAATTGAGAACCAATCTAGGCAACCATAGACGTACAAAAAACACCTAGATAGGGAAACACCCCCATAAACATACAAAACACCTAGACAAGCCATAAACACATATTTCACCCAGGTCACACCCTGACCTAAACAAAATAACAAAGAAAACAAAGAATACAAAGGTCAGGGTGTGACAAGTGTTTCCCACTTATTCAACATTTTGTTAACAATGTTAGCTATTTCACTGTTTACATTGTACTTTTACACATTACAGACCTTTTAAAACAGGACAAATTTAAGAGACCATAGAGATATATAAAGAACTCATCTTTGTATATGTGCCATTCTAGCGTATGTGACAGCATAGGCAGTGACATGGAGGCTATCTCCATTTAGAAGTAGTCAATGTTCTTCTTCACGATTGGCTGATCCCGCCTGATGACCCGGTTGGACATGACTCCAACAAGGTCATCAGGAGGGATCAGCCAACGAAGTTGGATGTCCCACCCAGTTGACTACAATAAAATGCTGGATGCCCTCAATGGCGCTGTCCATGCTAATATGGCGCTGCCCATGCTAATACGGCCTTTTGGCAACTAGAAGCCTCTATCATTCTCTATGTTTTGACTGCAGATGAGAGGTAAGTCATGGTGGCATCGCTTCCGGGTGACAGCCTAGCATTCTTCTGGCTTTTAATAGCTTGGAAGATTCCCGAAAATGATGTCATGGCTTTAGAAGCTTCTGATAGGCATCATTTGAGTCAATTGGAGGTGTACCTGTGGAGGCCTACCTTCAAACTCAGTTCCTCTTCACTTGACATCATGGGAAAATCAAAAGAAATCAGCCAAGACCCAATAAAAAAATATTGTAGACCTCCACAAGTCTGGTTCATCCTTGGGAGCAATTTCCAAACGCCTGAAGTTACCACGTTCATCTGTACAAACAATAGTACGCAAGTATAAACACCATGGGACAACACAGCCGCCATTTCTCAGGAAGAAGACGCGTTCTGTCTCATAGAGATTAACGCACTTTGGTGTGAAAAGTGACAGCAAAGGAACTTGTGAAGATGCAGGAGGAAACAGGTACAAAAGTATCTATGTCCACAGTAAAACGAGTCCTATATCGACATAACCTGAAAGGCCCCTCAGTAAGGAAGGAGCCACTGCTCCAAAACCACCATAAAAATGCCAGACTACGTTTTGCAACTGCACATGGGGTCTGATGAAACAAAAATAGAACTGTTTGGCCATAATGACTATTGTTATGTTTCGAGGAAAAAGGTTGAGGCTTGCAAGCCGAAGAACACCATCCCAACCGTGAAGTACGGGGGTGGCAGCATCATGTTGTACGGGTGCTTTGCTGCAGAAGGGACTGGTGCACTTCACAAAATAGATGGCATCATGAGGAATTGAAAATTAGGTGGATATATTGAAGCAATATCTCAAGACATCAGTCAGTAGAGTAAAGCTTGGTCGCAAATGGGTCTTCCAAATGGACAATGACCCCAAGCATACTTCCAAAGTTGTGGCAAAATGGCGTAAGGACAACAAAGTCAAGGTATTGGAGTGGCCATCACAAAGCCCTGACCTCAATCCTATAGCATGTGCGAGCAAGGAGGCCTACAAACCTGACACAGATACACCAGCTCTGTCAGGAGGAATGGGCAAAAATTCACCCAACATATTGTTTGAAACTTGTGGAAGACTACCCGATACATTTGACCCAAGTTAAACAATTTAAAGGCAATGCTACCAAATACTAATTGAGTGTATGTAAACTTCTGACCCACTTGGAATGTGATGAAAGAAATAAAAGCTGAAATAAATTATTCTTAGTCACGTTCTGACCTATATTTCCTTTGTTTTGTCTTTATTTAGTATGGTCAGGGCGTGAGTTGGGGTGGGCAGTCTATGTGTGTTTTTCTATGTTGGGGTTTTGAGTTCAGCCTAGTGTGGTTCTCAATCAGAGGCAGGTGTCGTTAGTTGTCTCTGATTGAGAATCATACTTAGGTAGCCTGGATTTCACTTTTGAGTGGTGGGTGTTTGTTTCCGTGTGAGTGTTTGTTGCCACACGGTACTTTTTCGGTTTTCGTTCATGTTCACGTTTATTGTTTTGTATTTCATATAGTGTTCTTAAAATAAACGTTATGGACACTTACCACGCTGCACATTGGTCCTCCGATCCTTCTCGCTACTCCTCCTCAGAAGAGGAGGAAGAATGCCGTTACATTCTCTACTATTATTCTGACATTCATGACATTATTCACACATTCTTAAAATAAAGTGGTGATCCTAACTGACCTAAGACATGGAAGTTTTACTATAAATGTCAGGAATTGTGAAAAACTGAGTTCATTTCTGGTAGGCTCACGTCACTGGACAGCTTGCGACTGAGTTTTCCTTTGTAATTCATGATAGTTTTCAAGCCCTGCCACATCTGACGAGCATCAGAGCTGGTGTAATAGGATTTGATCTTGGTCTTGTATGAACGCTTTGCCTGTTTGATGGTTCGTCGGAGGGCACAGCGGGATTTCTTATAAGCGTCTGGATTAGTATCCTACTCATTGAAAGTGGCAGCTCTAGCCTTTAGCTCAATGTGGATGTTGGCTGTAATCCATGGCTTCTGGTTGGGACATGTACGTACGGCCACTGTGGGGATGACATCGTCAATGCACTTATTAATGAAGCTGTTGACTGATGTGGTAAACTCTTCAATGCCATCAAATGAATCGCGGAACATATTCAAGTCTGTGCTAGCGAAACTGCATCCACTTCATCGGACCACTTCCTAATTCAGTGCGTCACTGATACTTCCTGTTCGAGTTTTTTCTTGTAAGCAGGAATCAGGAGGTCAGATTTGCCAAATGGAGGGCGATATGATATATAATTTTTCACCTCATAATGTCCAAAAGTACAATGTATGTCTTAAAATAAACAGATAGCTACCATTGTTAACTAAATGTCTTATGAGTTTTATGATGAGTTTAACTTTTATTGACAAAGTTGGAAAATGTGTTGACATTGCCAGGAGCTAAGCTAGCTAGCTAGCTACATTAGTGAATTCATACTAAATACTACATACTAAAATAGTTATTGCTAGCTATGAGTCTGAAATGAGGAATTGAATATGAATACAATAAATATCAATCTTTGTTAAATCTATTTAAGAAAAGTTGAACTGAAAAATGTGAATAGTAAGATACTTCGGCAATGTCCTCAGCAATTGATTTATGTGCTACATCTAGAAAATGTCAATAAAAATGTTAATATTTCCTTTAAAATTCTGTGTTGTGTCTGTGTTCTTTTTGATAATTGAGGCATGTTTATAAATGCTTTATGAATAGGAAAATATAAATTATATTATATTGACTGCATAGAATTCATACATAGACCTTTAATGTTGGTGTTATAGATCAGTGGCAAACTGTACAGGTAATTACCATGAAGTGCATAGCTATAAATGCTTTATGAATGTGAAAACAGATTTGACTTTAATGTGACTGCATAGAATACATACATAGATCTTTCATGTGTGGGTTATAGACCAGTATGACCTACTTAATTGTGATGTGAACGAGAGTTGCTAATGAGATATGAAAGAGTTATGATATGACCCTCAACTACACAATTTGATCTGTAAAATTTACCCAGAGGATTCAAACCCGTGGAGAACTTTATGCACCATTGACCACAGCGAGAAGAAGAAGAAGGTAAGTCATGGGCCTATACCGGCCGGTGGGGGAAATGGGGCTGGTACAGGCTATATATCAGCATCATTTTCTAAATGTTGTTTGGCATTTTGGCATATTCACTAACACTGGTATGGTAGAAGCATACTTTTGAGAACAGCCATAATGATGACACTAAACTGTCATTGTAATGATGGATCTATTAAGATAGATAAATATGAGCTCTTGCATAGCATGACATGAATATGCTATAGATATGCTATGGATATATTTAGTGAACCTTTAATATTGGGGTTGAGACCTGTTATAACATGTTCATGAAATACTTATGAGTAATACATGTGTTATGGATATGTAGTCAAAGTAAATAGTTACCATATATTTTTACACAATTGCCCACAAATATATACTGAACAAAAATATTAGTTATAGTTCATAAAAGGAAATCAATCAATTGAAATAAATTAATTAGGCCCTGATCTATGGATTTCACATGACTGGACAGGGGCATAACTATGGGTGGGCCTGGGAGGGCATAGTCACACCCACTTGGGAGCCAGGCCCACCCACTGGGGAGCCAGGCCCAGCCAATCAGAATTAGGTTAAGTCAAAATAGGGCTTTATTACAGACAGAAACACTCCTCAGTTTCATCAGCTGTCTGGATGGCTGGTCTCAGATGATCCCAAAGGTGAAGAAGCAGGATGTGGAGGTCCTGGGCTGGCATGGTTACACGTGGTCTACGGTTGTGAGGCCGGTTGGAAGTACTGCCAAATTCTCTAAAACGACGTTAGAGGTGGCTTATGCTAGAGAAATGGACATTACATTCTCTGGCAACAGCTCTGGTGGACATTCCTGCAGTCAGCATGGCAATTGCTTCCTCAAAACTTGAGACATCGTTGGCATTGTGTGTGTGACAAAACTGCACATTTCAGAGTGGCTTTTTAATGTCCCCAGCACAAGGTGCAGCTGTGTAATGATCATGCTGTTTAATCAGCTTCTTGATATGCCATAACTGTCAGGTGGATGGATTATCTTAGCAAAGGAGAAATGCTCAATAACAGGGATGTAAACACATTTGTGCACAACATTTGAGAGAAATAAGCATTTTGTGCATATGGAACATTTCTGGGATCTTTTATTGTTGCTCGTGATACATGGGACCTACACTTTATATGTTGTGTTTATATTTTATTCAGTATACATCATTTATGTGGATATCAACCTAGTTCATGTACGAATACATGGTACAAATGATCACCCCAAAAATATCTGAATATTTATTTTAATATGAACAGGAAAGCCTAAAATCATTCAGAGTAATTCATGTTTGAAAATATATTATCATGTACCTATATTGTATGTTGGGTAGAACCCAACATCCTTCCTTGATTAATTGGCCTACATGAAGAAAGGTATGCTTAGGCTACTGCAGTATGACTAGTCTGGGTGCCTGTCAGTTTCTGCTATAGCCAACTTGAATGCCGAAACTGTGTAGCACCCAGGATATATAATCATTACAATAGGGTGTTGATTCTAGATGTTGAGGTGCCCTTACTTGACAGGCTCCCAGGACTCCCTCTCGAAGCCCCTGTGGATGGACTGGGCGATAGATGACTCCATGAGGTCCACATATCGCACCACAAGGGGGGCGTACAGGTCCTGCAGGTGTCTATGGAACTGCCCGTTGCACAGGTTATCTGAGACAGGAAAGAGCATATATTAAGTCATTCATTAAATTGTAACACCAAAGGAACAATCATCAATTTAACAGCCAAGGGAGAATGACTTGGAAATGCTTCTCCTTCCTGTCTTCCTTGAAGTGATGGCTGTCTTTGAAAGGACTGGTTGTCACGTTCTGACCATAGTTCTGTTATTTTATCTTTGTTTTAGTATGGTCAGGGCATGAGTTGGGTGGACAGTCTATGTTTGTTTTTCTATGTTGGTTTTTGAGTTCGGCCTAGTATGGTTCTCAATCAGAGGCAGCTGTAGTCCCAGTTGGTCAGCTGTAGTCCCTGTGCCCAGCTGTCAATTGTTGTCCCTGATTGAGAATCATACTTAGGTAGCCTGGGTTTCAGTTTTGGGTTGTGGGTGTTTGTCTTCCGTGTCAGTGTTTGTCGCCACACTGGACTGTTTCGTTCATTTCACGTTTATTGTTTTGTATTTCGCAGTGTTCAGTTTATGTTTTAAAATAAACATTATGGACACTTACCACGCTGCGTTTTGGTCCTCCGATCCTTCTCACTTCTCCTCCTCAGAAGAGGAGGACGAGGTTCGTTACACTGGTCTTATGAAAGCTATGCTGTGGACCCCTTGCTTTAAGCTTTTGAGTCCTATCAGAAGGAAGCTAATAGTAGTCTAGCTCCTCGCTATCAGCTACCGTACTAGACTATTCTCTCTGTTGTATATCTGTTGCCTATAGTTGTTTTTCAGATAAGGCATGATTCCTCTATATTCAACTGGTAAAAAGGCAACGCTAACACAGACCACGGGTGATAAAATGGAGGCCAGTGTGTGCTAATGCGATGGCTCACGGCTCCACACAGTGGGTCTGTATTTTATCCCTTTGAGCGCTCGCTCTCCTTCTCTCTGTGTGTGTGTGTGTGTTTGTAGGCTATATGTGTGTGCTGCGTGTATAGAAGTCAAGGTCGATGATACACAGTAGGTGCGATGCTTATTTTGTTCCTTGATTGCCGCTCTCCAATTAGCCACTTGAGCGGCTGCTGTACACTTTGATGTATTTGTCCAGAAGTGAGGATGCAGGGCTCGCCCCTCTCCCAGCCACTTCTGTTTTAGATCTCATTAACTGCTTCAATGGCGTCTGACTTTTGGCGCCTGTCTGGTGCTAGGGATATTTCCTGCCATATAGGCTATCTGCTGTGGGGAGACAAAACAAATGACCTTCTGTGTAAAATGCCCCTGTGATATGGAATGGTAGTTGTGGGGATGTTGCACTGTGTGTGTAGTGTAGATTTTGACATTGTATACTGTGGAGGACCCTGAGGGAGACGGATAGATGGATGCTATTTTGGTGACCATATCACTCATCAACTGTGTGAGGTTTGCATGTTGAGTTATGCTGTCAAAGTCATGTGAATTAGAATGACTAGTATTACATGGAATTAGTCCATGTATGCTACATCAGTTATACTGTATGTAAAGTGTGCACTATGAAATCCAACACATCATGTGTTGACATGCAGTGATCACTGGAGCCTTTGGTATTATAAAAGTAAATTGGGGAAGAATACCATTACTTTCGCCCTTCTGTTTGGCTTGTATCCAGATGGTCTAGTAACTATGATCATTGCAATGTGAATAACCAATCGGCTATTTAAAAAATAAAATGCCACTGTGAATGTGGCCAATTGTGCAGCAGTAGCAAGTGAGCATAACAAGCTGTGCCAGTCTAAGTCCATTAAACCACTGCAGGTGAACAACAGACTGCATTACATCCTTCCAGACTCCTGGCTGACAAGCTAAAAGGAGACATTCCCCAGGGACAATTAGCCAGTGTAGGTTCACTTCACAAAGGCAGTGGTAAGTGTTTCTTTTCTGGCTCACGCTTTCAGCACCCTGGACAGTGCTCCTACGGCAACTGCAGTTCATTAGGGAGATGACAGGACCCACAGCAACCATTTCACTGTTAGTCTCTCAGCTCTTACTGCGAAGCTCCCATAGCGCCCTATTGTCCTCTCAATTACCTTCATCCCTTTCATTATACTGAAGTCAAATGCAGAAAGGATCATGCTGTGGGAAAGTAACATTAGATCTCAACTCTAGGTTTTAGTTTCTCCAGTTTGCCAAGACCAACCACAATGAATATTCAATAAAAACCCAGTCCTATGTGACATGAATGCTCCACTTCTGTTAAGTGTGTGCTGTATGGTTCTGGAGTGCTAAACGCTGTGCGTGTCTGTTCATAATGTAGCCCTGGTTCAAGGCCTGGATCAGGGTTGGAGTCACTCACAGTCGGTCCTCAGGAAGTCGTTGAGGAGCTGGAAGAGAGGGAAGCTGTCCCAGCTGTCAGGGGGCTGCACCTCCAGAGCAGCGTCCATGTCCACCGCATACAGAGACAGGAAGGTCTCCGCGTGCTCCACCATCAGGTCAGACCACCATGCAAACGCCTAGAGACGGAGAGAGACAGAGTGAGAGAGAGAGTGTGAATGATTGAGTGAGTGAGTGAGAGGGGGAGAGAGAGAGAGAGAGAGAGATGATTGAGTGAAGAATGAAAGAAAGAGGAGAGAGGAATACATAGACAAAGAGAACGGGATAGAAGGTGGAATGAACGAAAGAGGTAGAGGGTAGAGAGAGAAGAAAAGGAATGGGAAGATAAAGGAAGTTTGAGAAAAATAAATAGAGGGTGAAAGAGGGGAAAAGGGAGGCAGGTAGAGAAACATACAAAGAGAGAGAGACAGAAACACAAATTGAGGATACGATTATGCAAATATAATACAAGCACATCTCTAACTACAAGCCTCACAGCACTGTCATTCTCTAGAGGAAAAGGGAGAGAATGCTACTCCACCGATCTACAGTATATAAGGGCTCTTTTCTTCTCTCGTTTTCACAATAAGAGTCAAGTTGTCACCTCTGAGGCATCACACAGAGATCTCTGGGGTACACTTCACAGCTTTGAGCACAGTGTTTTAGTTCTGCGCTTGAGCACGGCTAAACGTGCGCTGTTCTGTTGGACCACAGAGAGAGACACAGAGAACTGCATAGACACGGCTCCTTGACTAAGTCATTCACACAGAGCTGCTCTGAGCCTCCCCATAGGATAGATAGAATCAGTGGAGTGACAGAGTCTGGAACAGGCTGGTCTCATGCAGGTTAACACTCAGCTTCCCATGCTCCCCTATCTCTTCCCATTGGAGGCCTTGGCCAGCAGCCATTCACATCGTCACACCTCTGTGATGTGAATGTTCCCATGCACTCTGGCATGGGACGGTTGGCATGACAGCGCCAGCAGCAACCAGCAACAGGATCTCTGGGTCAAAATGGTGAGGCTCATAACCATAAATAAAATCTTCATTATAGGCTTCGAGGAGGATTAATCTTCTAATGCACCACATTGGATGCTGAATTGAGTAACAGCAAGGGTCAGTTTAATTTCTATTCAAGTCCATTAATGGTCTTTACTGGACATGGCATACACTATACACAAACATTGTATTAGATCACCAATTGAGTTGAATAAAAATGGAATTGACTCAAACTGAGGGTCCTGAGTTGGGGAGTGGAAGATGTGTCTATTGCTGCTTCTGCTGGTCTACTGACAGTGTTAGTGTAAATTTCTAATGGGGAAATTCACACAACAATGCACTTGAGAAATGCAAGAGGGGATAGAGTGGGTCACGTTGACCCTGACAAATGGCATGCTTTTTCCATTGAGAGTACTCAAGTCTACAATGGAGGAGGATCAGCTTGTTGGGTCAAGGTGACTGGATCACCTCTCTTACCTGTCACACAGCTATCCTCAAACACACAGCACTACAGAGCAGGTCTTTCCCTGACAGGATGGGACCAGAGTTGGCTGTGGCAGTTGAGGTGGACAGAGAAAACTGCACCAGACCAGATGGTGAGGGGGGGCGATGTGGTGGTGGGGGAGGCTACTATTTCAGTAGGAGGGGTCTAAGTATGATAGACAGGGACACTGCCACAGTGCTTGTTGAGTTATGCCTTATCACCAACGGCAACCCTTTGGGTTGAACAAGCACTTGCACAACTCTCTGGGATGGGCTGACAGCAACTACAAGGGAAGAAGTTGGGGTACAAGGCTATTACTAGACAAGGAAGATGGGAACAGTTAAGATCATCCCTGGGTATTGGGCATTTTCAGGACATGCACATAGTATGGGAGGTGGGTGTGGCAGGGGTTAGGGGTCATGGCAGGTGGGGGGTGGCGAGGGTTAGAGGTCATGTTATCAGGATCTATCACATACCTCTTTGCCCTGTTCGGACATTCCCCGCAAACAAAACAAACAATGAGAGAACAGGAAGGGGTTAAGTCAGGTACACTTCTGCAAAGTTGGTGTCCCCGTGTTGACTTTTTTCCTCTAATGGTTAGTGGGCAGGAAATATGCGATGATGACAGTGAAAGAAAGAAATGATCCAAAACAACAGAGAACATTTTTTGTTGTTGTTTCAAAACATACTCACGAGGTCAAGGTCTGTTAAAAAATATGCCAACATTCTCTTTTGTGAATAAACATGATATACACGAGGAAAACCATGCACTTGCACTAGCCACATAATCAATAGACACATTTGGTGTTTAAAAATGGGTCACTGAGGTCTGTAAATTATCTTCACGTTTCTGGAAAGAGTACAAATACAGTCATGTGCCACTAAAAAGTGTGTGATACAACAACAGGATGATCGAGTCTGTGAATCATCATCACACCCAACCTCCACTACACTCCACTACACTGTACTACACTGCTCTACCAGACCCATGCAACTTCTGTGGGGGACACCCTTGTTCACAGGAAAAGCAACTGTGACATCACAGAGAAAAACTTCCTAGCTAGTGCCTAGGGTAGGATATGAGGTAATAGGGTTACTTAAAGCCCCGCTGGTTTTCACATCCAGGTGGGCATGTATAGCAAACAAAGTAACCCAATCAGAAGTCCCCCAGTCAAACTGTGCACTGCTCACCGTTGTCATCCAAAACTAAGCCTGGTGCACATGAAATGATGAAACCTTTTTGACCTTTGAAACCACACCTTGACCTCCTACCGTGCAGGCCAGTGCTGTCTGGCTAGCATGCACCAGTGAGATATGGAGAAAGAAAACAGAGATAGGAATACTGTACCGACTGATTTCCAGTACTTGTGACTGTAGCCTGTTAAACACAGAGTCAGACACAGAATAAATGCCCCATGGTGCTCTGTAGTTATTCATTCTCTGCTCTGGTAATAAGTGACTTAGGATTTTCCCTGGTCACGTTGCACAGTGTTTGATAGGAATATATTAGACAAAATGTGTGTGTGTGTGTGTGTGTGTGTGTGTGTATGTGTGAGAGAGAGAGCGAGACAGACAGACAGACAGACAGACAGACAGACAGACAGAATGTGTGTAATGTACTCACCTCTGCATGGTGCTCCTCATTCTGTTGGAGAACCTCGATGACCAATTCGGCCAGGCGGATGGTGTCCTCCAGCTTTTTGGCTGGGGTGACTAAGCGCCCTACATTCTCTGAAGCACAAAGGTCACAGGTCAATATGGAGGGAGACACATGGCTGAAAAACCTCCCCACCACGTCTGATCAACGGTAATGGTAAAGGTGTGCTATTGTGTAAGCCTCAGAGGGCAACACTGTAATAACAGCATCAAGAACAACGCAGGTATAATGAGACAAATGAAAACAGGGAAAACAACATATGTTCCACAGTTACCATGCAAAATGTGCAGAACGGCGTGCAGCACTCATGTTCTTTTCTTCATGTTTAACATGTGACATGCAAAACTACTCTCACTGTCGTCTGGTACTTTCCCCAGCTGAGTAGGATAGCTGTGACAAGCAGGATAAATATAACCACTAACAAGTGTAGAGTGCAAGTATTTGCATTATTACAATAATTGTTTTCACATCAAATCCATCTTGAAGAACAAAAAAACACAATAAAGTCTGGTGTTCACATACTACTATTACTAATGGATACCAACTCAGTCTACAGCAATCATGTAACAAAACACAACCAACGGACGAAACCCAACCAGCTCAACTGACCAATGAGGTTGTGATGATACTACACATAAATGTCAGGTTTTTGAATAAAATAAAATAATAAGTAATATGGTGAAGAGAAGGTACAGTGGGGAGAACAAGTATTTGATACACTGCCGATTTTCCAGGTTTTCCTACTTACAAAGCATGTAGAGGTCTGTAATTGTTATCATAGGTACACTTCAACTGTGAGAGACAGAATCTAAAACAAAAATCCAGAAAATCACATTGTATGATTTTAAAGTAATTAATTTGCATTTTATTGCATGACATAAGTATTTGATCACCTACCAACCAGTAAGAATTCCGGCTCTCACAGACCTGTTAGTTTTTCTTTAAGAAGCCCTTCTGTTCTCCACTCATTACCTGTATTAACTGCACCTGTTTGAACTCGTTACCTGTATAAAAGACACCTGTCCACACACTCAATCAAACGGACTCCAACCTCTCCACAATGGCCAAGACCAGAGAGCTGTGTAAGGACATCAGGGATAAATTGTAGACCTGCACAAGGCTGGGATGGGCTACAGGACAATAGGCAAGCAGCTTGGTGAGAAGGCAACAACTGTTGGCGCAATTATTAGAAAATGAAAGAAGTTCAAGATGACGGTCAATCACCCTCGGTCTGGGGCGCCATGCAAGATCTCACCTTGTGGGGCATCAATGGTTATGAGGAAGGTGAGGGATCAGCCCAGAACTACATGGCAGGACCTGGTCAATGACCTGAAGAGAGCTGGGACCACAGTCGCAAAGAAAACCATTAGTAACACACTACGCCGTCATGGATTAAAATCCTGCAGCGCACGCAAGATCCCCCTGCTCAAGCCAGCGCATGTCCAGGCCCGTCTGAAGTTTGCCAATGACCATCTGGATGATCCAGAGGAGGAATGGGAGAAGGTCATGTGGTCTGATGAGACAAAAATAGAGCTTTTTGGCCTAAACTCCACTCGTGTTTGGAGGAAGAGATCTTGGCCAACAACCTCCTTCCCTCAGTAAGAGCATTGAAGATGGGTCGTGGCTGGGTCTTCCAGCATGACAACGACCCGAAACGCACAGCCAGGGCAACTAAGGAGTGGCTCCGTAAGAAGCATCTCAAGGTCCTGGAATGGCCTAGCCAGTCTCCCGACCTGAACCCAATAGAAAATCTTTGGAGGGAGCTGAAAGTCCGTATTGCCCAGCGACAGTCCCAAAACCTGAAGGATCTGGAGAAGGTCTGTATGGAGGAGTGGGCCAAAATCCATGCTGCAGTGTGTGCAAACCTGGTCAAGAACTACAGGAAACGTATGATTTCTGTAATTGCAAACAAAGGTTTATGTACCAAATATTAGGTTCTGCTTTTCTGATGTCTCAAATACTTATGTCATGCAATAAAATGCAATGAATTACTTTAAAATCATACAATGTGATTTTCTGGATTTTTGTTTTAGATTCCGTCTCTCACAGTTGAAGTGTACCTATGATAGAAATTACTGACCTCTACATGCTTTGTAAGTAGGAAAACCTGCAAAATCGGCAGTGTATCAAATACTTGTTCTCCCCACTGTATATGTGTGAGAGAGAGTCAGCAGAGGTAACTGGAGGACTGGGTAGTAGCCTATACAGTACCATACATATTTGGTTCCTCGTTCAGACTTCAGGGCATCTCAGGCAGGGTCAAAGATCTTTCGATATGGCTGACTTACCCATTTCTTAACGAATCAGTCAGACAGACTTCTCAGAACAACACCGACTTACTTGACTTATTTCCCATTTATCAGTCTGTTTACAGTCCCAGTAAAATGGAGAGATTAATGTGACAATGTGGACTTTTACACTGGCAGAAGTCCTCTCCTCACTGCTTCTGCTCTTTGTCCGGCATACACATCTGTCATTGTGCTAGTCGGTATTCTGTAGTAGCAGGGGTTTAATTGGCAGTGTACAGAGGTACAGTTCTGTGACGCACTCACACTGGCATAGCACTTTAAGCCCAGTGGTGTCCGTGGACTGAACTGTGGACAGAGGATTGCCTCTTTGACTGAGTTTTGAAATGACAGCCTAGTCACCCGTCTGGATGGAGGGATTAAAATAATGCCCTCAAACAAAAAGGCAACTTCTTCCCTTCGTCAATGAAGGGGCAGGGGGGCTGGAGTGATACAGGTGAGGTGAGGGACAAGGGCACAAATCTAGATCTTCTATAACAGAAACTCAGTATTGCCACATTCTACAGTATACGGGATGTCTGCTGTTTTAGACCTGGGAAATCAGGTGTGAGCTCTGTCTATTCAGTGGAATTGAAACAATGTGTCACCCACCACACTCTTAGAAAAAAGGGTTCTAAAAGGGTTATTCCGCTGTCTCCATAGGAGAACATTTTTTGGTTCCAGTTAGAACACTTTTTGGTTCCAGGTAGAACCCTCTGTGGAAAGGATTTTACATGGAACCCAAAAAGGTTCTACCAGGAACCAAAAAGGGATCTTCAAAGGGTTCTCCTATGGGGTCAGCCGAAGAACGCTTTTAGGTTCTAGATAGCACCTTTTTTTCTAAGAGTGCAGCAGGATCGCAACCCTGAAACAGTCTGAAGTGACATTAACACTTATGATGACTACAGTATGTGCTATTATCATCTATGATCTCATCTTAGTTCACGTATTTATTTCCAATGTATCAACATTTCCATTGATATAAAAACATGGTCATCTATGGACAATAGCAGTCAGAATATCCAAACTATCTCATCACTTATGGTCAAATTTTGCAACCATCAATACCAAACCATGACAGGTTTGTATTCAAAACTATTGCATTTTAGTACATTGGAGATATTTATAGTTCATGCACTTTCTGCAGAGGAAGTAATACTTTAATTGTACAACAGCATACATTCCAAAGCATGTAATAACTGCTTTAACTTACATGTACTTGCAATAAAGCAGTGCTAACTCTGCAGGTTTCAATCACACAAGTGTGATACTCAATGGCAATGGTCTGAATGGTCTTAAAATTGCTCCCTCCATTTTCCCTCTTCCGCACTTCCTCACTTATTTTTCTTCCTGGAAGTAATCTAGTGCAGTAAGGCCACATTATAGGAAAGAGGAAGAATTTTAAAACAATTCAGAGGATGTCCATTGGGGGAGCCACCACAGATGAGCGGTCTTAACAGGAGGGTTAGAGAGAGGACTTGACAGTTAAGGTTACCACAATCACCCACTGGGGAGGGCTGCATCTCCATCACTGGAATGCAGTGCAGGTACAGGGGAAACTACAGGGCAGGGGTGTGGAGACATAACGCTGTCACAACGTTCCTGTAACATTCCCAGGCCGTGCCTCAGGAAGGCTGTGAGATGTTATGTTGCTATGGCTCGAGCCGGGTTAGGATATGCTCATATATATGATGTCACCTGGATCCTGATCCTGATGATCTTTCTTATCTTTCTGAGTTTTCTCCGCTAAGTGAGAGTAGGAGCGAGGGGGAGCAGAGAATGAAAGAGAGGGAGAGACAAAGGACGGTGGGAGGGAGAGAGAGAGAGAGAGAAAGAAGAGAGGATAGTCAGTACTGAAAGCATAAGAGCAGGATAGAGTGGAAGTCTGGAAAACAGGTGGTTGAGAAACATCTTTCACCCTCTGATGTTAACCAGAACTCAGACATAGACACACACATAGCTTCATACAGTAAAACATACACATCCAACATACACATCCAAACAAAACCCAAACCTCCAAAAAGAAAACACACCCTTCAGGACACACAGGAAAACGCTGTAATAATAAAGAAAACACACCCTTCAGAACATACAATAAAATGTTGTAATAATATAGAAAACACACCCTTCAGGACATACAGTAAAATGTTGTAATAATATAGAAAACACACCCTTCAGGACATACAATAAAATGTTCTAATAATATAGAAAACACACCCTTCAGGACATACA
The DNA here is from genome assembly GCF_045791955.1 of Oncorhynchus clarkii lewisi. Taxonomy (NCBI): domain Eukaryota; kingdom Metazoa; phylum Chordata; class Actinopteri; order Salmoniformes; family Salmonidae; genus Oncorhynchus; species Oncorhynchus clarkii. Next base: position 49,025,617 of record NC_092153.1, on the reverse strand, counting down.
GTAAAAAGCTGTAATAATATAGAAAACACACCCTTCAGGACATACAGTAAAAAGCTGTAATAATATAGAAAACACACCCTTCAGGACATACAGTAAAAAGCTGTAATAATATAGAAAACACACCCTTCAGGACACACAGTAAAAAACTGTAATAATAAAGAAAAGACATGACAATATATAAATGTTTCTATTGGAAAACGTGTAGAGATGTGTAGACAAATTACATCCTGTCCTCCTTACGTTGCCACTTCCTGTTCCTGTTGTCTTACCCCTTTGGTGCCAAGTGTGAACTGATACAAAGGGAAAGTCATGATACTGTTCTCTATGGTACTGTGGCTGTATGGCGTTCAACAGGACTGAGGGGGTTTACACAGAAGCAAAGTAAAAATGCATTCAAGTCGCAGACAGGCATGGGAACAGAAAGAGGAGCTGCCAGATACAGTAGATAAGATATATCATGGTCTTCACAGATAGATGGAGCCTTGGTCCTGCCCTGCTAGGAACTAACAGACAGATAGGCAGGCAGACAGACAGAGACCCTGGGTCTGGATCCCTCACAGGTAGCTTTCACAGACAGAAGCAACAGATCAAAAAGCCAAAGGACTTGAGAGAAGCAAGAGAGAGAGAAAGAGTGAGTGAGAGAGAGAGAGAGAGAGACATAGAGAGAGAGAGAGAGAGAGACAGAGAGAGAGAGATTGGTTCAGGGGCAGCAGGGAATGGCAGTAGTGGAGGGGTGGGTGCCGTGCAAAAGAGGAGATGTTGAAAACTGAAAGACATGGTAGAGGAGAGGGGAAGTAAGGGGTGGAGGAGATGTTGAAAACTGAAAGACATGGTAGAGGAGAGGGGAGGAGAAGTAAGGGGTGGAGGAGATGTTGAAAACTGAAAGACATGGTAGAGGAGAGGGGAGGAGAAGTAAGGGGTGGAGGAGATGTTGAAAACTGAAAGACATGGTAGAGGAGAGGGGATGAGAAGTAAGGGGTGGAGGAGGGTGTGGCAGGATGAGGAAGGTACTCACGAATGGTTAAATCCATCACTTGAGACGCCAAGCAGAAGACAGGATGCTCATACATTTCTCTCTTTTTCCCTACAAGAGAGGATCGGGGCATGCAAAAGGCTGGGGTCAAAGAAGGAGAGGTCAGAGTTCAGAGGGTAGCTGCATGTGGTGGTTAGGGGTCCCCACAGCGTCCTCTGTGGATGTGGTGGTGGTGGACTTTGGTGGTTGAGGAGGCTTGTGATGGGCCCGTGGAGACAGAAAGAGAGGCATCGATTTGACAGAAGTGTCGAATGTGGAGGAGAGTACACACTTTTATTTAACCATTCTTCATGCCAAATGGTATTAAGGAGTGAGACTTTTCTATCAAGTTGGAGATCTTCCCAGTCAAGGCAACAAACAAGCAAATGTTTATGAGGAGCAGAATTAAGGATTTTTCTGCAGTTTTTCCACTCCAAGATACTGAGGGGCATCTCCTTCGGTATCTTCGTCACCCTCAGCTTTTTTTAATAGTCACTAGGTCTGTTATGGTGACCATATTATCGGCACAATGGCAGACAGAAGTCATGACCGCAGTCATGTCGTTTTGTCATGACCGCTGATGGTCATTAGTAGCCTACCAAACTTGCTAACTGCCTGGTACTCAGCACTCTATTGTCCCTGTAATCACTCTGACATCTGACATACGAAAATCAAATAAAAAAATTAATGAGAGCCCATGAGCTCATGTTTCGCAACATTTTTGATGGCCTTCTAAAAAGAGGAGGATCCCATCAGCTTTCTATAGCCTTCTATATTTATTTCTCAACTTTCTAATATTAAGCACATTGCTTCACTTTTCAACAGGAGTATAGCCTACCTGGCTGGCATGAAAATGAACCACGGGGAAAAGCGTCCTCCATTCGCTATTTAAGCACATAGATGACATGTATTTTTTCCCCTGCCCCTGAAAATGGTCCATTCTAAACCAAAACTAATTTCACACTTATATTATGTAGTATATGTAAAGACAAGATTAAAGACAAGATTAAATAAAAAATAGTCTGATGGGAGACAATATTAGCCTTTCACTTGTGAATTATATATTATCACTTGTGAATGATGCCCCTCGTGTGCAAAAAGGCAAGAAACAGCGCATGCCTTTTATTTTCGACTTTTTCATATCATAGTCACACACCTCATGGAGCCTAGCCCACAGGCCTATATGTTGATAAGGTTTATATCACAACTAAAGTGGCCAAATAAATTCTTAAAATGAAGCACATTAATCAGCTTTACAGCCAGTGTAGAGCCTAACTGGCATACATAAGCAGCACGTGAGTTTCTAGTTTGGGGAATATCATTTTCACCATAAAAATACACCTCTGTAATAAAGCATTACATGCATAATTGCCTTTGTGGTCACTTTTGATAATGGTCTTTTCCCGCTAATTGATAGCATTTTGTAAAATTCGCGCAATTCCCCGTGTGCACTTTGCTGCACTTATCATGTGAAGAAATAGCCTAATAGTATATCTACATCTTAAGCTAAATGTTGTATCTGTTGTATCAGCCTCATTGCTTTAAATAATATTAATTTGGGATCTATCGCGTCCCACATCTGTTCCAGAGTATATTTGGAATATTTATTTCTCGCACAGAAGGACAAGTTACCAATAGAATAGGTTGACTTTTGTACTACGGGGGATAGTAGAATGACATAGGTTAGTGCTTTTGCTGTCCGTTAGGCCTACTCATCTTGTTAGCTGACGAAAAGTAAATCTAACATCTTCAATGTACACTTTGGAATTCGATAAGAAGGACTCACTCATTTCAGTCCTAGATGTGTCTGTCTTCACTTGTAGCCTACTTCGAAGCTGAGATGCCTGTGAGAAGGACCCGATCACATGACAGGCATTGGCTAATAAGAATTTAGATATCTGAGAGAGCCATGTGAATGAGAGGTGCTTCGGAGCACGGTGATTGGCAGACGGGAAAAGGAAATTAAAATTATTATAGGCATGGATTTTGGTGTCATTACAGACAAACAAGGAGGATGCTGTCAGGAAATTTGTGGCCTGGTGTGATTATTATCAGGTGCTTGTCAAATTGTGAACCAGAGAATGATGAAGTGAGTCCAGCCTGCTTAAGAAACAAAGCAGAGCGACTTTTTTCAAATCAACATTGGAGTTGCATCATGCAGCCTTTGAATGTTTTAAAAATCAAAACGTATTGTCCAACGTTTGTATCACAACTAAAGTTGCAGAAAATAATTCTAAATTAGTCATATAGGAGGACCTATTTCTTTATTAACCACTCAACACAGAATAGCTAGCTGCATGTGTGGACTACTGTCACGCCCTGACCTTATCTTTGTTTTCTTTATTATTTTGGTTAGGTCAGGGTGTGACGAGGGTGGTATGTGTGTTTGTCTTGTCTAGGGTCTTTGTATATCTATGGGGTTTTGGTATGTCTAGATAAATGTAGGTCTATGATGGCCTGAATTGGTTCACAATCAGAGGCAGCCGTTTATCGTTGTCTATGATTGGGGATCCTATTTAGGTTGCTATTTTCCATTTTGGTTTTGTGGGTTATTGTCTATGTGTAGTTGCATGTCAGCACTTGTTGTTATTAGCGGTCGTTTTGTTTAGTGTTCTTAGTTTATTAAAGAAGAATGTATTCTCATCACGCTGCGTCTTGGTCGCCTCGTTATGACGACCGTGACAACTACCTCAGAAATCATTTGGATAAATGATCCTTTCTATTTTATATAGCTTTGTTCCATTGTATTCTTCATACTATAAAATAATGCCATGAAATTCTAAGTAAATCCTGTCTGCTAAATGGACTATATAGCCCACAGCCATATGGTGTAGCCAGATCAGGACCTACATGTAACATAAGGACAACTCAGAGAATGCCATTTTGTTCTTCTGAAATAGACTACATTTTCTTCATCTCATGTTTCTTTAGACCTGCCTAAAATAAATCATGGATTTATTGTCATGTGTAGGCTATATTAAATGGATTTATTAGACTTTTTAAAATGCAGATGTTCCAAAAGTCTGCATCAGTGGCTTGTAGGTGTGGAAGCCATCAGATGCTAAATGTCTTTATGCTAATTAACGGTCAATTACCATGAGACCGGCAGTTGTTTGCTTGACAATCACCGGCTGACAAAATGTCATGACCGCCACAGCCCTGATAGTCACTGACTGGAATAGAGAAGAGCTTAATTTGAGAATGGAGGATTCGATTGCTGTAAAAACAGTATAGTTGAGTGTAGTCCAAGCTACACATACCTACACACAGATTTGTTTTGTAAACGTGTCCGTGGAACATGTTGCCAGTTCTGGATGCCTAGTAAAGGAAACTTGGGACATGCAACAGACAGATACTGGGTAGTCCCAGCATGCCTTGTGCATTAGCCTTCCTGACTTGTGTTCATACTACAAGGAGCTTGGAGAGAAGCAGCAAAGCCAATAAACAAGGAGGAGGAAAGCAGAGAGGGGTAGGAGGCGGTGAACAGAAGATGATGATTATTTCAAAACAAAGGAGAGGATAGGAAAGGGGTAGGAGAGAAAACAAGGACAATTGTTGCTTCAGAGCATCACCCCACCTTGAAGCCACGGCGTTGTGAGAAAGGAGAGGGACAGTGGGTTGACTGGGCCAGAGAGAAGCTGAGGCACACAGGAGTCAGAATAAAGATGAAAGATTCACAGGGAGTTGAATGCATTTTTACTTACTGTACACATCTCTAACATGCACATTTATTTAGGGATCTACATCAATATAAAGGACACCTGTAAATTAAAAGAGGGTTTCAACTTTATTAGCACATCTAAAAGTAACAGCAGCCACAGGACCGGAAGCCGAGGTATTTTCACTGCAGCTGGGGACAGAACAGTTATATTAATACCATATGAAGACAAAATCTTTGCTTTGAGTGAACTTATTTCCATTCATTGATTGTATTTGAATGATTGACTTTGTTTTCTTCTTAAATGCTGCTGTTATCTCCATATAAAATCCTTTCTGGGTAACAATTAAGTTCCTTACTGACATAGTTTTCCATTAAAATTGTTAAAAAGAAACACAAATAGCCTTTTCAGCAAAAAAACTATTTCTCAAGGATTAATTTTGCTATCACTGTCTGTGAGTGGTCTGAGTAGGGAGGGGGAAACTGAAAACTAGCTGTTATTGGCAGAGAGGTTTGGAACTCTGTTATTGGTACAGGATATTAATTCATTTACTGCCTGGCCGAAACTCCACCACTCAAAACCTGCTGATTAGAAGGTCCTGTGTAGATTGTATTTTCAACCAGCAACTATCATGAAATAACACTGATCACATTTTTGTCACACTTTTGTTAGTTTCATCAGCTAACCCCACAACTGTAGTTTGTTAGCACCCATTGACCTGCAGGGGGCAATGTGGTAAAGCACCAGAGGGCATGATGTCTGTAGTATGTATATCACTGTGTAACAATAATGTGTGATAATCCCTGTAGATAACAATACTATTGTGGTAACAATGCTAGAGGGGAGACATAAATGACGACAGAACATTGTACAGTACAGTAAAGTACTGTGTGTGAAATAATACTCTATGGGTATAGCTAGTACGTTGTGTGATGCTGCATTGTGTAATTTAACTGTGTGTGTGTGTGTGTGTGTGTGTGTGTGTGTGTGTGTGTGTGTGTGTGTGTGCGTTTGTGTGCGCATCTGTCAGAGTTTATTTGAGGTGGTCATCTACCTTCTACTTTGGCGTATTCTGAGAGGCGCTGGTAGTTGATCAAGGCTGCCTGCTCCAGACATTTACGGATGACTGTCTTCACCTCCTCCTGGGGCACAGGAGTCACAATATCCTTCATCAGCACCTGGAACGGAGCAGGAGACATTGGAGAAAAAATACTTTCCTTTTTGGGGCGTTACCACAAAAAAGAAAAGCATGGGAGTGTGCATGTTGACCCTTCACTTGTAGAGAACAGGAGACAAACATCTGTTTACCACACTCAGGTAGCCTATATTATATACAACATATAGAAACCAAATACACATCTATCCATAACACCTGGTCAATTCAAATGTGGATGGAACATTTATAATATTGTGTATATTTAGTTTAGGAAGGTGTGTGTCCATGGTTAATCGAACATAGGGTAAGGTTAGAAGAGGATGCATAATAACCTACCCTCTCAAGCAGGGACAAAGTGGCTTTCAGGGCCCCCTCCGGTCGACCAAATGGAAAACAGTACCTGTGAAAGAAATCCAGTTTAATTTCTGTAGGGTTTATTATGAAGGTTTTCCTTCATCATAAGACCATTCTTTATCCTCAAGGATTTCTACAATTTGTAAATGACTACCCACTGGGCACAGACGTCTGTCTATTCAAGGTCTATTGGTTTAACGCAATTGAATAGTAATAACGTTGATTCAACCAGTTTGTGCCCAGTGGGCAGCTAGTTCTTGAGATCAGAATGTAAGTACAATTTTGCAGAGCACAGTGATCGATACATGATTGACATCTGTCACAATCTATAATCTGTGGTCTGATAAGTCCCATAGCCGTGTCTGTGCCAGGGTCAGTTATAGATTTAGATATAGTATTACAGCACACACCTGAAGTGTGTGATCTGGTTCTCCAGCAGAACACGCAGCCTCTCTTTGATATCCTCAAAGCGTTCCTTCTCCTCGACAGTGACAGTTCCTATCCCGTCAGGCCTGAGGGATATACAGTACCATAGAGTTTATATGGTTGGAGCATGGGGCAGGAAACACCAAGGTTGTGGGTTTCATTCCCACATGGTCCACATAAAGTACAATGAATATACAGTATGTGTTAACTGGAATATCCCTTAGGACATATTATATTAGTGTCATCGTAATATCCCAATTCAGAGTAGACAGTATGGCCACCACTGACACAGTGATCACAGGGGTCACACAAGGGTCAACATGGTCACTGAAGTTATAACTGCGAATTTCAGCTAACATGGTACATGTGTAGTGGCTAGCTATATGTCCACAGCAGAGCCCACAGTACGAAGAGTTTCTGTGGTGTATTCCACAGGTAAGAGCCAGCCATCTGTCTGGAACAGTGGGGCCACTGATATCTGAGGATGGTTACAGACGGGGGGTTATAACTGCACCCCCCCAGCTGTGGCCCCCATCTTGTCTGACAAGAGTATCCCTCACCCCTCCCCTCCCCTCCTTTCTCAGTGTCCTTCACTGAGATTACATCCTGGGCCCGGTGACGCGGAGCATGTCACGTCTCCTGCTCCTCAAGCCGCTGTCACGGCGACCAGCGCCTCCTCTGTCACATGCACTCTGCTCAATTTCCCCCGTCCTCAGCCACGTCACTAACTATAAGAAGCCAGGCCCCTCAACCACACTCTCTTCCCTCTGTGTGTGTGTGTGTGTGTGTGTGTGTGTGTGTGTGTGCGCGCGCGCGTGTGTGTGTGTATGTTTCAGGCTATGATTGTCAGTGTTTGTGTTTTTATGTTCATCTGAGGCATGTCGATAAAAAGCCCTTAATAAGATGTGGTGTGTGTATAATCTCTGCATCTGACGGTCCGTCAAAAAGAAATCAACTATTTGATCATTTCACACTAATTATGCCTAGCCTCATTTTCTGCTCCTCCACAGCTTTCATAATGTTTTCATAACCTCACGCCCCTGTCCTGTATTATAATGGCTAGATGGAAATGGGAAGTATTTTGTAACAGAGCGATCAGAGAAACTAATAACAGAACACCGGAAGCACGCCATATCAGAGGTCTGTGCTTCCTCTAGTTCAAGAAGCTACAGTACGTGACTGGAGTTCAATTACAGCCAATTCACAAATTGACTAGTACATCACATTTTAAAAGACAAATACCATATTTAACCTGTATTTAACATTCAAACACCACATTTCCAAATCATTACCTAAACTTACTGGAGGTGGAATGAAATCCACTCCAACCTTTAAACAGACAATTTATTCTCTATTTACTGTCAGGTTACTGTACTCTCTATAATAATCAGTTCATGCCCTGTGGCCATCAGGCTATTACGTTGTGGGTGGATGAGGGGAGTGAGCGGGGTTTTGGCCAAAGATGGGTTTCTCTCATGGGCTGCGCGGGGCTGTCATGGTCATGGGGACTGGAGGCAGGCTGGCTGTAGCTGTGGCCTGAGCTCGGACAGTGGCAGGAGAGACTCGCCCGTCACCCATGACAACCTGTCATCCTGTCATTCCTGACCTCCAGGCACACCGGCCGTCTGGAGAGCTCCCACTACAGTACACTACACCTCCCTCCCTCCCTTTATTTTCTGTCTCCATATTTCTCTCTCTCTCCCTCTATTCCTGACCCTCTCTCTTTATGTCCTCTCCCCCTCTCTCTCCCATTTTCCTTTTTCCCTCTCCACCCCCCACTCCTATCCTCCAGTCTTGGAGCTACTCCCGTCTTCCTGTCCAGCCTGATCATAACAGGACTCAAACAGACAGCACACCTCAGCTTCATCACTGTCTGTCATAGGATGGGGGTAGAGGGGTGGAAATCAAATCAAGTCAAATCAAGCTTTATTTATACAGCACATTTCAGACATAGAATGCAAGTGCTTCACAGGAAAAAAATTGAATAAAAAAGCGGAACTATTTACTACACAACAAACATAAATTAAAAACGAAAGAATGCCAAAACTGAACGACTATAAAGTACCCCAAGGAAAAGCAAAGCTAAAAAGATGCGGAGGGGAGAGGTAGATGGGGTAGATGGGGTAGGAGGATTGTCAGACTGGGGCAGACAGCCGCCGTGACCTTTGCCCCTCACAATGTAGTACTCGCTTGTTTATATTGACTAGAGATCCAGCCATGATTACGACAGATTCGGTCTCCATACAGAAGTGTGAGCACATGTACACAAACACCCTATGTACACGTACGTATGCACATCTAGTACACACAAACACACATTTTATTATACAAAAAAAATACATGTAAATACCCAATAAGTATTTCAATATTTCAACTCCAGTATTCACTCGTTAAAATCAAAAAGTCAAGTGACTGAGGTCGGGTGGGAGGGAGAGAGCCACAGTGGATCTATCAGGGAGGAAGCACCACAGACTCTTACCTTCTGGGCCAAGAGACAGCCTGGGACTTGGAGTCCTTTTTTTTCCTAAACTCCTTGATTTTGAGTTCCCTCTTAGAGGGTGTGGGGGGCTCTGGGGTGGGGGGGTAAAGGTAACTCTGAAGCTCTGCCTCGGTTACAGGCCAGTTTAGCAACTCAGACAGTCTCTGACTACAGGTTACATGAGAAAGAGGCAGGGGTGATGTTAAGAGATCAAGCATCGGAAAAAAAGAAAGAAGAACATTAATAAAGCAAACCAAAATCATAACAGACTATGAAAATCAATGAATTGAGAACAGACAACAAAGAAAGAATAAACACAAATCCCAACTGGACATGGAAACTGGAAACTTAAAAGCACAAGTGACTGAAACAAGGGATTGGAAAAATAATATTTGAGAAAGCTTTGACTGAGGCAAAAAAAAACAACAACACAGTATGAGGTGGCTTGGTGAAGTATACCAGTACAGAACATTGTATGCAGATCTAGGAGACAGGGTGTAGGGTGGAATATACATTCTGTTACTGTCTTCTCCGAATGAGATTGATTTGATGAAGAAGGTTGGTGATAGAGTGGGTTCTCTGAGTGAGGAGGATTGGGTTTACATTCATATGCTTAACATTTGTTTCTGTTAAACACACAGAGACAGAGATAGACAGAGAGACAGAGTGAGTGAGAGAGACAGAGACAGACAGACAGACCCAGAGAGAGACAGAGAGACACAGAGAGAGAGGGTGGGGGGGGGGGGGGGGGGGGGGGGGGGGGGCGTAGAAGGGGGGGCTGTAAGTCAGTTCTCTGTACCTGTTGCCATGGACGTGTGAGGCACAGAAGGCAAAGCTGTAGTGCAGCAGGGTGGGGTCAATCATAGCCCCATTCTCTGCTCTCTCCAGCAGGTCACCCAGGTAACACAGGTGTCTGTGACACCCCCGCACACCATTACGAGCACAGTATTCATCCATGACAAACACCTGGCCTGGACTGAACCAACCCTACAAAATAGACATACAAGGGAGGTTAGAATATATCAAAATTGATAGAATGTAGGATCACAATGTAAAAGAATGAGGGAACCACTGGACTGGTAACACTTTCCTCACCAAACAGGAGTAGGAGTCATTGAGTCTGTGGTCCAGGGTGAGGCGCTGCACCATCTCAAACAGAGAGGAGTGGTCAAAGCTGCAGGGGTTGGCTGAGATGAACTCATCCATGCCATGTTTTTGCGCCCGGTCCGCGTCTATGTCCGTCCACCCCGGAGAGAGAGAGAGAGCCAGCACACATGAAGGGAGAGACAGGATCCACAGGAGTTAGACACAGCAGAGGATGGGAATGGCTATCGGAGTGAGAGGGTAAGAGAGCATCACTCGCACAGTGTGAGGGCCCTATTCTATCAAAACTGCTAAGAAGGTTTACGGGATGAGACACACATATGGTATACATTTTTCTTGCACTGGAAGATTGTGGGTTGGGGCTCATCTAATGAGTAATCAATTGCGTATGGGTGAAACTATACGGACACCCTCTCACCGGGCAGAATTTTAAAAAAATGTGTTCTGAGCCTGCACACCAGGTCAACGGTTTACATTGAATAGGGCTCTCGTACAGTACGCTTCATCTGGGGGTGGGTGGTTTGGTCAATGGAGAGGATCATTGTGGGGTTCATAGTCAACTAGCAGGTGGAAAGGGCTCTGGGCCAGAGGGAGGGTCAGGAGGATTGGATGTGAGTTGCAGCATAACCAATGCAGAAGGGTCATTCCTGTGGTCATGCATGACTGATTATGTTCTGTCTGTCTGTCTCATTATTACAATGTTGGTCCAGTTCTCTCTTGATACATTTCAAAGTTATTTTATGTGGGGTCTTTCTACCTACACAACAGTGTATGACTGTTGAAATCTCAGGTCCCCCCACATGTGAACAGTCGACCTGAGCATATACACCAAACAAAAATATAAACTCAACATGCAGTTGGGCCCATGTTTCATTAGCTGAAATTAAAAGTTCCCTGAAATTTTACATGTGCACAAAAATCGTATTTCTCTCAAATTTTGGGCACAAATTTGTTTACATCCCTGTTAGTGAGCATTTATACTTTGCCAAGTAATCCATCCGCCTGACAGGTGTGGCTTATGAAGAAGCTGATTAAACAGCATGCACATTACACAGGTGCACCTTGTGCACCTAGAAGCACAAGCATTTCGCTACACTCACATTAACATCTGCTAACCATGTGTATGTGATAAATACATTTGATTTGATTTGATTTGTGCTGGGGGCAAGAAAAGGCCACTCTAAAATGTGCAGTTTTGTCACACAACACAATCCCACAGATGTCTCAAGTTTTGAGGGAGTGTGCAATTGGCATGCTGACTGCAGGAATGTCCACCAGAGCTGTTGCCAGAGAATTTAATGTTAATGTATCTACCATAAGCCACCTCCAACGTCATTTTAGAGAATTTGGCAGTACTTCCAACCGGCCTCACAACCGTAGACCACATGTATGGCGTTGTGTGGGCGAGCAGTTTGCTGATGACAACGATGTGAACAGAGTGCCCCATGATTGCGGTGGGGTTATGGCATGGGCAGGCATAAGCTACGGACAATGAACAAAATTGCATTTTATCAATGGCAATTTTAATGCTCAGTGATACCGTGACGAGATCCTGAGGCCCATTGACGTGCCATTCATCCACCACCATCACCACCTCATGTTACAGCATGATAATGCACAGCCCCATGTCACAGTTCTTCCATGGCCTGCATACTCACCCGACATGTCTCCCATTGAGCATGTTTGGGATGCTCTGGATTGACGTGCACAATAGCATGTTCCAGTTCCCGCCAATATCCAGCAACTTCCCACAGCCATTGAAGAGGCGTGGGACAACATTCCACAGACCACAATCAACAGCCTGATTAACTCTATGCAAAGGAGATGTGTCGCGCTGCATGAGGCAAATAGTGGTCACACTATTTAGTAACAAATGCATTTGTATTCCCAGTCATGTGAAATCCATAGATTAGGGATTAATGAATTTATTTCAATTGACGGATTTCCTTATATGAACAGGTGGCCAAAGATCTGTCCAGAGGGATCGTTGAGAAGAAGCTGGCTGCTTGTGTCAACATCGTCCCCAAAATCACATCTGTATATGAATGGCAGGGGAAGATCCAAGGGGATAGTGAAGTTTTGCTGAATGTAAAGACCAGAAGTTCTAAGGTAAAAGTTCTCAGTAAAATCTTTTAAACGTACATTTTTGTTCAGTATATATAGTCTAAACTCTCTGATAGCAACCTTTCTGATAGCATCCTCACATGATCGAATGAGCTGCACCAGCTAGACCCATCTCCTTTCCCCTCCCACCCTACCCTTTTACTTCCACTCCCTCCCCTTCACTGCTCAGCCCGTCAGCACACCCCCCCCTAGGGTCTCCCTAATTACCCTCCCCCCTTGTCCAGCGAGAGGGCTAAATAAATTTGACAACACATTTTCACTTTCCTTCTCAGTGAGTGGGCTTAGGCATTACATCAGGGTCTGTCTGGAATGGGAAGGCTGACCGATAATCCATGCGCTGTCCATCTCCCTCTAGTTGTATTCTAATGGACTGCTTCAGCCAGGGCTCAGGGACTGCTCTGAATGCCTCAGATCCGCAGGTCACAGCTATTCTAAGCAGCGGTCTGGATAAATAGCCTATGCAGCTGTCCCTCCCGAGACGAGGCTTTACATGTCAATATAGAGACAACACCAGCATTAACAACAGTTGAGATATCGATACAAATGAGTTTTCGCTGCAATGTGGATATACACAAACAATGTCATAGTAAAATGTGTCCAGACACACTGACATAAAAAAATGTTTTGGATGTTTTTCATAAATTCCAAATCACACAAAATCTGAAAGTGACGCACAAATATAAAATCATGAACAATAAATTACTTTGACTATAGACTAAAAAAAAATGAATACCAAACTACCATCAAAGCTGAGAGAATATAATAATAAAAAAATCACTTTTATTTTCTTCCATTGACCTCGACTTCACTGTTGAGTGAAACCCAATGTGGCGCCAGGCCAGCTGTCAACCACCCAGGGAACAAAGCCTGTGCTGCTATGATGCTTATGATCCCCAACTCCCAAATCCAAAAAGGTGACTATGTGTCCCTCTCCTCTGTGACTGGTGGCCTGTCATGTCTATTTGATATTCCAGCGGTGGAGTGGACATGGGAGCACTGGACAGTAACAGACAATGACACTAGTCACCCCCGTCTGTCTAGGCAGGGGAAGGACTGACATCACAATGATTGATGGATGCTACTCATTTATAGATCCCTACACTGAACATTTGGGCTATTTAGCACATTTAAAAAATAAATAATGACCACCAGCACCACCTCCCTGCTCATTCCCTCTCTCCCCAGAACATCCACAGCCTAGCCCTCTCTGACGGCAGAGTGAGGGGTACATGATGATAGCTGGGTCTGATTTAGGGGTGTCATGGAGCTAAAGACATGAGCTGACACTGTGGTTCTCACTTTCTCGATTAGTCCATCCTAAACATTTGAATTTATTGAACAGCAATTGTGGAAGATCTTATTATGCTCATTTATATTTTGTTTACAGGTTCATGCTTTTAACACATTTGTAAGTTGACAATACTTTATATGCCCATGCACTGTATGATTTATAGATCACTAAGAGCATACCAATATTAGTGTGTTAAAGGAGAGGATAAATTAATTCCTGAGGCAAATCTCTATATACCCAACAATACCAGGATCTGTCTCAGTCTTTCAACAAGAGGGAACAGAAAACAGACTCAGTTTTAAGCAAAAATTGTGAGAACATCACCCTGGTAAATGTTCTTGTCAGGCATCTAAAGAAAGAAAAGGTAAACGGATATGTACATTGCAAAAGTGGTAGAAGTGTTCATTTCAGGTCCGTCTCTAAGGAGTGGAGAAGACTGCAGCAGCATATGGTAAATTGAATGGCATGACATTATCACTTGCTACATGTTAGCATTCAGAATACTCCAGGTACATATTTGCCAGCTCTCATTCAGCAGCAAGAAGAATAAAGAGTTAAAGGCAGGGATTTGAGCAATCTTCAGTAAAACATGGATATTCCACTGGAAATAACAATTGATTCAAATATATAATAAATATATACACTGCCTTCAGAAAGTATTCATACCCCTAAATATTGTTTTACAAATTGCACCAATCCAAACACAATACCCCATAATGAAAAAGTGACAACATATTTGTAGAAATCTGGGCAATTGTTTTGAAAATGTAATATCTAATTTATATAATTATTCACACCCCTGAGTCAATACTTTGTAGAAGCACCTTTGGCAGTGATTACAGCTGTGAGTCTTTCTGGTTAAGTCTCAAAAAAGATTTCCACACCTGGATTGGGAAACATTTGCCCATTATTCTTTACAAAATTCTTCAAGCTCTGTCAAATTTGTTGTTGATCATTGCTAGACACCTATTTTCAGGTCTTGCCATATATTTCTAAGTAGTGTTAAGTCAAAACTGTAACTCGGCCACTCAGGAACACTCACTGTCTTCTTGGTAAGCAACTTTCTTTTAGGATTTTGCCTGTGCTTTGCTACATTCCATTAATTTTTTTATCCTGAAAAACTCCCCAGTCCCCACTCTGAACCACCCATCCCGGATCCGGTATAATTGTCATCAGCAACGCTGAATAGCATAGCGCCACAGTCAAATAATATTACTAGAAAATATTCATATTCATGAAATCACAAGTGCAATATTGCAAAACACAGCTTAGCCTTTTGTTAATCCACCTGTCGTCTCAGATTTGAAATTATGCTTTACAGCGAAAGCAATACAAGCGTTTGTGTAAGTTTATCGATCGCTCAACAAAACAATAAGTACACTTAGCATCAGGTAACTTGGTCACGAAAATCAGAAAAGCAATCAAATTAATCGTTTACCTTTGATGATCTTCAGATGTTTTCACTCATGAGATTCCCAGTTAGACAACAAATGTTCCTTTTGTTCCATAAATATATTTTTTATGTCCAAATACCTCCGTTAGTTTGGTGCGTTATGCCCAGGAATCCACCGGAAAGAGCGGTCACGACAACGCAGACAAAAATTTCAAATTATATCCATAATGTCCACAGAAGAATGTCAAACGTTTTTTATAATCAATCCTCAGGGTGTTTTTCAAATATCTATTAGATAATATAACAACCGGGACAGTTGGCTTTTCACTAGGACCGGGAGTAACAATGACCGCCTTTCTCTTTTGCGCACAACTCACTCTGAGAGCCCCCACCTATCCACTTACGCAATGTTGTCGTTCACGCTCATTCTTCAAAATAAAAGCCTGAAACTATGTCTAAAGGCTGTTGACACCTTAGGGAAGCCATAGAACAAGGAATATAGTTGATATCCCTTTAAATGGGCAATAGGGATGCATAACAACAGAGAGGTTTCAAAAACAGGGGCACTTCCTGATTGGATTTTCCTCAGGTTTTAGCCTGCAATATAAGTTCTGTTTAACTCACAGACAAACTCACAAACAAGTTTCCAAAACAAACAAGTTTCCAAAACTTTAGAGTGTTTTCTATCCTAATCTGTCAATTATATGCATATTCTAGCATCTGGTCCTGAGAAATAGGCCGTTTACTTCTGGAACGTTATTTTTCCAAACATAAAAATAGTGCCCCCTAGCTTCAAGAGGTTAATACACATAACATCATGCAGCCACCACTATGCTTGAAAATAGGGAGAGTGGTACTCAGTAATGTGTTGTATTGGATTTGCCCAAAAATAACACTTTGTATTCAGCGCAAAAAGTTTGTTGCGTTGACACATTTTTTAAAGTACTACTTTAGTACCTTGTTACAAACAGGATGCATGTTTTGGATCTTTTAATTTTTACTCTGTCAATTAGGTTAGTATTGTGGAGTAAATAAAATGTAGTTAATCCATCCTCAGGTATTTCCTATCACTGCCATTAAACTCTGTAACTGTTTTAAAGTTACCATTGGCCAAAAGGTGAAATCTCTGAGAGGTTTCTTTTCTCTCCGGCAACTGAGTTAGGGAGGACACCTATATCTTTGTAGTGACTGGGTGTAGTGATACACCATCCAAAGTGTAATTAATAAAAATTGAATGTCTGCTATTTGTTTTACCCATATACCAATAGGTGTCCTTCTTTGTGAGGCATTGGACAATCTTTCTGGTCTTTGTTGTTGAATCTGTGTTTGAATTTCACTGATCGACTGAGGGACCTTACAGATAATTTTATGTGTGGAACACAGAGGCAATCATAAAAAAAACATGTTAAAACCCTATTATTGCACACTTAGTGAATGCATGCACCTTTTTATGTGACTTGTTAAGCCCTTTTTTTTTACCCCTGAATTTACTTAGGCTTGCCATAACAAAGGGGTTGAACACATTGACTGATGGTATTTTCAATTTTCAATTGAATTTAATTGTAAAACGTTTGACAACATTATAGGGCATTGTGTGTAGGTCAGTGAAAAAAAATCTAAATTTAAACAATTTAAAATGTAGGCTCACAGAACAACATTTGGAAAAAGGGGTGTGAATATTTTCTGAAGGCACTGTATATAAATACAATTTAGCAGACTTACATGCATGTATGCATTGGATTTGGACTTTTCTGCAATTTGGAAGAAGCACATCAAACTATATAATGTGTATGAAGTGTGTAGCCAAATTACATTGGACTGGAATAAAAAGACAAGATTATTTATCCTACCTATAATATATTTTAATTATCTTATTTTAAACCCCAAAAACATACAGTAAGTGTTTTTTTTACCTTGTTTTTTTCAGAAGAGAAGGCATTTGTAGAGTTGCAAGTGTGAACTAGCATGTCGTTATTTAGCAACATTTCACTGATTGCTTCCTGGAATAATTGTGCAGAGACCACACTGTTTAATTCATGTCATGGCACTTTTAACATGGTAGTAATCCGCTGCTGAGAGACAAAGGCCTCCAGTAGTTGTCAAAAACAACCATTTCACTGAATTAACATATGTCCTCAGTTCTACTGCAATTTATGGAACATGACAATCAACAAATCATTGTAGTTTTATGTTGTGGGTTTTAGCCCTGTCTCCGCCTTAACCCTTTATTACAATTATGGTCATTAAAACTGTTTCTGCCTTTTTTAAATCAATTATTTTTAAGATACCATATTGGTATGTTATAAGTCCTGGGGTTTAGAAAAAGGTCTGTTTTGCTAAGAAGGGATTTCATGTTCAATAAAGTTGCTGAGAGCGAGAGAAGGCAAATATGCAGTTCAACCAAAGCAAAGCAAACAAAATCAGAGTGACATGCATCTTAGTCTTGTCAGGATGGAAGTGAGTATTTAAAACCTAAAGAGAATCAAACCAAATCAAAATGAAAGTTTTCTAAAGTGGTCTAAGACAGAGATAATATAAAGATTTGAATAGAGGGAGAGAATGAACAACAGAAGAGGAAGAGAGGGAGGAGATCACATTGCTTTGGTCAGATAATCAGTGTGGATTATCTGAGCGGTGCCAGCAACAGGGAAGCACTTACCCTTAAATCCAGCTACGAGATAGATAGCGGGGTAAGAAGGAACAAACCAGAGAGACATAAAGACAGAGAGCAGACACAGAGACCTGACCTACAGCAGCTGGGCTCGACCAGGGACACACAAAAAGCATGAGAGTGAGAGTGAGAGTGAGAGAAAGTTGGGGAGATAGCTCATGACACTGTTAAACAACTGGCATAATAGGACACAGGGGAAGAGGAAGGGCTAAACTAAAGAGATGAATATTGACATAAGGTGAAATGAATAGATACAGATAGAGAGTGAGAGATAATGTGATATGGAATAG
The DNA here is from genome assembly GCF_045791955.1 of Oncorhynchus clarkii lewisi. Classification (NCBI taxonomy): domain Eukaryota; kingdom Metazoa; phylum Chordata; class Actinopteri; order Salmoniformes; family Salmonidae; genus Oncorhynchus; species Oncorhynchus clarkii. Next base: position 49,007,658 of record NC_092153.1, on the reverse strand, counting down.
GAGAGAGAGAGACAGCGTTGATGAAAAAAACGACATATTTAGTAACGATAGTAGAGAGATTAATGAAACAAAATTAAAGGAGAGGTGAGGAGAGGCGGTTCTTTCTTCTCCAGATGGATGTAGACACTTCGCTGTAGTTGCTTGGGGTTACATAATATACACTGTTACACACACATTCCTATAGAATAAATACATAAATATATAACAGTGCGTATTGTCCATTTTAAAATACACACTTGTGTGGAGAGAAATAAATACAACAAAAGAGGTTACCTCAAAAAGGAGTCCAATAAAATTCGTATCTTGATAGATATTGAATTTGATTAGACATAACAGAATTGCACATTAGGCGGTCGTTTCCTGGGTACTGTAGCTGAAACAGTACCCAGTGTTGTGGGCCTCGTGGGCACAACATGGGTGGCACTTACAGAACTGGGAGATGGGTGCGTCTAGCTGAGGTGCGGAGCCTGCTCTGTTGTTGAGTTTCTGGACCTGGGTGGGGGGGATTGGCTTGTGGGACTGGCCCGTGGCCCGGTACATAGCCTGGACCCACAGGATGCGGTCCTGCTCGTCATCACTGGCAAAGATCACAGTGTCACCTTCCTTTACTGCATTGAAGAAGGTCCTCCCACCGTCAAGACCTAAGGAATTATTACAGTTAGCAGTGTTTGTAGGGCTAGTGCTACAGGTAGATACCAGCACATATATACAAAAGTATGTGGACACCCCGTAAAATTAGTGGATCCGGCTATTTCAGCCACACCCATTGCTGACAGGTGTATAGATTAAGCACACGGCCATGCAATCTCCATAGACAAACAATGGCCTTACTGAAGAGCTCAGTGACTTTCAACGTGGCACTGTTGTCAGTTCAAGTCAGTTCGTAAAATGTTTGCCCTGCTAGAGCTGCCCCGGTCAACTGTGCTGTTATTGTGAAGTGGAAACATCTATGAGCAACAATGGCTCAGCCATGAAGTGGTAAGCCACACAAGCCCACAGAGTTCTGTCCTCGGTTGCAACACTCACTACCGAGTTCCAAACTGCCTCTGGAAGCAACGTCAACACAAGAACTGTTCGTCGGGAACTTCATGAAATGGGATTCCATAGCCAAGTAACCGCACACAAGCCTAAGATTACCATTCGCAATGCGAAGGTGGAAACGCATTCCCTGGAGTGATGAATTACGCTTCACTTCATCTGGCAGTACGATGGACGAATCTGGGTTTGGCAGATGCCAGGAGAACGCTACCTTCTCCAATACATAGTGCCAACTGTAAAGTTTGCTGGAGGAATAATGGTCTGGGGCTGTTTTTCATGCTTCGGGCTAGGCCCCTTAGTTCCAGTGAAGGGATATTTTAATGCTACAGCATTCCATGACATTCTAGAGACGATCCTGTGCTTCCAACTTTGTGGCAACAGTTTGGGGAAGGGCCTTTCCTGTTTCAGCATGACAATGCCCTCGTTCACAAAGCAAGATCCATTCAGAAATGGTTTGTTGAGATCGGTGTATAAGAACTTTACTGGCCTGCACAGAGCCCTGATCTCCACCCCATCAAATACCTTTGGGATGAATTGGAAAGCCGACAGCGAGCTAGGCCTAATCACCCAACATCAGTACCCGACCTCACTAATGCTTGTGGCTGAATGGAAGCAAGTAATACAAGTGGTGTATTACTGTACCTGGCTGAGGGTCGGTGTATGTGTGTGGTGTGTTACTGTACCTGGCTGAGGGTCGGTGCGTGTGTGTGGTGTATTACTCTACCTGGCTGAGGGATGGTGTGTGCGTGTGTCTGGTGTGTTACTGTACCTGGCAGAGGGTTGGTGTGCGTGTGTGGTGTGTTACTGTACCTGGCTGAGGGTTGGTGTGTGTGTGTGGTGTATTACTGTACCTGGCAGAGGGTTGGTGTGCGTGTGTGGTGTGTTACTGTACCTGGTTGAGGGTCGGTGTGTGTGTGTGGTGTGTTACTCTACCTGGCTGAGGGTCGGTGTGTGTGTGTGTGTGTGTGTGTGTAGTGTATTACTGTACCTGGCAGAGGTTTGGTGTGCGTGTGTGGTGTGTTACTTACTGTACCTTGCTGAGGGTCGGTGTGTGTGGTGATTTACCGTACCTGGCTGAAGGTCGGTGTGTGTGTCTGTGTGTGTGGTGTGTTTCTGTACCGGGCTGAAGGTCGGTGTGTGTGTGTGTGGTGTGTTACTGTACTTGGTTGAGGGTCGTTGAGTGTGTGGTGTATTACTGTACCTGGCTGAGGGTCGGTGTGTGTGTGGTGTATTACTGTACCTGGCTGAGGGTCGGTGTAGTCTACAGTGTAGCCGTCCAGTTGAAGCAGCTCCACAGGCTCTGCTTTCTTCTCTCTGTAGCTGCACATGGCAAAGGTGTACTGGCTCACCTGCATCACAGAGGAAGGAACAGAGGGCTAATTATTTACTGTACACTTTATCTCATGGTGCTATTCCAGCTGCTATTTACCTGGTATTTCTCAAGGTAACGCATAGTAATACGGGTACTGGGACTTAGACGAAAATGACATAACATTGGTAAACTGCCTAGTAATTACTATGTAACTACCATTTTAGTATACCAGGTAAAAAACAGACTGAAAGAAAGCATTACATCTTATCAGTTCTACTTACCACTGTAACCTTGACCTCAAATATAACGTCATGTTCCCTAACCCAGGCCTTGGACACCTTGTTTGTGATAACCAACCGGGAGAGACGGTCACACAAGGGTTAATGAGCCAATCACCAGGTATGGTGATGACCAGGTGACCAGATGCTGGTCAAGATAGGCATATGGGAAAACAATCTCTCTGTGTGTGTGTGTGTGTGTGTGTGTGCATGCAATAGTGAGAGAATGGAAATGACAGCTGTGTTGCCCACTCTTGAACCTCTAGTCAGTAATGTGTGTGTGAGTGTGTGTGAGTATACTGGGATAATCACATTATAATTAGATGAATGAAGTGGCCGAACCAGGGGAGGGGGAGGGGGGCTGGTAAAAGTAACTTATGTTGATGAGAAAGAGTATGTGTGTGCTTGAGTGTGAGTGTGTATCTATCCCGCACTGATACAGTGATAAGCAGGCTTATTCTGCTACTGACAAGGACAGACACACAGAGAGAGAGAGACAGAGAGAGAGGTGGGAGAGGATCAGAGAGCGAGGGTGGGCAGTCAGGGTGCTGTTGCCGGCGCCGTTGCCAGGGCGGGGTTGTGGCCCTGACTCTGTCACTCAGCGAGGACAGACGAGTGCGGTAGTGACACCCTGTCACAAGAGATAGGAGCCCGACTGCTAGGTGCCAGTCATGCCAAGGCAACCCAAGGATCTCAGCCAATACCACGCTATTGTCACCTCTGCTGCAAGTGGCAGCTCTCACTGGCTGCAGCCTGCCTCTGTGTGACAACAGAGATTCACTGTCAGGGCTCTGATGAGGCCCCCGGTGGAACTTGCTGGGCCGCCGGTGCCACTACCCAGCTCCACGGTGCCCCCTTGCCTTCGGGACGTCCCTGGGGCACATCAGAACTCCCCATCTTCTTCCCACTCCCTCGCCTGCCTCTCTCTCAACCCACTTCAGCCTCACCTCCCTCTGCCTGCTAAAGTTTGGATCTGTCAGGGCCAGGCGAGACAAACACACAGACAGAGACAGAGCAGGACTGTATGGGCCTTAAGGCTGGCTGACCTGCTGTCAAACTGATGGTTAAAGGATTCTAAATGACTTTGCTCCCTTGATTACCCTACATGCTTTGCTCTTTTAAATAACCTTGTTATTGTTGAGAGCAGTGGTGTAAAGTACTAAAGTAAAAATACATTCAAGTACTACTTGAGTAGTTTTTTGGGGTATCTGTACATTACTTTACTATTTATATTTATGACAACTTTTACTTTTACTTCATTACATTCCTAAAGAAAATTATGTACTTTTTACTCCACACATTTTCCCTGACACCCAAAAGTACATTTTGAATGCTTAGCAGGACTGGAATATGGTTTAATTCACACCCTTATCAAGATAGCATCCCTGGTTATCCCTACTGCCTCTGATCTGGCGGTGTCACGCATGACCTTAGTATTCTTTGTTTTCTTTATTATTTTGGTTAGGTCAGGGTGTGACATGGGGGATGTATGTGTTTTTGTTCCTGTCTAGGGGTTTTGTATGTCTACGGGTGTTAACTAGTCTAGGTGTTATGTATGTCTATGGTTGCCTAGATTGCTTCTCAATTAGAGGCAGCTGTTTATCGTTGTCTCTGATTGGGAACCATATTTAGGCAGCCATATTCCTTGGGTATTTTGTGGGTTATTATCTATGGCTAGTTGCCTGTGTATACACTTGTTTATATATAACTTCATGTTTGTTTTGTAAAGTTTGTTTAAGTGTTCTTTGTTTCATTAAAAAGAAGAATGTATTCAAATCACGCTGCGCCTTGGTTTCCTCCATTCAACGAACGTGACAGGCGGACTCACTGAACACATGCTTCGTTTGTAAATTATGTCTGAGTGTTGGAGCGTGTCCCTGGCAATCCGTAAAAAAAACAAAACATGGTTTGCTTAATAAGGAATTTTAAATCATTTATACTTTCACCTTTACTTTTGCTACATAAGTATATTTTAGCAATTACATTTACTTTTTAGAATGATGTATATTTATAACCAAATACTTTTAGACTTTTACTCAAGTAGGATTTTACTGGGTGACGTTCACCTTTACTGATTTATTTTCTATTAATTAAGGTGTCTTTACTTTTACTCAAGTATGACAATTGCGTACTTTTTCCACCACTGGTTGAGTCTATAAATTGGATTGTGTGATGGGGTGGGGCTGGGGAACAGAGATCAACGTGGTTGTTTGCCAGTATATCACTGAGGAAACTCTTGAACATGATAGACCCCCCCCCCCCCCCCAGTTGTCATATGGAAATGCTTAAGACTTCACTCCAAAGCCAGCACATATCAGCAGAGAGAGAGAGAGAGAGAACAAAGATAGTGAGTGAACAGAGAAGAAAATAGAAAGCAGTGAGTGAGAGAAGGGGGGGAGAAAAAGAAGAATAGTGTGGTAGGGTGCAGAGTGAGAGAGTGGCTGCTTCTGGCTGTCTTCGAGGACAGCCTCCAGACTGCTGAATAATTACACTTCACTTTGCATCATAAACATGTGGTTTATGGCTCCAAACTGTTCTGTTGAGCAGTGACCTGTCAGGGCATTCAACTAGCCAGATACCACTACAGGCAGGATGAACTCTATCTGAGCGGGGTGGGGGTAGGAGGGGGCTGGCGAGAGCTTGGTTTGGGGAGCAAGCTGCTTAATTGTGATCCCTCGACTCAATTAAGACAAAACACAGTTTCACAGGTTTAGAGTGGCATTTTCGCCTCTCGTGATGGGACTCGGTTCAGCTGAGGTCGATGCCTTTGATACTGACGCTTTCCACTTTCACTGGGTATGAACGGAGAAAGGGGACTTATTTTATCACGCAGGCATAGTGAGAGGGTTACATGGCATGAGCCGTCAAGATAGCCATCTCATGGGATGTTCAACCCCTGACTCGTTCTTGTTTTCTCTAACACACGTAACGTGTTTACAGGGTGTGTATTGACAGCTTTACACCTGTAGAATTCTGTTTACGTGTACCTGACGTGTTGTTGGTGTGTCGCTGCCATGGGTGGTGCCAGCGTCCATCACCTAGCACTGTAAATGATCTACTCACTCCATGTAATTAACAACTCATGAATAATTCAACAGGAAACAAATCTTCTGACACTGAAATAAATACCCCCCAGTGTAAACTGTGCTATTTATGAGTATCATGGCAAATGTCAGTCACATTAAATTCAGAAAGTGTGTGTGTGTGTGTGTGTGTGTGTGTGTGTGTGTGTGTGTGTGTGTGTGTGTGTGTGTGTGTGTGTCACATTCAGCATATAGCGGATGTGAGTTTGCGTTTTGTTATTTCAGAGAAGGAGGGTTGAACATCACAGAGTGCTGTTGGTGAATCACAAACATTTCTATTGAACATATCTCCTCAACCAGCTGAAGTTGCACACTGTTGTCTTTTCATAGGCTATGAATCAACATGTACAGTTTGTACTACTCCACTGCTGAATTTTGTATTTTCAGGCAACACCAAGAAACAAAGGGAACATACTATATTGATGGTAAAGCGAACTAAACGTATTTGCCCTTCACTTTGAAAATATAATAATTTTGCCAATTCTGAAGAACAATACATTTGAGTCCATCATAACACCAATAGAGTATTGAATGTCTTGAATACTTACACGTGACTTAACATAACCAAAACAGAAGAGACAAGAAAAAGTTAAAGATTTACAAATGAAATTATACACAAACATAAAAGCTATTGGTCTCTCTAAGAAACAGACTTGCACATGACACACACACACACACACACACACACACACACACACACACACACACACACACACACACACACACACACTGTATGTACAGCTGGGAGCTGCGAGTGCTAGGCCAGCCAGCGTATACTCTGGTTTGTCAATCGCCTGTCAACTTCTCGCTCTGAGACATATCCTCCCAAACACAGAGGAGAAAGCGTGCTTCTCCAAATGAGGCCAGACAGAAAATGGCTGCTACAGCTACAAAAGCTCCTGACAAGAACTGGCTTAGACCTTCAGCACCCCAGTCAACTAGAGGAAGACACGTACCAAAGCATGACAGATCAAAAACATAACATCTTACTTATTGGATTAGTGCTGACCATGGTTCTTTAGTGGTCTTTTGTTCTTACCTGCACCAAGACAAAGAATCTCTTCTTCCATCTCTTCCACACATTTTTACCAATAGCCCATAGGTACCTAAGTAAACAAAGCAATGGTTTAGTAATAAGTTGTGTGGTCTATGGTGGGTGGCCTTTCTGCAGAGGCTGCTTTACAATATTAAACCTTGTGTTGCATCATTATTTCATAAAGAGGTGGCATGCTGAAAAAGCATATACATTTTTCCTTTTACGTTATAATGAGCAATATATACTGAATTAATTGCAATTGGCGAACAATAGCAGAGATGCATGTGTTACAGTACAAGGTCTCTGCTGACCTCTTATGGTAAAACGTTGTTACTGCTACCTTTTACTGTGAAAAGGGTTTAGAGCCAGAACGACCCATTTTCTGTTTGTGAAAGGTTAAACTGCTTTCTGATATGAACTTCATTCAGAGCAGAACATGGTTTGGGGATGGGAGTGACATCCCTACATGTGGGTATGATGACTGTACTCTGGTTTGTTGAGTGCTATCATTAGATTTACATTGTAGTCATTTAGCAGACATTCTTATCCAGAGTGACGTACAGTAAGTAGTGAGTGCATACATTTTTTAAATATATTTTTTTACTTCTATCAGTCTTGAGTCTGTGGAAGTGCAGAATGAGTGTTGTGTTGCTGTGTATCTTGTGTTGTGAAGAGATCAGAGCATGAAGAAGAAATTAACATCTGAGGGTGAGGACACCAGCTCTGACTGCCTCTGGCCGCTCCTCCCCCTGGCCGGGCTAGGGGTACCCTGGCTTGCCTGCCTCTGCCTGTGTATCCCCCTGGTTAGTTTAGGGACATCAGGGCTTCTCTCTCTGAATAAACTAGTGCCAAAGGAGCAGCGGGAAAGGGGGCTGAGGCTGGTACAGGCAGAGGCAGGTACAGGCTGAGGCTGGTACAGGCAGAGGCAGGTACAGGCAGAGGCAGGTACAGGCAGAGGCAGGTACAGGCAGAGGCAGGTACAGGCAGAGGCAGGTACAGGAAGCATAAGACCCCAAAACAGGCTACTGCAGAGCCACCCCAGCATCACATCAGACCTCGCAGGCCCTGTACAGTAAGCATATGGAGGAGAGTGAACGAGAGGGACAGGCGGCGCTCCTTAAAGCCCAGACACTGGGCTTCCCCCATAGAGCAGGACACACACACAGTGTAGGAGACCGGAGGAGGGAAGAAGGAAGAAGTGTGACGTTAACGTTTCCTTATGTCTCTGAGTTGGTGCTGTCACATCACTTACATCAATAGCCATTATTTTAAAAAAATGTATATATTTTTTTTAACTAGGCAAGTCAGTTAAGAACAAATTCTTATTTTCATTGACGGCCTACTGGTTAACAGTGGGTTAACAGCCTTGTTCAGGAGCAGAACGACAGATTTTTACCTTGTCAGCTCGGGGGTTTGATCCAGCAACCTTACAGTTACTGGCCCCACACTCTAACCACTAGGGTACCTATCACCCCACTGACTTAATCACAATCATTATTTGCTATTTGATCTGGGGAGAGGAGAATGTCAATTCCTTTTACTTGATATCCATTCATGACAGTCAGAATTCTTACTCTTATTCAATGTGCTCTTTAACATGGTCATGTCTTACATATTAGTGTGAGGCTATGTGCACAATGGCACCAACAAAGCGGTGAAATACAGATGGAGAAGACTTCCTTTTGTTCTTTAGCAAACATTATGGAAGCTTGATAAATGCAGTACAACAATATTTGAGGAAATGAAAAATGTCAGATGTCACATTACATAGTAATGTTCAATGTATGTTGAAGATAATATATTTAATGTTTAAGGTTAAAGATAAAGGTTGCCTGCTTTGGTCACAGTCGATCGGCGGTCTGGAAGTGTGTGTTATGCACTAGTGGTCGGCCCACTAGATGGCAGCATATCACTGCATCTGAGAAAGATATGATTTGATCTAGCGTTTTAGCTTACCCACAGTGCTTCATGTTTTGTGGCTTGTCCATGCGGATGGCCAGTTTGATCTTCAGGTCACTGTCAGGGCAGCCTTTGGACACGGACATCTTGTGTAGTTCGGACTGTTTGGGACTGTTAGGGGTTGGATGGAGTACCACCTGGAAGCACAAAGACACATATCTATTACAGTCAAGTCCTACATAAAACACACAGCCATGTAAGGTTGTATCAATGTATATGTATATGTATAATGTATGTAATAGATCGTAACAATGTTTACCCCCTATTCACATCAATGACAACCATTTTAAAATCTGAAAAGCAAGTTCTTTGCTAACTGTGCCTATGTCTGGCTCCAGTTCTGTAGGCTCTTACCCTGCCAAGCTCTTTGTCCTCCAGGGCCAGGACTCCTGTGCTCTCAGTGAACAACTTCACCTTGACAGCAGGCAGGGGGTGTGTGGTGGTGAAGTCCCCCTGGGTCCCCCAGCTGAAACACACAGAAGCATAGGGTGAGACGGGTTAAAGAGTGACATGACATTGTTTCGCATCAAATGTGAACCATTTCAGGAAACTAGGCGCATGTCGAAGGTCACTACTTAACAGGAGAGCCATTTCAACGTAAACTTAAAAAAAAAATCAAAGTGTGTTTTTTGTCATGAAATGCCTTCTCGAACATGTGAACTTTCATGTGCCTTAATAACACACTTGTAAGCCATCTGTAAATAATAATACAATTGCTAAATTACGAACCTAGTTGGTTTAGCCACAGAAAAAGTGAGCAAACTTCCTGTTAGCCATGATTGGCTGATATAATGAGTGGGCTGGACATGTCGAAAAATGAGTTTGGATTGGTCTGCCATATAGTACGCTTCTGTCTATTTGAGCTGGTCAGTCTGTGTAGGTAATCCTGTTTTATTCTGTCTTTAAAAAAATAATGTATTGCGTAGTAAAACTACAAGTGTTGCCCTCCACTTTCTGGAGGACCGAGTTTTGAAATCAGTGGAATTCATGTGTGATAGCTAAGGACATGGAGAAAACACCTGTCTCTGGATTACATCTTCAAACTAAGGGCAACCATGGCATCCATGACAGGAGAAGCGTCCATCCATGATGTATACGGACAGGGTAAGATAGTCTAGCTACAGAAAGTGGTTTTATTTCAAGTTAAAGTGTACTGTTAGCTAGCTAACGTTATCTGGCTGGCTCACTAACTAACGTTACGTGTATGATCTTATTATTCGTATCTCAGAGCCATTTGCATTGCTAGTTATAGTCTAATGTTAGCTAGCTAACATTGAACCTGGTTGGTTAGCTACCTGCAGATTCATGCAGGGTAGTAACGTCATAAATTGGGGTTATGATTCATTGTTTAGCTAGCTACATGTCTTAACAATAGACTCCACTATGCAAGTATCAATTTCAATAGAATGTCTGTTGATAGACAACTGTTGATAGACATAATTGGTAATTCACTCTGGCTATCTACTCTCATTCCAGACCACAGGTAAGATAGTCTAGCTAGCTACATTTTCAGATATTACATGTTTCTAATTTTGACTTCAAGTTAAAGTGTACTGTTAGCTAGCTAGCTAACGTTAGCTGGCTGGCTCGCTAGCTAATGTTACGTGTATGATATTATTATTCTTATCTCAGAGCCATTTGCTTGGCTAGTTATAGCTTAATGTTAGCTAGCTAACATTGGACTCGATTGGTTAGCTACCTGCAGATTCATGCAGGGTTGTAACATCATGAGTTGGGATTATGGTCCATTGTTTAGCTAGCTAGCTAGTGAACATTCAGAGGCCATTTTCTCAAAAGTGAGGTAACAAGATGATCAACTTTCAAAGCATAATTACTTTCCTATTGTTCCTCAAATGCAGTGTATGATATGGCATTTTGTAGCTCTGTTTCTCTGCTTTTATCCAATGTAAAAAACACTATTTCAAATTTTGCTACATAAGACCGAATCAAGGCGGTCTGTCACAAATATTATTGGTTTCATACACATATTTTGCATTTGTTATTGTGGGTGTAGCAAAATGCTTATGATGGTGTGTATAGACTAAATATGAATAGAAAAGGTGTATGTCAGTAGTTATATAGGATGAGCCTAGACTAGAATACAGTATATACATGTAAAGAAGGTAAAACAGTATGTAAACATTATTAAAGTGACCAGTGTTCAATTACTATCTACAGTACATCTCTAAGGTGCAGGGTCGAGTATCCAGGAGGTAGTCGGCTAGAAACAGTGACTAAAGTTCAGGGCAGGGTACTGGGCGGAGGCCAGCTGTAGGTGATTATTTAACAGTCTGATGGCCTGGAGATAAACTGTTTTTCAGTCTCTCGGTCCCAGCTTTGATGCACCTATACTGGCGCTGCCTTCTAGTGGGGTGAACAGGTCGTGGCTTGGGTGGGGGAGGTCCTTGCTGATCTTCTTGGCCGTCTTGTGACACTGGGTGCTGTAGATATCCTGGAGGGCAGGCAGTATGTCCCCGTTGATGCGCTGGGCTGACTGCACCACCCTCTGGAGATTCCTGTTTTTGCGGGCGGTGCAGTTGCTGTACCAGGCCCGTCAGGATGCTCTCAATTGTGCATCTGTAGAAGTTTGTGAGGGTCTTATGTGCACACTGCCCCTAGAATGAGGTGGAAACTGAGCTGCACTTCTTAACCTCCTGCCAAATGTATGACCATTTAGAGACACATATTTCCCTTAGACAAAATAATCTATTGGGTGAAATACCACAGTGTGCAATCACAGCAGCAAGATGTGTGACCTGTTGCCACAAGAAAATGGCAACCAATTAAGAACAAACACCATTGTAAATACAACCTATATTTACAATTATTTATTTTCCCTTTTGAACTTTGACTATTTGCACATCATTACAACACTCTATATATACACACAATATGACATTTGAAATGTCTTTATTATTTTGGAACTTTTGTGAGTGTAATATTGGTGCGTGTGTGTGCGTGTATGACAAACTCAGTGTATTCAGAACACTTGACACCACAACAGCAATTTCATAATTCCAATATCATTCAGCATGCTTTTGGGATGCACCACAACCTACTGTGGACTATCTCTGAGCTGTTAGGTGTTCCCCTGTGTGTGTCACTTCTCACTGATGTGCTGCATCACATTTCTATGTGGTCTCTTATCTGTAAAAAAAAATAAGTTTTGAACTGAAGTATTGTACACTGCTGTGGAATTAGTGCAATCAAAAGGAGAGACTTTTACATTTCTTCAAAACAATCAATCTTTATTATTTAATTACTGCAGTAATGGAGCTTGTCAACAAACCCCCCCTAGTTGATTTGTTGAGATGCTCAACGACAAAATATACCATGGCCTTTTATAGCAAAGATACACCCCCTTCAATCTTCATGACAAACAACAGATGTATGGAATGGTTAACTTCTCTAGTGTAGGAGACAGCATTTAGAATTTTGGATGAAAAGCATGCCCAAATTAAACTTCCTTCTACTCAGGCCCAGAAGATAGGATATGCATATAATTAGTAGATTTGAATAGAAAACACTCTAAAGTTTCCAAAACTGTTAGAATAATGTCTGTGAGTATAACAGAACTGATTTGGCAGGCAAAAACCTGAGAAAAATCCATTCAGGAAGTAGGATTTTTTGTTGTTGTAGTTTTCTATTCAATGCCATTACAGTATCCATTGACTTAGGACTCAAATGGCAATTCCTATGCCTTCCACTAGATGTCAACAGTCTTTAGTACTTGTTTCAGGCTTGTATTCTGAAAAATGAGGGAGTAAGAGCAGTCTGAATGAGTGGACCCTGCCGTGTCACAGAGCTTTTTCATGCGCGCGACCGAGAGAGTGCCTTTCTTGTTTACCTTTTATATTGCCGACATTATTGTCCGGTTGAAATATTATCGATTATTTAGGCTAAAAACAACCTGAGGATTGAATATAAACATCGTCTGACATGTTTCTATGAACTTTACGGATACATTTTGGATTTTTTGTCTGACTGTTGTGACTGCGTTTGAGCCTGTGGATTAATGATTCACAAGAAGTTAATCTTTAAACCTATGTAAAATAGTTGTATCTTTTCTGAATTTTTATAATGAGTATTTCTGTATTTGAATTTGGCGCTCTGCAATCTCACTGGATGTTGGCCAGGTGGGACGATAGCGTCCCACATACCCTAGAGAGGTTAAGATTTGTATGAAAGATCCTTATAATTCACAGCAAACAGTATCTGCTGTAAAAACTGTTCGCATTGTGTAGAGACCAGGGTCTGGTCCCGGAGTCATCTCTCCCTGGTACCGTATAGAACAGAAACATTAACTCATGCTATGGAATGCGGTCTCTTTAGGTTTATCACCCAAAGACATCGTAAATCTTCTGTCAGTGTTAAATCTCCCAGAGGCCCATCCTCAGTAGAACACACACAGATGAGTGTTCTAACAACCCTTATTCTGTTGCATAAAACAACCATTTGATGCGATTACAGTATAACATAATCTTGCAATTCTGCTCTCACAACACACAGCGGCTACCATCCATGAAGCATTTCCCAGATGTGACTGTATTGAGTATTAATTTGTAAGGTTTAACTACTATACAATAATATAAGTGTGTAAGTGGTATACTGTGTACAGTAAGTGACATCTCTGGCTCACCCAACTGAAGCAGGAGATTGAGGGTGTTTAAAAGGAGATGCTACTATAGAATGCCGTGAAAACAGTTGATAATAGGACTCAAATACATTGTGCCACAGGGTTGTTGTTGGTAGAGAGCATACAGTGCCTTGCGAAAGTATTCGGCCCCCTTGAACTTTGCGACCTTTTGCCACATTTCAGGCTTCAAACATAAAGATATAAAACTGTATTTTTTTGTGAAGAATCAACAACAAGTGGGACACAATCATGAAGTGGAACGACATTTATTGGATATTTCAAACTTTTTTAACAAATCAAAAACTGAAAAATTGGGCGTGCAAAATTATTCAGCCCCCTTAAGTTAATACTTTGTAGCGCCACCTTTTGCTGCGATTACAGCTGTAAGTCGCTTGGGGTATGTCTCTATCAGTTTTGCACGAGAGACTGACATTTTTTCCCATTCCTCCTTGCAAAACAGCTCGAGCTCAGTAAGGTTAGATGGAGAGCATTTTTGAACAGCAGTTTTCAGTTCTTTCCACAGATTCTCGATTGGATTCAGGTCTGGACTTTGACTTGGCCATTCTAACACCTGGATATGTTTATTATTGAACCATTCCATTGTAGATTTTGCTTTATGTTTTGGATCATTGTCTTGTTGGAAGACAAATCTCCGTTCCAGTCTCAGGTCTTTTGCAGACTCCATCAGGTTTTCTTCCAGAATGGTCCTGTATTTGGCTCCATCCATCTTCCCATCAATTTTAACCATCTTCCCTGTCCCTGCTGAAGAAAAGCACGCCCAAACCATGATGCTGCCACCACCATGTTTGACAGTGGGGATGGTGTGAGCTGTGTTGCTTTTACGCCAAACGTAAATTGTTGCCAAAAAGTTCAATTTTGGTTTCATCTGACCAGAGCACCTTCTTCCACATGTTTGGTGTGTCTCCCAGGTGGCTTGTGGCAAACTTTAAATGACACTTTTTATGGATATCTTTAAGAAATGGCTTTCTTCTTGCCACTCTTCCATAAAGGCCAGATTTGTGCAATATACGATTGATTGTTGTCCTATGGACAGAGTCTCCCACCTCAGCTGTAGATCTCTGCAGTTCATCCAGAGTGATCATGGGCCTCTTGGCTGCATCTCTGATCAGTCTTCTCCTTGTATGAGCTGAAAGTTTAGAGGGACGGCCAGGTCTTGGTAGATTTGCAGTGGTCTGATACTCCTTCCATTTCAATATTATCGCTTGCACAGTGCTCCTTGGGATGTTTAAAGCTTGGGAACTCTTTTTGTATCCAAATCCGGGTTTAAACTTCTTCACAACAGTATCTCGGACCGGCCTGGTGTGTTCCTTGTTCTTCATAATGCTCTCTGCGCTTTTAACGGACCTCTGAGACTATCACAGTGCAGGTGCATTTATACGGAGACTTGATTACACACAGGTGGATTGTATTTATCATCATTAGTGATTTAGGTCAACATTGGATCATTCAGAGATCTTCACTGAACTTCTGGAGAGAGTTTGCTGCACTGAAAGTAAAGGGGCTGAATAATTTTGCACGGCCAATTTTTCAGTTTTTGATTTGTTAAAAAAGTTTGAAATATCCAATAAATGTCGTTCCACTTCATGATTGTGTCCCACTTGTTGTTGATTCTTCACAAAAAAATACAGTTTTATATCTTTATGTTTGAAGCCTGAAATGTGGCAAAAGGTCGCAAAGTTCAAGGGGGCCGAATACTTTCGCAAGGCACTGTATATGCTAGAAACGTGGAGCACAAAATTGGATCCCATATAGATACTGTATATACTTATATGACCAAGGATAGGCAGCCTAAGACTCTGGATGGTTCACAAGCATTTAGAGTTAGTGTCCAGATAGTCATAATCCATTCCATCTTACCACACACACACACACCTGTGGTAACAGACTTGTTAGGTAATCTAGTTGGGATGTTCTCTGTAGCTCTGACAGCTCCATGCACACACTGTGAAATGCAGCTTATAAAGAATACCAAACACAGGCCTGCCAGAAACAGGTACACAGACCAAGCCAAATCAGATCCAAGTTTCAAGCTCGTCCTATGGGAAGACTCACAATTCTCACTATTCTCACTATTCTCTTTGTTACATTCTAGAAGCATGTGAGCCAGTGGGAAGTGCGACATAAGCATGAAATAGAGAGAGGTCTTGGCTGCTTGTGGCCACTCATGAGTTAATATAGCCAGGACTGGCTTCACATTCAAAATACTAAGCATGCTCACTACAGTTCTCTCTGCCTGCGGTGGGGGAGCACTGATACGGCAGAATGAAGATTAGTCTGTCCATCTCACTCTTTCACCCCCTCCATCGCCCTCTCTCCGCACTTAAACTGTACGTATTTCAATAATTTTGCATGGTATAAAATTACCTGCTCTAAATGAAACACCGTTTCCATGACAGACCCCACCAACGCCCTGAAAGCAGCTCCACATATGACCCATTAACAACAACCTATCAGGCTTGATGTCCAGCATCTGTTGAATTGCTGCTTTCCATCAACATGACCCACATCCCTCCAGCCCAGTAGCCACTGTACTGGAGCCTTGGCAGGGAACACTTTGTGACACAGTGTTACAATGCCTCTGAATCATGAGCCCTGTGAGTCATGTGTAATACATTGGGCTCTCCCACTATTGAGTAGTGTGTGGAGTAGTGTGTAAGGGCTCACCAGTTGACTCACCACAGAACGGCCTGTCACACATGCACACGTTCCAAGTCAACAACACTCTGGTGGTACTAGCCTATGTATGAGTCATGGAGAAAAGACTGCAATCTATTTCCCTGGGGTTTTTCCTCTGTTTGTCTTGCCAGTGCAGATTGCACTGGCAGAGTGCCGACTCAGCAATATTGACACCAATTGAGAGGGAAAATATAATTTATTATAATGAATTACAGAGAAGCGTAATATTGCATGGATTTAAACAGAACAAATTTAATATTCTCCAGATGGTTTTAATTGTGTAGTATTTAACAGCATACATTTACAGACAATGAAAAGTCTGTAAATATGTGTTTTAAGGAAAGTAGCTGTCCAAAGCCTGGTAATTCTGTTTTTACATACCACCTGTAGATGGCAGTCTAAGAGCTTGCAGAAATATGTAGGTACTTTCACTCAAACCATGAAAAGGAAAAACCAAGGAAGCCAACATCATTTCATCCATGCTCGAAAGAATAAGAAAATATGTTAGTGCAAAGTGATAAACAAATGCCTTCATCAGTGCTGTACAAATTCATTAGGAGAAGACACATCTGTTGTTCGTAAGAGGCGCGACAAGTCAGGTGCAGCAACTGGTTAAATACATACCGGGGAAAAGGGAAACAAAGGTCTCTTCTCAATGATATCTGTCCATTGTTTTTTATTCTTCTACATATTTCCTGTTTAAACTATATGCCCTGGGCCCAGTTTTTCAAAAGTTGTCTTATTGGATTTCGGCAATCGGATAGGATTAAATGATAGCACTGGGTTTTTCAAAACTGAAAACAGATTCTGATCCTCCGAATAGGGATAAGGATTTAGTAATCCAATCTGACCTTTAATCAGGATTGTATTGAGCTTTTTCTTGATCCCAGTGGAAGGGTAGATTTAGAAAGGCATTACAACCACAACATTTCAATGTAACTAAGGTGAGAAAGTAAAAAAAAAACTTTGTTAGATCTGAAAATCAAAGGTTAAATATGTTCAATTGACTGCAGTACGTATGTGGTAAGAAGTTATATTGAGAAGTGTCAAACAAATGTTTCTACTTATTTCTTGTAACGTCTACTTTCAACTCACTCTCAAACACGTAGATCCCCTGAACGCAGCTCACTCTCCAGCTCACACTCTCAAAGACATAGATCCCCTGAACGCAGCTCACTCTCCAGCTCACACTCTCAAACACATAGATCCCCTGAACACAGCTCACTCTCCAGATCCTAATCACCTGAATTCTGACCACCTGTTCAGACACCTGTATGTCATTATCACACACTATTTAGTTTAGTTCTTTGCACCCCATCATTGTGAGATATTGTTTGTGACACACTTCTATTCGGAGCGCTGGTTTTCCGGTAATGTAATCCTCCTGTGATATCATAGTTTTTGCCTGCCTCACTAATGATGCCTTTTGCCTATTCCCTACATCTACCTTAGCCTATCGGTTTTCCTGTTATCAGCCTGATCTCCCGAATGACGTTACTAGCCTCTTCCCTGCCTGTACTGTTGCCTTTTTGAACACCCTGTGTATGACCTTCTGCCTGTCCCTGGACCCAGCTACCTGCCTCCTCCTGTGGTCCTTTAATAATAAACACCTGCTGCGCCCTGCGCTTGAAACCAGCTCTATGTCTCCCATTGTGTTCATTACAATTCTAACTGATATGCAAGCTATATTTATTTTTTATAAAGTTACCTTTATTCAAGTAGTTTACTTTATTTGTTTGCTTATGAGCCTGTAGAAATAGTACCACAATCTGTCCAGTAGATGGCCTGTTCAACGCAAAAAAAAAATCCCGATTCTGTGATCTTGATATTGTGGTATCTGGATCAGAATGATCCTATCTGATTATTTTCTGAAAAACCATCTCAAAAACAGCCAGATTGATATGATCCTGGTTAGCAACAAAGAGATTTACAGAATCTGGATCATTCTGATCCAGATACAAATGTGAATATTTTGGCTAAACAAAATGCTAACAACTCACCAAGTACAGTAGATGGCAATATAGATACTTATCCAAACCACTGAAAATCTGGATTCAGTGATCTTGATATTGTGGTATCTGGATCAGAATGATCTTATCTGATTATTTTTGGAAAAAACATCTAAAAAAACAGCCAGATCGATCTCATCCTGGATAACAAAAATTGTAGAATTAGAGAATCATTCTGAACCCCGTACTGCATTAGCATCGAATTGCCCCCGCGATATACAACTTTTCAGGGAAGTTAGGAACCAATATACACAGGCAGTTAGCAAAGCAAAGGCTAGCTTTTTCAAACAGAAATTTGTATCCTGTAGCACAAACTCCAAAAAGTTCTGGGACACAGTAAAGCCCATGGAGAATAAGACCACCTCCTCCTAGCTGCGCACTTCACTGAGGCTAGGAAACACTGTCACCACCGATAAATTCACGATAATTGACCATTTAAATAAGCATTTCTCTACGGCTGGACATGCTTTCCACCTGACTACCCCTAATCCGGTCAACAGCCCTGCACCCCCCAAAGCAACTTGTCCAAGCCTCCCACATTTCTCCTTCACCCAAATCCAGATAGCTGATGTTCTGAAAGAGCTTCAAAGCCGGCCTAGACAATCTGGACCCTCTCTTTCTAAAATTATCCGCCAAACTTTTTGTAACCCCTATCACTAGCCTCTTCACTTTCATATCGTCTGAGGTCCCCAAAGATTGGAAAGCTGCTGCGGTCATCCCCCTCTTCAAAGGGGGAGACACTCTAGACCCAAACTGCTACAGACCTATTTCTATCCTACCCTGCCTTGCTAAGGTCTTCGAAAGCCAAGTTAACAAATAGATCACCAACCATTTTGAATCCCACCGTACCTTCTCCGCTATGCAATCTGGTTTCAGAGCTGGTCATGGGTGCACCTCAAGCACACTCAAGGTCCTAAATGATATCATAACCGCCATCGATAAGAGACAATACTGTGCAGCTGTATTCATCGACCTGGCCAAGACTCTGTCAATCACCACATTTTTATCGGCAGACTCAACAGCCTTGGTTTCTCAAATGACTGCCTCGCGTGGTTCAACAATTACTTCTCAGACAGAGTTCAGTGTGTCAAATCGGAGGGCCTCTTGTCCGGACCTTTGGCAGTGTCTATGGGGGTGCCACAGGGTTCAATTCTCGGGCCGACTCTCTTCTCTGTATATATCAATGATGTCGCTCTTGCTGCTGGTGATTCTCTGATCCACTTCTACGCAGACGACACCATTCTCTATACTTTTGGCCCCTCTTTGTCACCAAAGCCCCATACACTACCCACCACTGTGACCTGTCTGCTCTCGTTGGCTGGCCATCGCTTCAAATTCGTCGCCAAACCCACTGGCTCCAGGTCATCTATAAGTCTTTGCTAGGTAAAGCCCCGCTATATATTATATTTCACTGGTCACCCCCAAAGCCAATTCCTCCTTTGGCCACCTTTCCTTACAGTTCTGTGCTGCCAATGACTGGAATGAATTGCAAAAATCACTGAAGCCGGAGACTCTTATCTCCCTCACTAACTTTAAGCACCAGCTGTCAGAGCAGCTCACAGATCACTGCACCTGTACATAGCCCATCTGTTAATAGCCCATTCAACTACTTCATTCCCATACTGTTATTTATTTATTTTGCTCCTTTGTACCCCAGTATCTTTACTTGCACATTCATCTTCTGCACATCTATCACTCCAGTTTTTAATTGCAATATTGTAATTATTTTGCCACTATGGCCTATTTATTGCCTTACCTCCCTTATCATACCTCATTTGCACACACTTTATATAGACTTTCTATTGTATTATTGACTGTATGTTTGTTTATTCACTTGTGTAACTCTGTGTTGTTGTTTGTGTCACACTGCTTTGCTTTATCTTGGCCAGGTCACAGTTATAAATGAGAACTTGTTCTCAACTAGCCCACCTGGTTAAATAATGGTGAAATTATATAAAAATTAAATAAAATTACGGTCACTGTGGGGACGTAGTTGTCGATGCACTTATTGATGAAGCCGGTGATTGAGGTGCTATTCTCCTCAATGCCAATTGCATGAATAAAACTGTTGAGTTATCTTAGATTATTGTCGATTCATTATGACTATTTTGAAGAAGTGATTACTGGCTTTGTTCCTATGGTGTCTCATGGGCAACAAACATCTAACTGACACATCGAACCACACCAGTGGAGGCTCCTCAGAAGCGGAAGACCATCCTCCTCAGTGAATTTCATAAAAATAACATTTGTGAAAAACATTTAAAAAAGTGATCCTTTTTAGATATATTTAGTATAGTTTTATTGACGTCACCAAATAATTAATTAAAACACACTGTTTTGCAATGAAGATCTACAGTAGCCTCAACAGCACTCTGTAGGGTAGAAACATGGTGTAGCCAGAGGACAGCTAGCTTCCATCCTCCTCTTGATACATTGATTTCAATACAAAACCTAGGAGGCTCATGGTTCTTACCCCCTTCCATAGATTTACACAGTAATTATGACAACTTCCAGAGGACGTCCTCCAACCTATCAGAGCTCTTGCAGCATGAACTGACATGTCCACCCAATCAAAGGATCAGAGAATGAATTTAGTACTGAACACATAAGCTACAGCTAGCTTGCACTGCTGATCATAAAATGTGGTGAGTAGTTGACTCAAAGAAAGAGAAAGACAACAGTTGAACAGTTTTCAACAAATTAATTTATTCAAAAATAAAAAAGTGTCACGTTCTGACCTTAGTTCTTTTGTTATGTCTTTGTTTTAGTAGGGTCAGGGCGTGAGTTGGGTGGGTTGTCTATGTTCCTTTTTCTATGTTGTGTTTTGCGTTTGGCCGGGTATGGTTCTCAATCAGAGGCAGGTGTCGTTAGTTGTCTCTGATTGAGAATCATACTTAGGTAGCCTTTTCCCACTTGTGTTTCGTGGGTGATTATTTTATGTTATGTGTATGTCACCTTTCAGAACTGTTTCATTTCGTTTCTCCTTTGTTATTTTGTTTAGTGTTCTCGGCTTTAATAAATATATGATGAACACTCACCATGCTGTGCTTTGGTCCTCACCTCATTCCAACGACGAGCGTGACAAGAAGAAGCAAGAGACAGAGTTTTTATTTTTTCAATTTCAGTTTCACTTACTTAGCTAGAAAATGCAGCTGGCTAGTTTAGGCTACTAAAACACCCGGCTCAAACAGGGGGATGCTATGTTAGCTAGTTGGCAATGACTATCCAATACAACACTGGAACTCATCCAAGTCAAGACTAAACTGTGTAACGGCAGATTTCCTCCTCTTCGTCTGAAGAGGAGTAAGGATCGAACCAAGATGCGGCGTAGTAAGTGTCCATGTTTTTAATATGAAAAAACTCAACATGAACACTAATACAGAAACAATAAACGTGAACAAAACCGAAACAATACCGTGTGGCGAACAAACACAGACACGGAAACAATCACCCACAAAACAACAGTGAAACCCAGGCTACCTAAGTATGATTCTCAATCAGAGACAACTAACGACACCTGCCTCTGATTGAGAGCCATACTAGGCCGAACACAGAAAATCTACCTAGAAACACAAAACATAGAATGCCCACCCAACTCACGTCCTGACCAACTAAAACAAACAAATAACACAAGAACTAGGGTCAGAACGTGACAAACTGCTTACTGACTATTCACTAACTTTACTGCATGATTGTAGCGGGTTTCTAATGTATTAGTTCTATTAGCTATATTGACTAGGACGTTACTTTAGCTAATATGGGGACAATGATGTAGGCTGTGTGTAGCGGTTATGACATGGTTTAGCTTGTGCATTGAAGCCCACAAACGAAGGGAAAAGGTGAGAGGAGGAGACTGCATAGAGGCAAGAAGGAATACAACGTGGTTGCTATGAAAGTGAACCATGTTTACACGTGATCAGTGGTATATTCATTCCACCAATTCTGTTGAAAAGCGTTTAAACGGAAGCAAATTAAACAAGGATAAAAATACCTGAAATTTGTCCAATAGAAACTCTCGTTTGCAACTGCTGAACTAATGATTACTCCGTAGATAAGCTAGATGCAGGCAAGATTGTGCAAGGAGGTATTTAATGTGTCACTGTCTGTCACCTCATATTTTTCTCTCGACCTGTGTGCCTCTACATTGTAAACTTTCATTCATAGGCTAGGTTGTAGCAACCTATTGATGAGTATAAGGAAAATTCAAGTATCAAGACTGAAATCACATTTATTAATAAGCAGAGAAACACATCTATGCATTCAGTCACTCACTTCACTTCACGCCAGACCCCGCCACACCCACCAAACGGAGCAAACTTTCAAGAACGGTTTGGGGAAACGTGTCATTCAATACAACCGCCACACAACATAGCAAACGTTTAATCAAACTGAACACATCCCAGGTGTGTCGCATCCTAGCAGGCGGCGTAGTGGTGTCGATGTACCCTTGAGCAAGGCACTTAACCCTAATTTGCTCCAGGGGTACTGTATTACCATGGCTAACCCTGTAAAACAACACATTTCACTGCACCTAGGGAAAGGGTATACCTAGTCAGTTGCACAACTAAATGCATTCAACCGAAACGTGTCTTCTACCCCAACCCCTCTGAATCAAGAGGTGCGGGTGGCTGCCTTAATTGACGTCATTGGCCCCTGGGGAGCAGTTGTTGTTGGGGGTTAACTGCCTTGCTCTATGCCTTGCTCTATGTGACAATATAACATCTTAAGTATGTGTCTCTGAATTAATTTGTACAGCACAGATGAAGGCATATAATGTGGTAATTGCTGTTTCATTGTAGCCTGAGAGTGGACCAATTATTTATTTATACACTAGATGACTGACGAGGTGCTGTTTTGAAGCCACCGCGCCTCCATCTTGGCACTTCCCCACCATAGTAAAAAATATTTTGGAAGCTATGGAAATGCATTTATTATTGTGTACATTTGTTTTTGCATGATTATTCTATTACAGACACTTTAAAGGGATAGCTCGGGATTTTGGCCATGAGGACCTTTATCTACTTTCCCAGAGTCAGATGAACTCGTGGATTACATTTGCATGTCTCTGTGTCCAGTATGAAGGAAGTTAGAGGTAGTTTCATGAGCCAATGCTAACTAGCGTTAGCACAATGACTGGAAGTCTACAGATGTCCAGTCATTGCGCTAACTCTAGTAAGCAATTGCTCTAGTGTTAGTTTGGTACCGCTTGCCATGCTTACTTACAAGCCCTTAAACAACAATGCAGTTAAGAAAAAAAAAGTGTTAAGAAAGTATTTACTAAAATAAACTAAAGAAATAAGTAAATTAAAACTAATTTAAAAAATATAGAAAAATAACAAATAATTAAGGAGCAACAATAAAATAACAGTAGCGAGGCTATATACTGTCCTCACGTCAACAATAAAAAAAATATACTTAAATACAGGTAATTTTGTCCTTGAAACATTTAATTTAAATACTGTAGAATTCCATTTATTCCTATGGAGTGCCAAAATGGTTGGCTTCAAAGCTTTTCATTGGTCATTACATAGCATCAACAATACAGGGTTTATATAGATCATTGGCACAGACCCTCACACTGGCTTTCTAGCTCGCATCACTAAAGTCTGGATTACATTCAAGATATCATAAAATGACATTACATAATGTATGTTGCTTTCAGAAAATGACAGATATAAATTGATGTCAGGATCACAGTGTGTATTCCTCATTAAAATGTGCCTGAGATGAGCACACTAACAGCAGCGTATGTGACGAGTCAAAACATTTTAGTGCAAAAAGGATGCAGATACCACTGAACAAAAATATCAACACAACATGTAATGAATGAGCTGAAAAAGATCCCAGAAATGTCCCATTGGTACAAAAATATTACTTCTCTAAAATGTTGTGCACACATTTGTTTACATCCCTGATAGTGAATATTTCTCCTTTGCCAAGATAATCCATCCAACCGACAGGTGTGGCTGATTTAACATCATGATCATTACACAAATGCACCTTGTGCTGGGGACGATAACAAACTGTGCCGTTTTGTCACAGAACACAATGCCACAGATGTCTCAAGTTTTGAAGGAGCGTGCAGTTGGCATGCTGACTGCAGGAATATCCACCAGAGCTGTTGCCAGAGAAATGGATGTTAAGTTCTCTACCATAAGCCACCTCAAACATAATTTTAGAGAATTTGGCAGTACATCCAACCAGCCTCACAACCCCAGACCACGTGTTTGGTGTTTTGTGGGTGAGCAGTTTGCTAATGTCAACGTTGTTAACCGAGTGCCCCATGGTGGTGTTGGTGTTATGATAT
Organism: Oncorhynchus clarkii lewisi; assembly: GCF_045791955.1. Taxonomy (NCBI): domain Eukaryota; kingdom Metazoa; phylum Chordata; class Actinopteri; order Salmoniformes; family Salmonidae; genus Oncorhynchus; species Oncorhynchus clarkii. The sequence continues at coordinate 48,983,303 of NC_092153.1, read as the reverse complement.
GGGCAGGCATAAGCTACAGACAATGAACACCATTGCATTTTATCAATGGCAATTTTAATGCACAGAGATCCTGAGGCCTGTTGTCGTGCCACCGCCATCACCTCATGTTTCAACATGATAATGCACTGCCCCATGTCGCAAGGATCTGTTCACAATTCCTGGAAGCTGAAAATGTCCCGGTTCTTCCATGGCCTGCATACTCACAAGACATGTCACCAATTGAGCATGTTTGGGATGCTCTGAATCGACATGTACGACAGCGTGTTCCAGTTCCCGCCAATATTCCACAGGCCACAATCAACCGCCTGAGCAACTCTATGCGAAGGAGATGTGTCGTACTGCATGAGGCAAATGGTGGTCACACCAGATACTGACTGGTTTTCTGATCCACTCCCTACCTTTCTTTCAAGGTATCTGTGACCAACAGATGCATATCTGTATTCCCAGGCATGTGAATTCCATAGATTAGGGCCTAATGTATTTATTGCAAATGATTGATTTCCTTATATGAACTGGAACTTAGTAAAATCTTTGACTTTGTTACATGTTGCGTTTTATATTTTTGTTCAGTATAGTTAAATAGTTAACCAAAAAGCTACCTGGACTTCTTATTTAGCAGTCTTATGGCTTGGGGGTACAGTAGGAGCTGTTCAGGGTCCTGTTGCTTCCAGACTTGGTGCATTGGTACTGCTTGCCATGTGGTAGCAGAGAGAAAAGTCTATGACTTGGGTGGCTGGAGTCATTGAAAATGTTTAGGGCTTTCCTCTGACACCGCCTGGTATATCTAGGGATGAGTGTATGTCTAAGCCTGGCTCGTGGCTCAGATGTGAGGCCTGGTGTTGGTTTGAGCCTCAGTAGCCATGAGCACAGGCCTGGGGCATTCCTATGGGACTTAGTATTGATGTAAATCTTAGCTCAGCCACAAGTGCGGAGCAGCACAACATAGTAGAGCACAGAGCTGGAGCCACAAACATACACACGTACTAATGATGTGCTCATAACCCAACGATTTTTCTTTCATTATTTTAGGCTATCTGGTATTAGTGCATAAGCCTAAGCTTTGGGGCTTAACTGTACATGCACCAAATAGACTACACAGCCAATTGACAAACAATGCTTTTGGGAATGGGCAGAAAAAGTTAACGTCAATCCACAGAGGAAAAAAGGCCATTGTCAAAGTTCAATTCAGTAAGACAAAGGCTGCGATATGAGAGTTGAAAATAAAGAGAAGGGAGAAAGAAAAGTAATGTTTGGAAAATATGCTATAAGAGGATGATAGCAGGGCTATGTTATGTGTGATGATTGTGAGGCGCTATACAAATTCGACAGTCACAAGACGGGACTTCAAATAGGCTGATGGCATGTCAAGGGAACTGTAGTTTAGATGGATTAAACAGAAACTTAAATCTGGAAACTGACTCTAGGTCTATAACTCACATGGCCTAAATAAAAACTCCTGCAGAATTAACATTTCTTCCAGATATCTCATCAGAAACACGTTGGGTCACTTTCACAGCTTTCTTTTTCCTTACAACCGGTCAAACTCATGTAATTTGGACATTTTGCACAGAAAATCTTTCCTGTTTTTTTTTGTTGTTGCTTTATAGTATTTTTTCCCCAGTCCCAAAACATCTTTGCTCAGCTAATGTTGACAATGAAAACTTTACCAATGCCAACTAGATTGATGCGTTCACTCTATCAATCTATTGCATTATTCTGTTGAGAAAGGGTTTATTTAGTCTTCTAAGGCCGACTCTTTTCTCTGTATATATCAATGATGTTGCTCTTGCTGCTGGTGATTCTCTGATCCACCTCTACGCAGACGACACCCTTCTGTATACATCTGGCATTTCTTTGGACACTGTGTTAACCTCCAGACGAGCTTCAATGCCTTAAATGCAAGTCAAACTAAATGCATGATCTTCAAGCGATTGTTGTCCGCACCCATCCGCCTGACTAGCAACACTACTTTGGACGGTTCTGACTTAGAATATGTGGACAACTATAAATACATAGGTGTCTGGTTAGACTGTGAACTCTCCTTCCAGACTCACATTAAGCATCTCCAATCCAAAATTAAACCTAGATTTGGCTCCCTATCTCGCAACAAAGCATCCTTCACTCATGCTGCCAAACATACCCTCGTAAAACTGACTATCCTACCGATCCTTGACTTCGGCGATGTCATCTACAAAATAGCCTCCAACACTCTACTCAGCAAACTGGATGTAGTCTATCACAGTGCCGTTTTGTCACCAAAACCCTATATACACTACCCACCACTGCAACCTCCAGGTCATCTATAAGTCCTTGCTCGGTAAAGCCCCGCCTTATCTCAGCTCACGGGTCACCATAGCAACACCCACCCGTAGCATGCGCTGGAGCAAGTATATTTCACTGGTCATCCGCAAAGCCAACACTTCCTTTGGCCACCAATGACTGGAACAAATTGCAAAAATCACTGAAGCTGGAGTCTTATATCTCCCTCACTAACTTTAAGCATCAGCTGTCAGAGCAGCTACCGATTACTGTACACAGCCAATCTGTAAATAGCACACCCAACTACCTCAACCCCATATTGTTATTTATCCTCTTGCTCTTTTGCACCCCAGTATCTCTACTTGAACATCATCATCCGCACATCTATCACTCCAGTGTTAATCTTAAATTGTAATTATTTCACCTCTATTGTCACGTTCTGACCATAGTTCTGTTATTTTATTATTTGTTTTAGTATGGTCAGGGCGTGAGTTGGGGTGGGCAGTCTTATGTTTGTTTTTCTATGTTGGGTTTTGTGTTCGGCCTAGTATGGTTCTCAATCAGAGGCAGGTGTCATTAGTTGTCTCTGATTGAGAATCATACTTAGGTAGCCTGGGTTTCACTTTTGGTTTGTGGGTGTTTGTTTCCGTGTGTGTGTTTGGGCCACACGGTACTGTTTCGGTTTTGTAAATTCACGTAATCGTTTATTGTTTTGATTTAGTGTTCAGTGCTTTCTTTAATTAAAATCATTATGAACACTTACCACGCTGCGCTTTGGTCCGATCCTTACTCCTCCTCAGACGAAGAGGAGGAAATCCGTTACATCTATGGCCTATTTATTGCCTACTCTTCTACATTTACACACACTGTACATTGGTTTTTCTATTGTGTTATTGACTCTGTTTGTTTATGTGTAACTCTGTTTATGTTATTGTCACACTGCTTTGCTTTATCTTGGCCAGGTCGCAGTTGTAAATGAGAACTTGTTCTCAACTGGCCTACCTGGTTAAACAAATGTGAAATTAAAAATAAATAAAAAAAGAGAAAGAGAAGCTACATGTATCTAATTATTGACAAGTTGCAAAATGTTGGAAATTATAAGCAGAAACATATCTAAATCAGGCAAAAAAAATCCTGCACCCCCTGTCAAAAAGACATAATGGGACCCATGTCATCCAAAAAGTTGTCTCAAGTTTGCCAAAAAGCACCTGGATGATCATCAAGACTCTTGGAAGAATGTTCTATGGACAGATGAGTCAAAAGTATAACTTTTTGGACGACATGAGTCCCAATATACCTGGCGAAAACCAAACACTGCATTCCATAGTAAGAACCTCATACCAACGGTCAATCATGGTGGTGGTAGTGTGGTAGTTTGGGGATGCTTTGCTGCCTCAGGATCTGGACGACTTGCCTTATTAGAAGGAACAATGAATTCTGCTCTATATCAGATAATTCTACACGACAATATCAGGCCATCGGTCTGTGAGCTGAAGCTGAAGCACAGCTGGGTCATGCAGCAAGATAATGATCCAAAACGCACAATCAAGTCTACATGAAAATGGCTAAAAAGCAACAAATTTGAAGTTTTGGAATGGCCTAGTCAAAGTCCAGACATAATCCCAATTGAGTTGTGGTGTCACACCCTGACCATAGAAAGCCCTTGGATTCTCTATAGTGGTTTAGGTCAGGGTGTGACTAGTGGGGTGTTCTAGAATGTGTATTTCTATGTTGGTGGTTTTGTATGGTTCCCAATTAAATTCAGCTGGTAATCATTGCCTTTAATTAGGGATCATATTTAGGAAGCCCTAAATACCACCTGCTTTGTGGGATATTGTTTGTGGTAGTGTGTTTGGACACTACGTCTTCACTTTCTTTGTAAGTTTTGTTGTTTTGTTTCTAGTTTCACTTTGTATTAAAAAGATGTGGAACTCAATGCACGCTGCGCCTTGGTCCACTCATTTTGATGTTTGTGACAGAATATCACACCAAACCAGGACCAAGCAGAGTGCCCAAAAGGGTTTTGGACATGGGAAGAAGTGATGGGTGGATGCGAAACCCTTTCTTGGCGGCAGACGGAAGGTAATAATGGAGGACAGCGACGCCAAGGACAACCCAAAGATTTTTTTTGGAAGCCCGGTACGTCATGTGCCGGTTCCCTGCATTCGCCCTAAAGAGCCAGAGACCGTCAGGGAGAAGTTGGGAGAGAAGAGAGAGATGTTGTGCAAGTGTGTTCTGCGCAACATTCGACCGGAGGATCCTGTTAGCAGTCTGGTGAAACCTGTGCCGGCTCCACACATCTGGACTCCAGTGCACCTCCCCAGTCCAATGCGTCCTGTGCCTCCTCCCCGCACTCGCCCTGAAGTGCTTGTCACCAGTCTGGTGCCACCTGTACCGGCGCCACGTACTAGGCCTCCAGTGCACATTCACAGTCCAGAGCTTCCGGCGACGGTTCCCGATCCGGAGCTTCCGGCGACGGTTCCCTGTCCGGAACCTCCAAAGACGGTTCCCGGTACAGAACCTCCTGTGATGGTCCACGGTCCAGAACATCCAGCGACTGTCCACGGTCCAGAACCTCCAGCGACGGTCCACGGTCCGGAACCTCCAGGCACGGCATCCAGTCCCGCTCCAAGGCAGGAGCCTTCAACTGCGCCGAGGCCCAGTCCAGGCACAACGTCCAGTCCCGCTCCATGGCAGGAGCCTTCCTCTGCGCCCAGTCCAGACACGGCGTTCAACCCAGCTCCATGGCCGGAGCCTTCCTCTGTGCCGGTGCCCAATCCAGGCACGACGTCCAGTCCCGCTCCATGGCAGGAGCCTTCCTCTGCGCCGGTGCCCAGTCCAGACATGGCGTTCAACCCAGCTCCATGGCCGGTGCCTTCCTCTGCGCCGGTGCCTAGTCCAGGCACGACGCCCAGTCCCGCTCCATGGCAGGAGCCTTCCTCTGCGCCGGTGCCCAGTCCAGACATGGCAACCAGTCCCGCTCATAGGCAGGAGCCTTCAACTGCGCCAAGGTCCAGGCACGACGTCCAGTCCCGCTCCATGGCAGGAGCATTCCTCTGCGCCGGTGCCCCGTCCAGGCACGGTGTCTAGTCCTGCTCCAGGGCAGGAGCTTTCCTCATAGTTTTGATGTCTTCACTGTTATTCTACAATGTAGAATAGTAAACATAAAGAAAAACCCTTGAATGAGTAGATGTCCAAAGTTTGACTGGCACTGTGTATATATCTACACTACCATTCAAACATTTGGGGTCACTTAGACATTTCCTTGTTTTTGGTCCATTAAAATAACATAAAATTGATCAGAAATGCAGTGTAGACATTGTTAATGTTGTAAATGACTATTGTAGCTGGAAACAGCTGATTTTTTTTTATGGAATATCTACATAGGTGTACAGAGGCCCATTATCAGCAAACATCACTCCTGTGTTCCAATGGCACGTTGTGTTAGCTAATCCAAGTTTATAATTTTAAAAGGCTAATTGATCATTAGAAAACCCTTTTGCAATTATGTTAGCACAGCTGAAAACTGTTTTGCTGATAAAGAAGCAATACAAATGTATTTCTTTAGACTAGTTGAGTAGCTGGCGCATCAGCATTTGTGGGTTCGATTACAGGCTCAAGTTGGCAAATAACAAACAAATAACTTTCTTCTGAAACTTGTCAGTCTATTCTTGTTCTGACAAATGAAAACTATTCCATGCGAGAAATTGCAGAGAACCTGAAGATTTCGTACAACGCTGTGTACTACTCCCTTCACAGTACAGCGCAAACTGGCCCTAACCAGAATAGAAAGAGGAGTGGGAGGCCCCGGTGCACAACTGAGCAAGAGGACAAGTAGATTAGAGTGTCTAGTTTGAGAAAGATGCTTCAAAAGTCCTCAACTGGCAGCTTCATTAAATAGTACCCACAAAACACCAGTCTCAAAGTCAACAGTGAAGAGGCGACTCCGGGATGCTGGCCTTCTAGGCAGAGTTACAAAGAAAAAGCCATATCTCAGAGTGGCCAATAAAAATAAAAGATTAAGATGGGCAAAAGAGCACAGACACTGGACAGAGGAACCCTGCCTAGAAGGCCAGCATCCCGGAGTCGCCTCTTCACTGTTGACGCATGTCGGCTTTGATGGCAGGTTTGAAACCTGAAATAACGGGGGTATTGGACCAGCATTCTCACTGGGATGAAATAGTACAAGCGGCATGGAAAGAGGAAGCTAATTCCGTTTACTCCGCAGATGTACGAGTGGTTAATGCAGCCACAGTGAACGTCATTAACAGTGGTTTCAATGGCCAAAGTAAGACAAGGGAAAAGGGAGGAAAGGGAAAATCAACAGTCCTGTTTTAGGTGTGGGGCTATTGGTCATTGAAAAATGGAGTGTTCGTAACCGGCCGCGACCGGGAGGTCCGTGGGGCGACGCACAATTGGCCTAGCGTCGTCCGGGTTAGGGAGGGCTTGGCCGGTAGGGATATCCTTGTCTCATCGCGCACCAGCGACTCCTGTGCGGGCCGGGCGCAGTGCACGCTAACCAAAGTTTCCAGGTGCACGGTGTTTCCTACGACACATTGGTGCGGCTGGCTTCCGGGTTGGATGCGCGCTGTGTTAAGAAGCAGCGCGGCTTGGTTGGGTTGTGTATCGGAGGAGGCGTGACTTTCAACCTTCGTCTTTCCCGAGCCCGTACGGGAGTTGTAGCGATGAGACAAGATAGTAGCTACTAACATTTGGATACAACGAAATCGGGGAGAAAAAAGGGTAAAATTCACACAATAAATAAATAAAAAAAGAAAAAGGGAGTGTAAGGTGGGGATGGAGTCCGCTGTATTCGGGAGGGACGCTGCGATGCAAGCATTTGCATTTTTTTCAAAAGGGTTGCAAAAAAATCCTCTTGAAAGCAGCGTGAGAGGAAAATGTTAGATAGCAGAGGCTATACACTGCTATCTAACATTTTCCTCTCCCTCAGTGTATAGCCTCGGTTCAATTGATTTTTATGTGGAGGGAGAAGTATGAGACCATGTCTCAAACAACATTTTAATAGATGTCAGGGATCAAATATTGTGCATTCCTTATGATGAGAAATTGGCTAAATTTGTCAAAGGAAAAAGTATTTTGGGTTGAAGAATCTAGGCGAAATGCCAGGGGGATGGATTCTGAAGAGGTAACACATTAAAATTATCTGACCAAACCATCCTTGCAAACTCAGAAAACCTTGGAGGGATTTTTTAATCTCGTGAGACATTTTATGTAGTTTCATTATTAAATAGATTTACATTTTATGTCGTCTTATTCTGAAATAAATTTTTAGAATGAACGAAAGGGAGGAGTTATTAGAAATTAGCAGTGGGGTTACCAAACCTAAAATTAACTTTTAAAATGTTTTGTTTTAGTTCATGAACATTGTGGTGCGGTGGTTATGGAGAATCATGGGGAAAAGACACCAGTGAATCGTTAAGACTCGGTGGCGAGATAATGTCGCCATGTCTAAGGGTAGTACATGCTAAATAAAAGGATACATAAACGATGGGGTGGATTAAAACAAATGATTAATCATGGGAGTATGGACAGTGGTTTTACCATCATCATGTTTGGTTTATAATTAATCATTTTGAAGTTGTAACATAGTGAATGCTAACAAAAACTTACACTTTCTTTTCCAGAAGAGGGGGTTTCATTATCTCTTGTTGGAATGTTCCCTTAGACGGTGGTCTTGGAGAGAGCAGTTAGTGATATTCGGCAGTTTTAAGTATAAAAGTATCTGAATTAGGCCATAAACAGAGTTCCCAGATAAGTAAGGCCTGTTCACGTGTGTGTTTTTGACCTACGGTTTACCAGACACACCAGCGGGCACACACAACTTACCGGATACCATGGGAATTATTTTGTGGGTCTTTTCAATTTTGGTTTTAAATTGGCTATGCAGAAGGATGGAAATGTTTGACATTTTTGAAATGGTTTCTGAAGGACAGGGAAAGAAAAGGTAAAGTAAATATTTAATGGTGTCGAATGCCCTGTATCCTGACTTTCTGGTGAGGCCTGATCAACCTCACTAGAAATGATAGAAACAGGTGGGATTTAATTATAAAATGAATGAAAAACCCCAGTCTCTAGTCTATTTCACCATTACTTTATGGGATACCATTATTTCCTTATGGATACAATTATTTCCTTATGGAGTTATCAAGAGTTGTAATTCTAAGTTGATTGGTCATTCAAATGTTATTTTTTTTAAATTTAACATGCAGTGCTGTTTGTTTTTGAATCACGTTGTGAATCATGTGTACAAAGGGGAAACTAGCAATTCCCTGGGGCTCTAGTCTTTGGGTAAATACACACATGTATTTTGTTCAGTCTGCATATAGAACAAAAAATATGTTAAGAAGGATTAACAGTTACTCCAAATGGATTGTGATGTGTATTGCTGATTTCATTTTTGTCTTTCTTTCGATACAAATTTCACCAGATTGGGTCTACTGGATTTTTGGGATTCCCCCATGGGTTAGGGTGCGAACTCCCTGATCTGGTAACTCTTCCGAGAGGTCGCCAGTTAAATAAGGGAGTATGAACTAATTTTGAAAATGGTTTCAACAGTAACAGTATGTTGTTATGCTCTTTGACATTTGTCTTAGATATAAAAGTATTAAGAACATTGGAAATGTAATAATTTGTCATATAGTCAATGCTTGTAACTAAACTGCTGTTCTGATCTGTCTTCTCTTGAGGTTATCATGGAAGTTGACGTCAGATGGGATCTTAATGCAATGGTAGGAATAATTTGACCATGAACAGCGTGTGTGAACCTCAAAACCCTCCCTAACCGGCTGAAGAAAGAGCGACAAAGGCGTTCAATGCGACAGTGACTTAACACTCCGGTCTGCGTCCGAGCCATTAACCTGGTTACGATCGGCAGGAGCACGCCATGAGTCCTGAGACATGGAGAGAGATCACATTCAAACTTCTCTCGTGCTCCTGGTGTACTGGTGGGAGAAATGGACCAGACATAATGGTGGTAGCGGCTCAGGTAAGAGACTCAAAGAAAAAAATGGATTACTCTATATTGAAATCGGACATTATCAAGGGCCATCAAATGTGACAAGCAAGACTTATATACAGTGAGGGAAAAAAGTATTTTGATCCCCTGCTGATTTTGTACGTTTTTGTTTACTGTTGTGCTATCATCAGATAATAGCTTCTTATGCTTTCGCCGAAAAGCCTTTTAAAAATATGACATGTTGGCTGAATTCACAACGAGTGTAGCTTTAATTTAGTATCTTACATGTGTGATTTAATGAAAGTTTGATTTTTATATCATTTTATTTGAATTTGCCACGCTGGCTTTTGGCCAAGTGGGACGCAAGCGTCCCCTATACCATACGAAGTTAAAGGGAGTGCTCCTAATCTCAGCTTGTTACCTGTATAAAAGACACCTGTCCACAGAAGCAATCAATCAATCAGATTCCAAACTCTCCACCATAGCCAAGACCAAAGAGCTCTCCAAGGATGTCAGGAACAAGATTGTAGACCTACACAAGGCTGTAATGGGCTACAAGACCATCGCCAAGCAGCTTGGTGAGAAGGTGACAACAGTTGGTGCGATTATTCGCAAATTGAAGAAACACAAAAGAACTGTCCATCTCCCTCGACCTGGGGCTCCATGCAAGATCTCACCTCGTGGAGTTGCAATGATCATGAGAACGGTGAGGAATCAGCCCAGAACTACACGGAAGGATATTGTCAATGATCTCAAGGCAACTGGGACCATAGTCACCAAGAAAACAATTGGTAACACACTACGCCGTGCAGGATTGAAATCCTGCAGTGCCCGCAAGGTCCCCCTGCTCAAGAAAGCACATATACATGCCCGTCTGAAGTTTGCCAATGAACATCTTAATGATTCAGAGGACAACTGGGTGAAAGTGTTGTGGTCAGATGATACCAAAATGGAGCTCTTTGGCATCAGCTCAACTCGCCGTGTTTGGAGGAGGAGGACTGCTGCCTATGACCCCAAGAACACCATCCCCACCGTCAAACATGGAGGTAGAAACATTATGCTTTGGGGGTGTTTTTCTGCTAAGGGGACAGGACAACTTCACCGCATCAAAGGGACGATGGACGGGGCCATGTACCATCAAATCTTGGGTGAGAACCTCCTTCCCTCAGCCAGGGCATTGAAAATAGGTCGTGGATGGGTATTCCAGCATGACAATGACCCAAAACACACGGCCAAGGCAACAACGGAGTGGCTCAAGAAGAAGCACATTAAGGTCCTGGAGTAGCCTAGCCAGTCTCCAGATCTTAACCTCTCTTTTGTAGGCGGGACGCTTGCGTCCCACATGGCCAATAGCCAGGGAAAATGCAGAGCGCCAAATTCAAATACATTTCTATAAAAATCTAACTTTCATTAAATTACACATGTAAGATACCAAATTAAAGCTACACTTGTTGTGAATCGAGCCAACATGTCAGATTTCAAAAAGGCTTTTCGGCGAAAGCATAAGATGCTACTATCTGATGATAGCACAACAGTAAACAATGAGAGAATAGCATATTTCAACTCTGCAGACGCGACACAAAACGCAGAAATAAAATATAAATCATGCCTTACCTTTGACGAGCTTCTTTTGTTGGCACTCATATATGTCCCATAAACATCACAAATGGTCCTTTTGTTCGATTAATTCTGTCGATATATATCCAAAATGTCCATTTATATGGCACGTTTGATCCAGAAAAACACCGCTTCCAACATACGCAACCTCGCTACAAAATATCTCAAAAGTTACCTGTAAACTTTGCCAAAACATTTTCAAACTACTTTTGTAATACAACTTTAGGTATTTCTAAACATGTATATAATCGATCAAATTGAAGACGGGATGATCTGTGTTCAATACAGGAGCAAAACAAACTGACGCTACTTTTCTGGTTACGCGCCTCTATCAAAAGGTACACATGAAGTGACGTTTGTTCTGAGCTATGGTACTTCTTCATTACACAAAGGAAAAACCTCAACCAATTTCCAAACTGGTGACATCCAGTGGAAGCGGTAGTTACTGCAGGAAAGTCGATTAGAATTCTGGATTCCCCATGAAAACTTATTGAAAAGACAGTGACTTCAAAAAAGAAAAAATCTGAATGGTGTGTCCTCTGAGTTTCACCTGCTAAATAAGTTCTGTTATACTCACAGACATGATTCAAACAGGTTTAGAAACTTCAGAGTGTTTTCTATCCAATACTAATAATATGCATATTTTAGGATCTGGGACAGAGTAGGAGGCAGTTCAGTTTGGGCACGCTATTTATCCAAAAGTGAAAATGCTACCCCCTACCCCAAAACAGGTTAATCACATAGAAAATCTGTGGAGGGAGCTGAAGGTTCGAGTTGCCAAACGTCAGCTTCGAAACCTTAATGACTTGGAGAAGATCTGCAAAGAGGAGTGGGACAAAATCCCTCCTGAGATGTGTGCAAACCTGGTGGCCAACTACAAGAAATGTCTGACCTCTGATTGCCAACAAGGGTTTTGCCACCAAGTACTAAGTCATGTTATTTGCAAATCAATTTATAACATGCAAATCAATTTATAACATTTTTGACATGCGTTTTTCTGGATTTGTTGTTGTTATTCTGTCTCTCACTATTCAAATAAACCTACCATTATAGACTGATCATTTCCTTGTCAGTGGGCAAACGTACAAAATCAGCAGGGGATCAAATACTTTTTTCCCTCACTGTATGTGCCGTAATGAGAAGAGTTAATACACGTAATATCGGGTCCCGTTTATAGATGTACATTCTAACCGTGATGATGTGTGCCAGGTTGAGAAACTTAAAGTTGAGTGATTGACAGTCCTTAGTGCTTTACTTTGAGTCTTTCTAAATTTGGGTTGGATAGTTTATCAAATGTTTTTTAATTATGATTCAGATAAAGCGAGAGAGAGCGCTACTCTCAAACTGTGAGGTGTGGGTGCAGTGCTAGTATTTATTGGGCCTAGGGAGGATTTTTCCAGAAACCTTATCTAGAAACCTAATCCTTAAGTGTCCTCGAAGAGGGAGGTTGTTAGAGAACTCACTGGATGATAGCTTGGGTCAACCATGAAGGTTTATTTGTTTTTTGTTTTACCATGTCAGAATTGTAATGTTAAATTGCATCAATACATATAGATTGCTGGATGATACGGTACAATTAATTGCATACAAGGCTCATAGTCTGTGTCTTGCGATAACACCCAAGGATGAAAATGAAGGAGACGGCATGGAGACCAGCATCACATGGGCATAGAACGGAACAGATGGGCGGTTCTTTCCCCAGTCTTTGTCACATCAAGGGTGGTGTGAATTATTAAACATGTACCTTTTCTCTTTCCCTTTCAAGTCAATATGTTTTTAGGTGTTGTGGAACATAAGAGTTCATTGTTGTAGAGGAGGGATTGGTGTATATTGACTAATTGATTTAAGAATGTTTTATTATGCTTATAACTTTAGAAGTGCATTAGGAGTAGTGACTATTGTGTTATGGGTTAGATGGAATGATATATGTGAAAATGTATCTGTAGCAGGAGGCGAGGTACACATGAGGTCTGTGTTTGAGACAATGTTTACATAATGTAACGATTGTCGTCGGGAGACGGAGAAGAGGACCAAAGAGCAGCGTGGTACGTATTCATAATGATTTTAATAAAGATGAATACTGGAACAAAAACAACAAACTGACAAACGAACAGTTCTGCAAGGTGCAACCAAAACACTAAACAGAAAATAACTACCCACAACCCATAGTGGGAAAACAGGCTGCCTAAGTATGGTTCTCAGAGACAATGATTGACAGCTGCCTCTGATTGGGAACCATACCAGGCCAAAACCAGAAATACAAAACCTAGAACAAAACCTAGAATACCCACCCCAACTCACGCCCTGACCAAACTAAAACAGAGACCTAAAAAAGGAACTAAGGTCAGGACGTGACACATAAGGCTGTTAAGTGGGATGGAATGTGACTGGGGTGGAGATCTGTGGGGGCTCATAAATTGAGGTATGGGTGATAGAGTGGTATCATCCCCAGAGACCATGTATATTGTTACAGGAGATAGCTCGTAGGAGAGGGAGGACAGCTAACTGTGCACAATATAGGGACTATTGCACATACCCAGATCATGGTGAAAGTAGCAGAGATAGTGTTGGCATTTCAGACACTATTGTAAACTTTCAGGAAACCTATGATTCAGAGTTTTGTTAGGATGGATATTCTTCCAACGACATTAATCTCTTCCCCATTTATAACAACCAGCAAACACTTGACAGATTCCATGCAGTGATTATTCTCACGGCAGTCGCTGTAGGGACAGTAACTGAAGGTGGCCATATACAGGTAGTAACAGCATGGAATTGGACTACGGTGTAAATTAGGTATTTGGAGGTATGCTTCATGGGTAGTGTTAGTAGTCGCAGGGGTTACTCTAGTAGCTTTGTTGGGAGAGTCTGTTGTTCTGTTGTCAGGAAATGACCCATGCGTTGCAGCGTGTATATTCCCAGGTGAAAGTGGCACATGAGGAGCAGGAGATAACCGGGAGCACAAACTGAATTCTGGAGATTGAGTGTACATAAAGAAACACTAGGCAGTGGTGTTGGGACAGCATTGGTCTGGTCCACACAGTATTCCTTGCAGCGGTAAAGATCGTCATGTCACAACATTCTGAAGGCATTGATTCGGGATACGCACTTGCCTATCAGGTGACGTGCCTATCGGGTGGCAATGGAGGAAGAAGGTGAACAAAGTGAAAATGACATGGCTTGGGAACACCTTTCGGAGCCTGTGGCCAGAAAGGGGAAGACTGGGTGAGGTTCTCTAGGGCCTTCATTTTTGTGGAATCCAGTATCCTGGAGGCATAGAGACAGGTGAAGAGAGAGTGGGAATTGTCATGCTATCAGACTTTGGGTTTTCATGCATATATAATTATGCATAGCTTACCACCTTATTAATGCTGATATGTCTTGTGTTCCGTTTGACCTTTGAACTCTTGTGCTGTCACTCTCTTAGGAACCAGAAGGAGAAAGTTGAACTGGAAGAAGTCAACAGATCCAGCAGGCACGTTATTATCAGTTTTCCATGAGAAATGGAAGTAAGAGTGTGCATGGTGTGACTATAGAACAGAGACCATAAGTCGGAGTTTGTAAACCTCACTGTGAATGTTACTTATGTTACATTTTTTGCTCATGTTGTATTATCATTGTTTGCCCATTTATAATAAATGTCCAAGTTTATATAGTGATGAACAGTATGGGGTTAATGTTCAACAGAGGGGACTGTTGGGTTCTGGGAATATGAAATATACTTATTCATGTCACTGAGGGAGAGAGGGTAATGTATAACGTTTACATTATGTCAGGATCCTATGGGAGGGATCCTCTGGGAGGAGAAGAGACACACTCTGGTACCAGTCACCATGACAGCCGTGAGTTGGGGAGGAGTGAGCACTTTGGGGCAGAGGTCAGGTCAGGTGAAGTGAGGAAGAACAGATATCACTAAGGCTCTCTGTCAAGCAACAGAGATGCATTGGCTGTTCAGATGTGTAGGAGGAGACTCCGCATAGGATAAATAGTTAAATATCAGTGCTTGTGTGAATATGTCTTAGTCGGTTCAGCTATTCGATCCTTTGGGATGAATAAACTTGATTTAAGTTTTCATAATGTCCGTCGAGTTCTTACTGATATTTAGAACCTAACATTCCTATGCAAAGTTCAGCAGGAGACTGGCCATCTGTGCATCATGGAAGAGAAGGAATGGATCCCTTTTATAAATGTACTCAGTGTTCCGTTATCCATGGCTGTCTGACCGAGATACTGTATCTAGCACAAATAAACTCTACTCTGTTTCAGGAACAATTGAGGTTGAACTAAAGTTTCCACTGATCCACTCACAGATCCCATCTGATCTCATCACATTCCACTGTGAGGAAGCAGGGCTTAATATAGCCCCTTCTCTTTCTCACACACACTTGTTTTACTATGCTTGTGGGGACTAAAAATGTATTCCCATTTAAAATCCTTAACCTAGCCCTAACCTTTTTATTTGTTTTATTTTTTAATTTTACCTGCAATTTTGGTCTTGTTTCATCACTGCAACTCCCCAACAGGCTTGGGACGCGAAGGCCGAGTCATGCCTCCTCCGAAGCATGACCCGCAAAACCGCGTTTCTTAACACCCGCCCGCTTCACCTGGAAGCCAGCCACACCAATGTGTCGGAGGAAAAACCCTTCAACTGACAACTGAGGTCAGCCTGCAGGAGTCACTAGAGTGTGAAGAGCCATGTAAAGCCCCCGGCCAAACCCTCCCCTAACTCGGACGACGCCAGGCTGCGCCACTTGGGAGGCCTCAAACCTTAATTCTAACCCTAATTGTAACCCTAACCCATAAGCTTGGACACACAGTTTGATGTCAATGATGGGCACAGCTGCATCCCTTGCCATAGTCTAGACGGTAGACGATATCTACTCTCTATCTCTGTGCACTCAGGGCATAGAGACTGATAACTCTGACAGTAACAGATGACAAAACCCACTGCCTCACATATTTCACATTAGGGTGTGTTACAGTAACAGCGTGACCCTAAAACTACAATCAACATCTGTTCACTCAGAACAAGGCCCTCTTCAAGATGAACACTTCTGAATGAGTATTGATGGCTAGGGTACAGGGTTACTGTTACAAACTGTTTTAGCCACTATAGCTCTAGCAGGGGGTCTAGAACATACCATCCTGCTGTTCAAATCAGAGGGAGGGGAAGAGAGGAAATAGACTAAAAACAGAAGGTATGTAGGAAAGATAATGGAGCTAATATATTTTTTAAATAATATAATCTTTGAGCTCTAATAATCACCAAAATAAAAGCTAGACAGTCAAGGAGAATATACAATACCAAAAACAATTCATTCATTTTGAGTATTAATTTGATTATGTTTGAGCAAAATAATACAGCATAAGCCATGGCAAAATGTGTAGAATTGCAGGAAATTAGCAAAAATGTCTCTCAGCTCCATGGAGAGATTTGTAGAATGAAACATTTGCGCCACGCTCTCATTGCCACTCCCCCTGCCACACCCACTAAGCCCCCTTTTGATCCCAAAAAACCCTGGAGAGGACGGCAGAGAGAAGATGAGAGGGGGAGAAGTACGGCAGAGAGAAGAGGGGAGGAGAAGGACGGAAGAGTGGTGATGAGTCCTGCATTATACATGAGGAAATAATTCCCTCTACTGACAATGATGAATTCATCATCTATAGCAGGAAGAGATATGGATTACTTACTCATCTCTGATACTCTACATACATCTGTGAGTATCCTTTAATTAAAGCAAAGCAAATGTCTCAACACATCCACACGTCCCACCTCAGTCACCTGCTAGAGAACACAAGCAGTGGTGCAAGGTGCATGTTGGGTAATCAGTACGGCTCAGCGTCTACAACCTTGTTATCTGTGCCCTGATCCCACTCGCACAGGCAATATCATTACCACATCATGCTGTGCAGCTATGGCCAGAACATGAGGCCACCCAACGAGGACTCAAGACTTACTGCTCAAACTAACACAATCTGTATCAGGTGCTGATAAATCTAAATGCAGTTATGTAGTTCCTAACCTGATTAGCTAACATGACTTTGTTTAGATAAAAAAACAATTAGAATGCACTGAACTTATTACCCAGTTACTAGGTATTTATTCCTAAATAACGCTGTAATGTCATGTATGTGCACAGCATATGTGCATGTGTTTGTGACACACTCACGTTGGTTTGGAGGCCTCGGCCTGGTCAGTCTGGAGCTTATGCCCCCCCTCAACCTCCATGGTGCAGTAGACGATCCGATTGGGCGCCAGCGACTTTAACCCCTGAACCTCCACAATCACCACCTGAGAGAAAAATAAAAGCTGATCAAACACATATATACATTAGAGGTCGACCGATTATGATTTTCAACGCCGATACCGATTATTGGAGGACCCCAAAAAAGCCGATACCGATTAATGGGTATACATTTTTTTTAAATGTATTTTTAATAATGACAATTACAACAATACTGAATGAACACTTATTTTAACTTAATATAATACATCAATAAAATCAATTTAGCCTCAAGTAAATAATGAAACATGTTCAATTTGATTTAAATAATGCAAAAACAAAGTGTTGGAGAAGAAAGTAAAAGTGCAATATGTGCTATGTAAGAAAGCTAACGTTTAAGTTCCTTGCTCAGAACATGAGAACATATGAAAGCTGGTGGTTCCTTTTAACACGAGTCTTCAATATTCCCAGGTAAGAAGTTTTAGCTTGTATTTATTATAGGAATTGAATTATAGGACTATTTCCCTCTATACCATTTGTATTTCATTAACCTTTGCCTCTTGGATGTTCTTATAGGCACTTTAGTATTGCCAGTGTAACAGTATAGCATCCGTCCTTCTCCTCGCTCCTCCCTGGGCTCGAACCAGGAACAACGACAACAGCCACCCTTGAAGCAGCCTTACCCATGCAGAGTAAGGGGAACAACTACTAGAAGGCTCAGAGCGAGTGCGCGCTAACTAGCTAGCCATTTCACTTCGGTTACACGAGCCTCATCTCGGGAGTTGATAGGCTTGAAGTCATAAACAGCGCAATGCTTGACGCACAACGAAGAGCTGCTGGCAAAACGCACGAAAGTGCTGTTTGAAAGAATGTTTACATGCCTGCTTCTGCCTACCACCGCTCAGTCAGATACTTAGATACTTGTATGCTCAGTCAGATTATATGCAACGCAGGACACGCTAGATAATATCTAGTAATATTATCCATGTGTAGTTAACTAGTGATTATGATTGATTGTTTTTTATAAGATAAGTTTAAGGCTAGCTAGCAACTTACCTTGGCTTACTGCATTCGCGTAACAGGCAGTCTCTTTGTGGAGTGCAACGAGAGAGAGGCAGGTCGTTATTGCGTTGGACTAGTTAACTGTAAGGTTGCAAGATTGGATCCCCTGAGCTGACAAGGTGAAAATCTGTCGTTCTGCCCCTGAACGAGACAGTTAACCCACCGTTCCTAGGCCGTCATTGAAAATAAGAATGTGTTCTTAACTGACTTGCCTAGTTAAATAAAAGGGATAAAAAAATTATAATATATATTTTTTTTAAATCGGCAAATTGGCGCCAAAAAATACCGATTTCCGATTGTTATGAAAACTTGAAATCGGCCCTAATTAATCGGTCAACCTCTAATATACATATATATATATATATCACTTATTTCCAACACACATCTGCTGCTACAAACTAGTTTCAGACACAAACACAAAATTACATTTAACAGTTAGAGCACTGTTAAATACACTGATACTGTTACGGTTTTCTTCTGGTGAAAGAGAGGAGGACCAAAATGCAGCGTGGTTATATTTATACATATATTTACATATATTTAAACACAACCCCATCAATCTACAAAACCCCTAGACAAGACAAACACTTAATTCACCCATGTCACACCCTGGTCTAAACAAAATAATAAAGAGAACACAGAATACTAAGACCAGGGCGTGACAGATACTACTATAAAGAAACAGCTTCCTTGGTTTTTCACAGACATGGGCCGCCCAGATCAGCTCAGCCTCTGATCTACAGCCATGTCCACTGAGACCAGCAGAATAGGGAGTGTAAAACATTACGACTGCTGCAACAAACATTTCTGAGGTATACGAGAGAGGGACTATGTCCCATAGGACATTACTCATCAGAGCCTACAGTGCCTTCAGAAAGTATTCATACCACTTGACTTACAGTAGTCCAAATGTTATTGTGTTACAGCTTGAATTCAAAATGGATTAAATTGATAATTTCTCACCCATTTACACACAATACCCTATAATGACAGTGCTTTGATCTATTACGTTTATTTTTATCCTCAAAAACTCCCTAGTCCTTGTTGATGACAAGCATACCCAAAACATGATGCAGCTACCACCATCCTTGAATATATGAAGAGTGGTACTCAGTGATGTGTTGTGTTCAATTGCCCCAAACATAACACTTTGTATTCAGGACATAAAGTTAATTTCTTTGCCACATTCTTTGCAGTTTTACTTTAGTGCTTTATTGCATGTTTAGGAATATTTTTGTTCTGTACAGGCTTCCTTCATTTCATGCTGTCATTTAGATTAGTATGGTAGAGTAACTGCAGTAAGATGTTGATTGATCCTCAGTTCTCCTGTTACAGCCATTAAACTCTGTAACTGTTTTCAAAGTTACCACTGGCCTCATGGTGAAATCCCTGAGCGGTTTCCTTCCTCTCCGGCAACTGAGTTAGTGACTGGGTGTATTGATACACCACCCAAAGTGTAATTAATAACTTCACCATGCTCAAAGGAAAATTCAATGTCTGTCTACATTATTTTTTACCCATCTACCAATAGGTGCCCTTCTTTGTGAGGCATGGAAAACCTGCCTGGTCTTTGTGGTCTGTGAATCTGAGTTTGAAATTCACTGCTCGATTGATGGACCTTACAGATATTTATGTGTGGGGTACAGAGATGAGGTCATTCAAAAATCCTGTTAAAACACAATTATTGTACACAGAATCCCTGCAACTTATTATGTGACGTGTTAAACACATTTTTACTCCTGAACTTATTTATGCTTGACATAACTAACGGGTTGAACCTTTATTGACTCTAGATATTTCTGTGTCTCAGGCAGGCTGTGTGAGCTGCAGTGTTAACCAACTATACCTCCAGAGTGAAGGAGAGCACCACATCAGACTTGGACAGCGTGTTCTCATCCTCCTGGCCCATGTCTATGATGGAGGTGTTGTGCCCTCGTTTGAGCTTCTGCAGTTTGAACTCTCCTCCCTTGGACACGGGCATGCTCTCCAGGTTAGCCATCAGCAGGTTCACTGAGGATCTCAGCTCCTCTATGAACATGGCCTCCATCTCTTTGGACACAAACTTGGGAAACTTGCCGCCCTGTTAAGACAGACGCACGCAGGCATACACACAGGGACATACACACGCAGGCACACGATCACACACACGTCCATAGTGAAGTCTATGACCATAAAGTGTAGAGTATTTTTTAAAGAGGATGTTTATTCATGCGTACTCCTGCCCTGAGTCTACCTCTGCTTTTACATTATTGAGGCTGTTTTGCTCATGTGAGGGCCTACGGTTCACAACACACACACACTGTAGTACCTCTACTACTTAGTGTATAGGCCTTAGGCCTACTGCCTTCTACAGTATCTGTTACAGCTCTGGTGAGGTGATTTAAGAGGGGTGGGTTGGTGTCTAATTCTCTACTTTACTTTCAGGTAGTGGTGTCTTACCCTGGCGATCTGATCAGCCATCTGCAGTCGTCCGTCCAGTTCTCTCCTGATCTGTGCAGCCTGCTCATCTGGGTTATCAAGCTGGAAACGAACACAATGAGAGAAGATTTCATCATGACATAAGCCTGACATACAGTGTTTACTGTCGCCTTAGAGGTGACATAGGCCTTACACACAACCTCCATTACTAGCCTTTGTGATGCCCATGACCATAGACTAATGGTGATGACATAGTATTACCTCATCATCCTTGGGAATGATTTTCAAAAGGATCATTATCTGTAGTAATGTATGAATGTAACAACATGGAGCGACTTGCATCGTACTTGTAAACCCCACTAAAGTGATGAGCTGGAATCAATATCATTTCCATTTGAATTCCATCACTTCCCCTCCGGTGGGAAAGATGATCGATATTCAACCACTGTCAAATGATTGTGTTGCTATGTTAAAGGGGGAATCAGCAGTTGAAACAATGTTTTGGTAAAAAGCTGAGGAATGGGGCTGGAGAAATACAACCACTTTCAAGTTCAAAAACAGAGCTATGGATCCAAGGACTGACCATCCATGCTATCAAAACGATAGTTACATTTTTTTTTGAAGCAATATCGTGTTTGTATAGTCCCGTGTGGCTGAGTTGGTAGAGCATGTCACTTCTAATGCTAAGGTTATGGGGAACCAGTATGAAAATATATGCACTCATGACTGTAAGTCGCTCTTGTCTGCTAAATGACTCAAATGTAATGTCAAATGTTTACAATTACTTTGTTTACAAACATTGGAGTAAAACAAGTTTATATTTTGGGTTCTGATGGGTTATGACAGTTGAACTAAGCTCATGATGCATTTATAAGTAATCTTCAAGAAACAATGGTTACATATCATTAATATAGTCCAAAAATGGATGTAGCAACTGCAGATTACCCCTTTAATGATGCTTGTTTACAGCTCTGGTTCAGTTCTATGAATTCGTTCATTGACTATACACTGAGTGTACAGAACATTAGGAACAACTGCTCTTTCCATGACATGAAATAACCATGTGAATCCAGGTAAAATGGGCAAGACAAAACATTTAAGTGCCTTTGAACAGGCGGTATGGTAGTAGGTGCCAGGCGCACCGGTTTGAGTGTGTCAAGAACTGCAACGCTGCTGGGTTTTTCACGCTCAACCATTTCCCGGGTGTATCAGGAATGGTCCACCACCCAAAGGACATCAAGCCAACTTGACACAGCTGTGGGAAGCATTGGAGTCTATGTGGAACGCTTTCGACACCCATTACAGTCCATGCCCCGACGAATTGAGTCTGTTCTGAGGACAAAAAGGGTTGCAACTCAACATTAGGAACGTGTTCCTAATGTTTTGTACTCAGTGTACATCTGAGTAGATTTCATCAGATGTATGTGTGCAGTATAGACTCTTTCCCCAGATTGAAGAGCAGAGGTGTGTCTGAGCTGGTGAGAAAGGGATAGTCATTGGTGGTCAGGGAGCCTGCAGTATAATAGCAGACAAACACATCTGTCACAGCCACTCCTTCAGCGCCTGAGGATGGAGGAGCAAATTACTGCAGAGATGGTTTCTAGCATTGTGTGTACTGGCAGGACCACAAATACAGAGGTACATGTAAGAGATAGACGCTCTGTACATTATCTTGGAAATAATGGAGGACATGTCATACCAGTCACGTCAAACAGTGCCGCCAGAATAACAGTAAAGTAGCTGCATGTGTTTATTTAAGCTGTCTGCTAGTGGCATTTATTTGGATACATCCATTAGAAGGAGCTGATGATGCGTGATTTCATTAGGCATGAAAAAAAGTTGCCGTCTGGTTAGGACACTGTTCATTACCGTAGAGGTGGTTGCATTGTATATCAAACACAAGGCTAGAAGCTAGCTAAATAGTTTGTTGCTAGCATATCTGGCAATATGACAACTGAGGTCAACAATACCAGTTGCTGAAAACAGCTGGTCAAATGAGAAACATGTAGGAGGATGACAGCATAGCACTCTTTGCATCATGACTGCAACGTTGACAGACCGGAGACATTCATGCTCATTACTCACCACATTCCCACTCTAGAATGCGCTTCTAGCCAATCAGAAACGAGTATGGAACAATGCCATGGTATAACACATATACCACAACACATACACAGACGTGTTCAAGACCACATGTGCATCACCACACACACACACAGATATGCAACAAGATCTCTATAGTGTATGCTAATATAATCCCCCAGTCTGTTCAGAGGCATTGTTGGGGCTCTTCAAGTGAGATGGGCAGAACACACACACACACACACACACACACACACACACACACACACACACACACACACACACACACACACACACACACACACACAATGTACAGTACTAGTAACAGTGTGTGTGTTGGCCAGTAAGCCATCTGCACAGGAGCAGGGCTGTAATGTCTCCCTTCCTGTCTCCAGCTGGTGTCTACAGAACAGTCCTACACACCAACCGTTTCTTCTACACTCCCTGTAGATAATACACGAGCAAAACACTCCAACGAACGAGCACACACAGAATAGCAGAAAGCTAATTTCAACACCCAAAAGGCCAGACACACCCAAATTCCCAGGGCTGGCATTCCCCTCTGTCAGAGTTGTATGCCCTATGCCAAGCAGGTGCCCTGTCCACTAGAGGATCTCTGCCCACGCTACATACACCCTCTCCACCCTCTGACAGGGCACTGAGGCATTCTTCACAGCAACACTCAGAGAGGGTAGAGAAACAAGGGAGAGGGTGGATGAGAAGATTACAGTTGTCATAACACACACACACTCAGACAGAGATACTTTTCTGCATTACACCAGAACAGTAATCAGAAAGAGAAATCCCTGTCATAATAGAATCAGATCTGATGTAAGCAAGGCCAACTATAATTAGATTAATTAAATCTGCTTAATCTCCACTGGCCAAAAGCTGTGTGCCTGATTGCCACACCATATGTACTGTATCTGACAGTGTTTATCAGTGTGTGTTTGAGAGTATTGTGTTAGTATGATTGTGTCTGGAATAAATGCACGCTCTCCCATGCCCATCCATCTCAACACAGTCGCCCTGTCTAGAATACAACTCTTCAACATGACTTCACCTTCTCCCCTCCCTCTGTAGCCTCCAGGAAGACCGGGAACCCATCTTAGTTTAATGATACAGATGTCAGGATGAAGATTGTGAGATTTGCCACCATGCATTGTGTGTGTGTCTGTGTGTGTAGGGGGGTATTGGTGAATCAAAAGATGATGTCTCTCTCCATTCACGCCATTCTCTCTCTTAATTTCTGTTTTTCATTCTCTGAATTATAGCACAAAATATCCCTGTTCTCTCCCTCTCTCCAAAAGACTACCTATATGTTTCTCTCTCTGTGTCTTCTACCTTCCCTCTCCCTGTCTCTGTTACCCTCTCAGCCCTCTCTTGCCATTGAATTTTCTGACTGCTGCATTAACATGTTGCTGAACACCCACCCCTGCTGCTACCACCAACTCAAATCAAAGTTTATTTGTCACGTGCGCCGAATACAACCTTACAGTGAAATGCTTACTTACAGACCCCAACCAACAGTGCGATTTTTAAGTAAAAAAAATGGTATTTAGTGAACGATAGATACGTAAAGAATAATACAACAGTAATAAGACAGTGAAAAATAACAGTAGCGAGTATATATACGGGCACTGGTTAGTCGGGCTAATTGAGGTAGTATGTACATGTAGGTATGGTTAAAGTGGCTATGCATATATGATAAACAGAGAGTAGCAGTAGCGTAAAATATGGGTTGGGGGGACAACGCAAATAGTCTGGGTAGCCATTTCATTACTTGTTCAGGAGTCTTAAGGCTTGGGGGTAAAACTGTTGAGAAGCCATTTGGTCCTAGACTTGGTGCTCCGGTACCGCTTGCCTTGCGGTAGGAGAGAGAACATTCTATGACTGCGGTGTGTGGGGTCGTTGACAATTTTTAGGGCCTTCCTCTGACGAGGTCCTGGATGGGAGGCAGCTTAGCCACAGTGATGTACTGGGCCGTACGCACTACCCTCTGAAGTGCTCGTTCGGAGGCCGAACAGTTGCCATACTAGGCAGTGATGCAACCAGTAAGGATACTCTCGATGTTGCTGCTGTAGAACCTTTTGAGGATCTGAGGACCCATGCCAAATCGTTTTAGTTTCCTGATGGGGAATAGGCTTTGTTGTGCCCTCTTCACGACTGTCTTGGTGTGTTTGGACCATTCTAGTTTGTTGGTGATGTGGACATGAAGGAACTTGAAGCTCTCAACCTGCTCCACTACAGACCCTTCGACAAGAATGGGGACGTGCTCGGTCCTCCTTTTCCTGTAGTCCACAATAATCTCCTTTGTCTTGATAATGTTAAGGGATAGGTTGTTTTTCTGGCACCACCCGGCCAGGCCTCTGACCTCCTCCCTATAGGCTATCTCGTCGTTGTCGGTGATCAGGCCTACCACAAGCTTACATTCCTGTTGTGTTTGAGAACACACACACACACACACACACACACACGGCTTGGGCAGCCAACAGACACACAGTCAAGTATGTATGGGATGTGTGTGGGGTCAAAATGGGGCCAATCTGTCCTCTTTACATTACAGGATGAGATTCCAAAGTAATTAATCCAATCGCATCGCTAAAGTCTCAATCCCGGCCAGTGATCAAAGCCCTACCTAAAACGGTTTCAGCCCAGGATGCAAAGAGCAGACTCTACTTAGAAGTTCCTTCTACCTCAAACTTAAGTGTCCCCTACAGAGTGGCAAGACGAGTCATCTCATTTGACACACTGCCCAACAGTATATTGTGTTCCATGCCCACTTAATTTAGTAGATCCCACATCCCCACTGGGTTAGGCTCTGATGATCCCTGTCTGTGTGTGCCTGCCTGTCAGTCAGTCAGTGGCTGTATGTGAAAATCGAGTCTACTTTAAATGCCCAGATGTCATACTATTTTTGGCTTTAACAAGAGCTGATCAATTACAGAAATCAACAAATAACGGGAAACAAAGCAATCTCGCATGATGCATTCTCAGTATTCGAAAATCGAGTGGTTTAAACGGCAGAATGTTATACTCATTTCGGCTCTTCATCTAATTGGATGCACACTTTTCCACAATGCATTGGAAAATGTGGGTTGCAAATGATAGACCCTTGTTCTCTTCAAGTAGCCAAACAACAAAACTAGGCTACTTAATTGGGAAGATACCGAATAGCGAAGCTTCTGCGGTGGTGTTCAAATGTAGGCTAAGTCATTTTTGTTCTCATTAAAATGATCACATCTTTGAAAACAGAAGTCTTTTTTTTTGTTACAGCACTTTGGTTTCACTAATAAATATGTTGAAACTGAACCAAACTTGTTTCTGTCTTCAGTCCTTTTTAAATAGGATAGATGGGCTGTATGGGCTTCTGTCACGACGACGCTGGGAGACGGGAAGCAAGTGCAGGTAGTGAGTATAATAATAAACGTACCAGAGCACACCGCAAGTCACAAGTGTAGCGTATGGACATGGAACAACATTATTACTGCCTGGGGAATAGACCTAAGGGAGTGGCAGATATAGGGGAGGTAATGAGAGAGGAAATGGAGTCCAGGTGAGCCTAATCATGAGGAGTAGACCGCGTAATATTTGATGCCAGGTGCGCATAACGATGGTTGCCAGGACCGGTGGTTAGGAAACCGGCGATGTCGAACACCGGAGAGGAGAAGCGGGAGTAGACTTAACAGCTACGGTATAGGTCCAATGTGATAGTCTGCCTATAACCATTCATATTCTATTCAACGTTTAGAGGAATTAATCAAATTGGAACTGAGCT
This sequence comes from Oncorhynchus clarkii lewisi, assembly GCF_045791955.1. Classification (NCBI taxonomy): domain Eukaryota; kingdom Metazoa; phylum Chordata; class Actinopteri; order Salmoniformes; family Salmonidae; genus Oncorhynchus; species Oncorhynchus clarkii. The sequence goes on along the minus strand of NC_092153.1, from coordinate 48,956,887 downwards.
ATTATCAGATTGGTTAATGCGATGCATTTCTGTTGAATTTGGAAAAATCCACCCGCACTCGGCCTCACCTCCCCTACTCAGCCAGTCAGGGCTATTATCAGGGCTATGTGGCATACTGCATACTTTTTACTAAACGGTACATGCTAAATAGTATGCGACGATGACTACATAGTATGCAGTTTAAGTATGTAGTACGCTAGTATGGATATTCAGACACAGCCAGCCAGTCAGCTTGTGTCTGTGATCTGTAGTATCAATCTTCATCATGTTGTTGTAACTGTAGAAGCCGTGCTGTTGTTGTGCTGAGTGGCAATCGATAGTGTATTCTGTCCACTGAGTAGCATGATGAACTATCTATCTTTTTCAATCACTCACTAGAGCGTGGAGCCTCTGAGTCTGAGGCACCGGTCACTCCATCATTAAGCACTCCAGGCGGCAGATAACTCATCCTTATATGAAAACATTCATAGGGGGTGAACAGCTATAGCGTAAACACAGGCAGAGTGAGGCAGAGCTGGGAGGGTTGAGGATAAGGGTCAGGGAGACGTTCCCTCTGAAACTCACTTGTCCACCACCACGCTCCATAAAATTAATATTTTGGCCACATATCAGGATCGTAGGGTTGATTGAGTTTAGATCCCAGGTCAGTTGCACTGGCTTGATTGAGTTTAGGGTCAAGTGTGGCACTGTCTGATACCGTTGTCAAGGGTACAGTCCTCCTAATCTGCTTGTTCCCTTCTGTTTTCCACTTTTTAAAGAAACACACAAGCATACACACACACCTTTGTTTTACTATCATTGTGGGGACCAAACAATTGATTCACATTCAAAATCCTATTTTCCCTAACCCTTAACCTAACCCTAACCTAACCTCAACCCTAACCCCAAACCCTAAACATTATTCTAATGCTAACCCCTAAGCCTAAAATAGCCTTTTTTCTTGTGAGGAATTCTGGTCCCCACAAGGATAGTAAAACCAAACACACAAAAGCGCAGAGTGCATAAGTGTCTGATCAATGTTTAATCCTATGTACAGAGAACTCCGTGCACACTTCCACTGTGATACTACAGTGCTTTCCTTACATGAGGCTTCAGGCTCTTTTGTAGATCAACTCTCTACAGATGAGATTAAATGTCATAACACACAGGTATTCAGCTACTGGGAATTTTGGCCAGAGGTAACGGACTAAAAGGATGGGTTTGCAGGATTTTGTGATTCACTAAATACTATCTCCTCTACCTTATCCAAACAGGCTCCTCTCGTCTCCTCTCATTTGCTCTCCTCTCCTCAGTCTTTTAATTGTTTAAATAAATTGCATTCCCATCCGATTGATAGATTCAAAGCCAAACTCTGATATGTGATTAGGGGAAACCTTTCCGGCCTGTCTGGTTTAATATATACAGGATGACAACGGCTGCCAGGGGAGGAGGGGGAGAGGGGAAATAAAGGTAGCCATGTTTACTGTCACCATGGTAGCACAAATGAGCAGACAAAGGGCATGGTGTGTGTGTGTGTGTGACTGACGGCAGAAAGGTTCCATAAACAAATAAACACACACACACAGTGAGCATAGCAACACACCATACAGACTACACCAAATCAAAAGTCCAGCATTGAGATCTACTTCAAAGCTTTCAGACAGACATCTGTTTGCAGTACAATAGCAGCAAGGTCTTTGATGAAAATTGAGGATATATTACTTCCCCATTCTGTAATAGCAGCAAATGTATGCATAGAACGGAGGGCTTTCAAATCGTTGTGTTGATGGCCTTGTTTATGATACAAAACCTATAGGAGTCTTTTCTTTGGATTTGATCTCTCTCATCCATATTCAATGAGGTGTACAGTAAGTGACTTGACAGAGTAAAAGGTTTTATACATCTAACACAGAGAACAAAAGACTCATTGATGACGGCTGTTGTTTTTCTGTTCCACCTGAACTGGAAAATAACTGATAAAAGGGACTTCTGACAGACTTCTAAAACATTCTGTGTGCTCAAGCAGGCAATTTTTTGGAGGAAAAATACAACTGTTTGCATTGACGCTTTTATGTAGTTTAATACTTAAAGACATGCTCCGGAACTTTGGCAACTAGTAAGTATTTTTGAAACCTCCCGCTTCGGGCTGGATGTGTCAATCTGTAGTTCATACATGCATAATCTATGATCAGAATTACAGCCTTATCATAATTAGCCACGAAATCCATAGTTTGAAAGTGACTGTTTACAGGAAGCTGCGCAGCGCCCTACATTTCCCCCCCACGTGGGTCAGCCCCCTAGCAATTCAAGTTTCAGCCAATGAATGTTAGCCCCTCGCCTTTGGGGGGGAACTAGCAAGATGCAGATTGAGAGAGAGAACCCCTTTTGGCTTGTGAGCTCTACTTTCAGAACTATTAAAGAATACAAAAGTACCAGAGAATCTCTTTAACTGATTATACAGGCTTAACGGAGAGTGTTTATATAGGGCATATGTATCCTTGAAGTTAGAGAGACCAATAGCCAGAATGTTAACAGACAATGGCAAGAGGGAGATGAACTGGCAACCAGAAGGTGTGTGTTTGTGTTGTGGGAGTGTGTTCTGGGAGCAGAGATCAAGGCAAATTATCCGCCTCACTAGAGCTGGATTCTCCAGAGCTTTTGTATTGATAGATTGCAAATTACTGTTTTATATTCTTACTGTTTTATATCATTATATCCTCTTAGTATGAATATATTGTTTTATATAGCCTTAGAAATCAAAATTAGTGTAAGGTTCAAGCTCTTTGTATGAGAAGTGTAATTATTTAGTGGACTGCAGTGGACTGTGAGAATGAGTACTCCCAATAACTTTAAGACCTCTCCTGACTGATAAGATGTCCTGTGATATGCACGGAGGAGCATGGAGACACCTTTTCCAACTGTGTGATGGAAAAGTACTGAACTACATCTTTGTGGAAGGGAGGGGGTGAGAGCTGGCGCCGACAGAGATGGTATGAAGATGGCGCCGACAGAGATGGTTGCCTCGATTCGCGTTCTTAGGAAACTATGCAGTATTTGGTTTTTTTATGTATTATTTCTTACATTGTTAACCCAGGAAATCTTAAGTCTTATTACATACAGCCGGGAAAAACTATTAGAACTATAAAACAGCGGCAGGCGGTCGGCACGACAACATCCATAACTCCAAACCCCATCTGGTGAAAAGGAAGAAGACCCACTCTGTCCACCCACACCTAGGTCAAGTCACGCATCTGCCAAACAGGGCTGAAATTCTATTTATTCCTTAACTCAAATCATCATTACAGGCTAAAACATATTCATCAGAAGACAATATGCTCTCATTTTAATTTAGTCAGTCACTGAGGTTGTAAATTCACAGAAATGTTTACATAGTCATGATTTAGTCTTCAGTTTGCAGAGGTCCACACACACAAAGGTAAAACAACATAAAATGCACCCTTTATCAACATTATCACCTGGAAATCCATCAGCCCCCTTTGCACCATTCTTACACTGCAATCATCATCTTGGGGCGGCAGGGTAGCCTAGTGGTTAGAGTGTTGGACTAGTAACTGGAAGGTTGCAAGTTCAAACCCCCGAGCTGACAAGGTACCCCTGAACAGGCAGTTAACCCACTGTTCCAAGGCCGTCATTAAAATAAGAATTTGTTCTTAACTGACTTTCCTAGTAAAATAAAAAAAATAAGTACAACAACAGCTTGCTACAAAATGTGATAGGCGGGAACCATCTGTATCTCAATCTCCTTCAAAAGCCTCCAACTCACAAAGGTACATGATGACAGGTACCCGAGTAGGGACACGGATTACAGCTGTTCTGTTCTTCAAACGCTCAATCTGACACTCAAATCAAATAACATCTTATTTGTCACTTGCTTCGTAAACAACAGGTGTAGACTAACAGTGCAGAGAGGAAAAATAGAACAATTATAACACTAGGAATAAATATGCAATGAGTAATGATAACTTGGCTATTTACACGGGGTACCAGAACTGAGTCGATGTGCAGGGCTATGAGGTAATTGAGGTAGATATGTACAGTGCCCTTTACCAAGGATGCCACTTATATTGTAAAAATAAATAAATGTGAAGTAAATGAAATAAATATTTTTCTCCAAAACACCCCTAGAAATTCTTAGGAGTAAATCTCTGTCGATGTGGACATGCTCGACCCTTCATTTCCAGTAGTCCACGAACAGCTCCTTTGTCTTGCTAACATTGAGGGAATGGTTGTTGTCCTGGCACCACATTGCCAGGTCTCTGACCTCCTCCCTGTAGGCTGTCTCATCGTCATCGGTGATCAGGCGTCGAGTCATCTGTAAACTTAATGATGGTAATGGAGTCGTGCGTGGCCACACAGTCATGGGAGAACAGGGAGTAAAGTAGTGGACTAAGCACACACCGCTGAGGAGCACCTGTGTTGAGGGTCAGCGCAGCAGATGTGGTGTTGCCTACCCTCACCACCTGGGTGTGGCCCGTCAGGAAGTCCAGGATCCAGTTGCAGGGGGAGGTGGTTAGTCCCGGGGTCCTTAGCTTAGTGATGAGCTAGGAGGGCACTATGGTGTTAAATGCTGAGCAATAGCCAATGAACAGCATTATCACGTAGGTGTTCCTTTTGGCCAGGTGGTAAAAGGCAGTGTGGAGTGCAACAGAGATTGCATCATCTGTGGATCTGTTGGGGCGGTATGTGAATTAGAGCGGGTTCAGGGTGTCTGGGATGCAGTGGCAGTCGGTGCCATTTCAGATGAGGGAGGATTAACATGGCCTTATTTCTATTGCAGCATATTGGATGACTGTCATTCATACTCCTTTCACCCAGTTCAATGTAACAGCAATAGGCTTAGGCTACTACATGAAACTCAAATTTTCACTGTACCTATCATGAGGTTGCTACAACCTAGCCTAGGAAGGAAAGTTCACAACGTAGGTTGACAGATGGAGATAATTTTGAGTAATCAAGGTGACAGTGACACATTCAATACCGTCTTGCACACTCTTGCCTGCATCTAGCTGATCTAATGTGTAATCATCAGTCCAACAAGAGTTTATATCGGACAAATTCATGTATATTTATCCCCACTTCCGTTTGAGAAACGTTTTTCAACAGAATCAGTGCAATGAATACACCCCTGATCATGCCCACACAGTTCACTTTCATAACAGCCACATACAAGCAGTTTGTTATATATATAATTCCTTCTCTCATCTATCTACGCGCTCTCCTCCTCTCAACTTTTCCCTTCGCTTGTGGACTTGTGCACAACATATCAGCTGTCTGTGACCAGGTGAAAAAACCTTTCCAAGCCAAACCGTCATGACCACGAACCACTACAACACAGCCTACATTGTTGTCACATCGTAGTCAACATAGCTACTAGAACTAACACGTTAGTAATCATGTAGTACAGTGTCCAGTGTATAGTCAGCAGCTAGCAGAATCGCTGTTACACCGGCGGGCCCAGGTGAAAATACATTTAGAAAACCAAAAGCTTACCTTGACTTCGAAGAGTTCCAGGGTTGGATAGCCATAGCTAGCTAGGTAACATAGCATCCCTTTCTGTTTGAGCCGGATGATTGAGTAAGCTAAAATAGCTAGCAGCATTCGATGCTAGCTAAGTAAGTGAAAGTTTTAAAAAATATACTATGAAATATAGCACTCTTTCTATATCTTGCTTCTTAATTTTGAAATAAATTAATGTGTTGCCTTTCTCTCTCTTTGAGTCAATAACTCACCAGTGCTAGCTAGCTGTAGCTTATACTTCCAGTACTAGAGTCATTCTCTGCTCCTTTGATTGGGATGACAACATGTCAGTTCATGCTACAAGAGCTCTGATAGGTTGGAGGATGTCCTCAGGAAGTTGTCACAATTACTGTATAAGTCTATGGAAAAGGGTGAGAACCATGAGCCTCCTAGGTTTTGTATTAAAGTCAATGTACCCAGCGGAGGACATAAGCTATCTTTCCTCCGGCTACACCATGTTGCTACCCTACAGAGTGCTGCTGAGGCTACTGTAGAACTTCATTGCAAAACAGTGTGATTTGAATATATTTACTATAGTTTTATCTAAAAAGGATAACTTTTAATGTTTCACAATTTTATTTTTATAAAATTCACTGAGGTGGATGATCCTCCCCTTCCTCCTATGAGGAGCCTCCACTGCGGGATGATGGTGTTGATGTGAGCCATGACCAGCATTTCAAAGCTTTTTATGGCCACAGATGTGAGTGCTACAGGGCGGTAGTCATTTAGGCAGGTTACCTTGGAGTTCTTGGTCGTCTGCTTGAAACATGTAGGTATTACAGACAGTCAGGGAGAGGTTGAAAATGTCAGTAAAGACACTTGCCAGCTGGTCAGCGCATGCTCTGGCATGGACTGGCCTCATTTAATGTGTCATAACTGTGTGTGTGTGTGTGTGTGTGTGTGTGTGTGTGTGTGTGTGTGTGTGTGTGTGTGTGTGTGTGTGTGTGTGTGTGTGTGTGTGTGTGTGTGTGTGTGTGTGTGTGATGATATTCACAATAATTTTGTCGTCAAACCCCAGCAGTGGAAAACGAAATCATATTCTTGAAAACAGAGCAAAGGCACAGACATAATTCCATGTAACACACAGCAAGTCTGTGCAGATATCTGTTTGCACATCCAACAGCTCATTCATTTTCACTCTTTCCGGGGAGATGGAAAATGTACATGAAAAGAAACATCATGTCAGTTGAAGCCACAGCAATAGGCTTGACGAGTCTCATTCTGTGGTAGAGGCAGATACAGATAGAGCTGACAGGACTTCCTGTGTCCCTGCCAGAAGATGAGTCACTAGCAGTATTAATGTTCAGGGGGTGGCCCTGCCTTTTAACTGGAACCAGGAGCGTGGATGGGACACATTATTGAATTAAGAAACATCAGAAAAGTCATTTCAATCTTGGCCTGGACTACAATGATACCTAGGTCTTAAAAAGAGAATACAATGGCTAAGCCTGAAGACTACATTTTTTACTTTTACATTTGAATTTAGCAGACGCTCTTATCCAGGGTGATTAAGATTGAATCCTACTTCACCGGCTCTGGCGCTCGTCAGATGTGTCAGGGCTCCTCAGGGGTGCATGCTTAGTTCCCTCCTGTCAATGCTGTTCATTGACTACAGCTCAGCGTTCAACACCATAGTGCCCCACGAATCTCTCAACTAAGCTAAGGATCCTGGGACTAAACACCCCCCTTTGCAACTGGACCCTGGACTTCCTGACAGGCCGCCCCCAGGTATAAAGGGTAGGCAACAACACATCTGCCACGTTGATCCTCAACACTGCGGCACCTAAGGGGTGCGTGCTTAGTTCCCTCCTGTACTTCCTGTTTACCCACGACTGCATGGCCAAGCACGACTCCAACACCATCATTAAGTTTCCTGATGACACAACAGTGTTAGGCCTGATCACTGACAACGATGAGAAAGGGAGGAGGTCAGAGACCTGGCAGTGTGGTGCCAAGACAACAACCTCTCCCTCAATGTGAACAAGACAAAGGAGTTGGAAAAGACATTAACATCGACGGGGCTGAGTGGAGCAGGTCGAGAGTTTTAAGTTCCTTGGTGTCCACATCACCAACAAACTATCATGGTCCAAACACACCAAGACAGTCGTGAAGAGGGCACGGCAACAACTTTTCCCTTCAGGACACTGCAAGGATTTGGCAATATTTTTTTAATTTTTTTACAGCTGCACCATCAAGGGTTGCATCATTGCCTGGTATGGCAACTGCTCGGCATTTGACCGTAAGGCGCTACAGAGGGTAGTGCGTACGGCCCAGTGCATCCATGACTTATGTACTAGGCGGTGATAGAAAAAGGTCCAAAATGTCCAGTCACCCAAGTCATGGATTGTTCTCTCTGCTACCGCACGGCAAGCGGTACCGTAGCACCAGGTCTAGGTCCAAAAGGCCCCAAGCCATAAGACTGCTGAACAATTAATAAAATGGCCACCCGGACTATTTACATTATCTATGCATAGTCACTTTACCCCTACCTACATGTACAAATGACCTCGAACAAACCTGTACCCCCGCACATTGACTACATTGACATACCTGTACCCCCTGTATAGCCTCGTTATTGTTATATTATCGTGTTACTTCTTATTTTATTTAGTAAATATTTTCTTAACTCTATTTCTTGAACTGCATTGTAGGCTTGTAAGTAAACATTTCACGGTAGCGTCTACACCTGTTGTATTCGGCGCATGTGACAAATACAAATTGATTTGATTAACAGGAGCAATTAGGGTTAAGTGCATTGCTCAATGACACATCTACAAATGTGTCACCTAGTAGGCTTGGGGATTCAAACCAGCAACCTTTTGGTTAATGGCCCAACGCTCTTAACTGCAAGGCTACCTGGCCAGCGTCCTGTGTGTGTGGCAACTGAATGGTTAATCCTGGACAGACAAAAGCCTGGATGATGACTTAAGACATCCTGAAGGGCTCACTACACCTTCTTCCATTGAACCCAGTATGACTGACATGTGGACCCCCTCTTTAAAGGCCACCATCGCTCTTATTCTGGCTGCCTACTTCTCAGCCCACCCTCTCCATTCAACAATGATCAATAGCTATCCATTCCATTCTCTATGATATAATATGATTGCCGTTAGCACAGTACCTTGGTAGTCACACTCATCTATTGTTCTGCCTCCATAGTGCCCTTCACACCACCCACACTCTCTCTCCATCTCACAATGGTCATATTTTTTTTGCAGTATTCATTCTGGTCCTCTTTCCTGCTTGGATTAAAGGGTTTTCAATCCCACACTAAACACTGTGCTTTTCTGTGACAGGTGCCTATTCATCTAATAACCCTGGAAGGTGGATGGATTTTCATGTAAGGCTGATTTCACAGCACACTTTTACCATTTCAACCCATTGGAATTTAATAGGAAGCAAGCTTCAAATCAAAGCCTCAAAAAGGTGTTAAAAGTTGACACTGCACCTCAAGTCACCTCTCAGACATAGAGAAAGGAGTGAAACGGGGAAATCTCCATCAGTGAAAGTGTTAGTGTTAAGACAAATGTCGGGTAAAGGACATGAGATGAAGCTCTTATCTCACCTGACAGGCGTTGTAGAGGAGCTGGTGCTCAAACTTCTTGATGCCCAGGATGGACTGGAACATCTCATAGAGCTGGTCCTTACTGAGGATGAGCTCTGAGGCTGCACTGGCTGTCATCCGCTGCTGGTGCTTCCTGGGGTCATCCTCTCCGCGGTAGATTGTGTCAAACTTGGCCATCCAGGAGCTGAGCACTGTCTCCTTACTTAGGCCGTCGATCTCCGGCAGGCTACGGACCCGCTTCTCAATGTGCTTCTTGAAAACCTCCCGCGAGTCACTGGCCGAGCAGCCTCCGCTCTGGACCATCCGGGACACCCGGTCACTCTTCAGGAATATCTGTGGTCACGGTTAAGAGCATAGAGGGGGGATTAAGCACGTGGTTCAAGTATTAAAAAGGCAGAAAGAACATACAGGAAGAACATACAGTTTGGTTGTGAGGTTGGGATGAATTGTATTTGAACTCAATTTCTGAATTGGAAATTGCCCATTATTTTCTGTGAGACATCCTCCCCTGCATCTGCGTAAAGAAGCCCTGGTGGCAGCCTGACACGTCTTTGCTTCTGGAGGGAAGTGAAACGTCTAAAGTACTGCTTCTCTCTTTGAGGATTTGCTGCAGCTCGGTCTTTCTGTCTTCATGATGAAGGTGCAGAGGAAAATAAATGATAGTAGTTTCAATTCAATCTGGCATTGTTGTGCTTATCTGTTCAATCCCAAACTGCACATTTATTTTCCCACAATTCTCACGAAGCAATTTTTCCATGCCAAAGGGTATGGGTTAGGGAAAGAGAAATGTGTCTGGCTGACTCAGATGTTGGCCCTCTCTCTACCATGCAGCATCCTTATGGTTCACGGTGACAGGCTCCCTGTTCCCCATCAGTGCCTAACGCAGGGTGAAGACTGAGGGCCATCGCCTCTGAGGCTGGATGGACATACAGATACACAGACATGTATCATCCTCGGGCACTTGCAACTTTTCTGAAACAGCAGCAGTGCTCTCAGTGGGCCAAACAGAAGGGAACAATGCACAAATGGGAGTGTTGAAAATAGAACTGCTGATATAGAAAATAAAATTGAAATGTTGGCTATAATTTTTTGTCTTAATTTAGCTTAATCCTAAATTCTGCCAAGGAAGAGTACCCCAGGTCTCCTCCAGGCTCTAAGGCAGGTGGGGATGTGGGGTGGGGATGTGGGGAGTGTGTAAGCAACACAGTCAGTAAGAGCATTGGGCTTTAATTGAATTGGAAAACCAGCTTTAGCTGGGTGTTGAGTAATGAAGCATTTCAATTCACTAATTTAGGCTTATTGAAGTGTTGTATTAATTAATTCTGCAGGCAGAGTAAATCTCATTCACTTTTGTCTCATTTTCTGTAACGGTTTGGAAGCTTTGAGACAGTGTTTCAAACCTCGTTCTTCTGTGATTTCAGAGTTGTCAAGGCAGACATATTGAACGGGATGGATAGTCATACTCTCTTGTATTTATTTTTTTGGTACTTTTCACACCTTTTTCTCCCCAATTTCATGTTATCCAATTGGTAGTTAGTTATGGCCCATCGCTGCAACTCCTGTACAGACTCGGGAGAGGCGAAGGTCGAGAGCCATGCGACCCCTGAAACACGACCCTGCCAAGCCGCACTGCTTCTTGACACACTGCTCGCTTAACCCGGAAGCCAGCCGCACCAATGTGTCGGAGGAAACACTGTACAGCTGGCGACCGAAGCCAGAGTGAATGCGCCCGGCCCGCCACAAGGAGTCGCTAGAGTGCGTTGGGACAAGGACATCCCGGCCGGCCAAACCCTCTACCTAACCCGGGCGCCACTCGGGAGGCCCCGGATAGGCATACTCAAAGCTACTTTTCTGGAGCACAAGATGTCCATGGATTCAGCTTAGCACCTCACATAGCCTCTGTCTGAACTATTAATATTTTAGAGGCCTATTTTGGGAAGTCCAATTCATTTGAATCTGTCAGATGCAGGAGGAAAACATTAATAAGACTGCCTGAGGGAAGCAGCTGTCTGTGTGTTCCACATCATTTACCAGACCAAAGGTCTCCTCAAACATCCAGACAATTTGGTTCGTCTGCAGAGGACTATTTAAAACTGCAGAATAATCATTGGTGAATACAAATCAACAGATAACCCCCCCCCCCCCACACACACACACACACACAGAGAGAGTAGGGCCTCACATCATAGTAGCTCTGGACTGCATTGATGAAGGCCTCGTCTGCCACTATCTGGGTGTCACCACTGAGGAAAGCCTGGAAACGCTCCTTCACTGTCTGTAACTGCTGCTTACTGATCTGAGAGAGGAGACAGACAGACAGACAGACAGACAGACAGACAGACAGACAGACAGACAGACAGACAGAAGTCAGTCAATATAGAGGGAAACAACAGAGTAATAGGAATCATGGTAACATTAAGTTAGCTCACAAGTTTCATATTACTTCACTTCAAACATTTATTGTCAGTCCCCTCATAAAATGAATAAGTTTATATCAATGTTGAATATACAGTAAAAAAAATGTTTTATATTTCTTCACTTAACACAACTACTCTTTTTGGATCCTCTTTGCATGCATAGATCTTTCTTCTTCAGTGCTAAATTGAAACTGCCCTGCGCAGCCCCAGTCCCAGCACTCATATCTCAGTCCTCCCATTACCAATTACAAATTTCCTGGTTCTATCTCATGCCGTTTTTAACATCCGGGTTGTTCCACCAATTCGGTGCTTTTTAAGATGTGTAACTTTGTAAGAAAAAAAACTTCAGATTTTACCAAATGGTTACATTCTGTCGTAAAGGGCACATAGGCAACTTAATAAAAAACATATTTTCCATCACAAGAAGGTAAATAAATAAAAATCATACTATAGTAAATGCCTGTTAAGTGCCAAATAAAGTAGCAGGGTTGACGATTGCATCTTAAATCAAACAAAAATCCCCTTGTGACAGTGGAAATGGAAGCACATTTCTAGTCTGTCTAGATGTAGGTAACAGGGTTGGACGTGTTATGCTCGACCCGCTTAGGTTTCTACCACAAAACACCAGAACATGGCCAAAAAGAGTAGAACCAGCTCACCTGCTTTAACACTATGATTTGACTATTAGATGTTTATTTTCAAAAATGTTTATAAAGGAATAGTTTCACCACGTTAAAACGAGATTTCAGTTCACTTGACATTGTTGAACTTAATTAAAATAAGGGACAGGGTTTTTTTTTACCTTAAAAGGAATCACTAATAACATAAATAAGTGGTGGAAAAAGTACCCAATTGTCATACTTGGGTAAAACTAAAGATACACTAATAGAAAATGAAAGTCACCCAGTAAAATACTGCTTGAGTAAGAGTCTAAAATTATTATTTTTTAAATATACTTATGTATCGAAAGTAATTTGTAATTGCTAAAATATATTTAAGTATCAAAAGTAAAAGTATAAATAATTTCCTTATATTAAGCAAACCAGATGTGGCCATTTTTCTTTATGGATAGCCAGGAGGACACTCAGACATCATTTACAAAACTTTGTGTCTTTAGTGAGTCCGTCAGATCAGAGGCAGTAGGGAAGACCAGGGATGTTCACTTGATAAGTGCATGAATTTGACCATTTTCCTGTCCTGCTAAGCATTCAAAATGTAAATGGTACTTTTGGGTGTCAGGGAAAATGTATGGCGTAAAAAGTACATCATTTTCTTTAGGAATGTAGTGAAGTAAAAGTTGTAAAAAATATGAATAGTCAAGTAAGGTACAATAACCCACCAAAAATACTTAAGTAGAACTTTAAGTATTTTTTGTTATATACTTTACACCACTGCATCAAATAAATAATTATCTTCAGAAATGTCTTTGTCAAAGCAACAAAATAACTAGGTCTTTACAATCATCGTGAAAACTTGGGAGAAATTTTGGGGTTAAAATCATCCTGTGTCATAGGATTTCAAATGCAGAATCTTGCCACATTAGCAAGTGTTTAAAAAATAGGATTTATTGAATTCTCCATGTGGTCTATATTGAAGGGCACTTAATTGAACAGGCTTTTAAAATGCAATATTGCTGCACAATTTCTACTTGAAATATCAAAAGGGATGCAAAGGTTACTCATTTCATGGAACGACCCATCCACATCTTTATTTGTAAACTTCACAGTGCTTTTAAGACAAAAGAAATGCCACATTAATTCTGGATTACAGCCCTCACCAACATTTTAAAAACTGGGGTCTCTTAACTGACAGTAACAATGAGGAGGTTTTTTGCATAAAAATATATTAGTGGTGCAATCGCTGTATGGAAAAAATCTATTATCACACGGCAACAGGACTGATATATATGCTATAAATAAATGATTGTGCATTAAAGATGTTCAAACATAGATAGGAAATGAGTTTGGACTGATGTTGCCACAGTAATACTGCGCAAGTTACTTGTGCAAATGCGGACAGTTTATTAGTTACACCACCCCGTTCATCAAATCAAATCAAATGTATTTATATAGCCCTTCGTACATCAGCTGATATCTCAAAGTGCTATACAGAAACCCAGCCTAAAACCCCAAACAGCAAGCAATGCAGGTGTAGAAGCACAGTGGCTAGGAAAAACTCCCTAGAAAGGCCAAAACCTAGGAAGAAACCTAGAGAGGAACCAGGCTATGTGGGGTGGCCAGTCCTCTTCTGGCTGTGCCGGGTGGAGATTATAACAGAACATGGTCAAGATGTTCAAATGTTCATAAATGACCAGCATGGTCGAATAATAATGAGGCAGAACAGTTGAAACTGGAGCAGCAGCACGGCCAGGTGGACTGGGGACAGCAAGGAGTCATCATGTCAGGTAGTCCTGGGGCATGGTCCTAGGGCTCAGGTCCTCCGAGAGAGAGAAAGAAAGAGAGAAATAGAGAATTAGAGAGAGCACGCTTAAATTCACACAGGACACCGAATAGGACAGGAGAAGTACTCCAGATATAACAAACTGACCCCAGCCCCCCGACACATAAACTACTGCAGCATAAATACTGGAGGCTGAGACAGGAGGGGTCAGGAGACACTGTGGCCCCATCCGAGGACACCCCCGGACAGGGACAAACAGGAAGGATATAACCCCACCCACTTTGCCAAAGCACAGCCCCCACACCACTAGAGGGATATCTTCAACCACCAACTTACCATCCGGAGACAAGGCTGAGTAGAGCCCACAAAGATCTCCGCCACGGGGGGGGGGGGGGGGGCGCCAACCCAGACAGGATGACCACATCAGTGAATCAACCCACTCAGGTGACGCACCCCTTCCAGGGACGGTATGAGAGAGCCCCAGTAAGCCAGTGACTCAGCCCCTGTAATAGGGTTAGAGGCAGAGAATCCCAGTGGAAAGAGGGGACCCGGCCAGGCAGAGACAGCAAGGGCGGTTCGTTGCTCCAGAGCCTTTCCGTTCACCTTCCCACTCCTGGGCCAGACTACACTCAATCATATGACCCACTGAAGAGATGAGTATTCAGTAAAGACTTAAAGGTTGAGACCAAGTTTGCGTCTCTGACATGGGTAGGCAGACCGTTCCATAAAAATGGAGCTCTATAGGAGAGCGCCCTGCCTCCAGCTGTTTGCTTAGAAATTCTAGGGACAATTAGGAGGCCTGCGTCTTGTGACCGTAGCGTACGTGTAGGTATGTACGGCAGGACCAAATCAGAGAGATAGGTAGGAGCAAGCCCATGTAATGCTTTGTAGGTTAGCAGTAAAACCTTGAAATCAGCCCTTGCTTTGACAGGAAGCCAGTGTAGAGAGGCTAGCACTGGAGTAATATGATCAAATTTTTTGGTTCTAGTCAAGATTCTAGCAGCCGTATTTAACACTAACTGAAGTTTATTTAGTGCTTTTTCCGGGTAGCTGGAAAGTAGAGCATTGCAGTAGTCTAACCTAGAAGTGACAAAAGCATGGATACATTTTTCTGCGTCATTTTTGGACAGAAAGTTTCTGATTTTTGCAATGTTACGTAGATGGAAAAAAGCTGTCCTTGAAATGGTTTTGATATGTTCTTCAAAAGAGAGATCAGGGTCCAGAGTAACGCATCATGAAAATGGTTCATTCCTACAGACAAACAGTGAGTCATGTGAACGTGGCTTGCTATATAAAGCAGGCAGACAGGCATAGAGGCATACAGTTAGTGTTAGATTGAACATTAGAATGGGCAAAACGAGTGACCTAAGCGACTATGAGCGTGGCATGATCGTTGGTGCCAGGCACGCCAGTTCCAGTATCTCAGAAACGGCTGGCCTCATGAGCTTATCACACACGACAGTGTCTAGGGTTTACCGAGAAGGGTGCGACAAACAAAAAACATCCAGTCAGCAGCAGTCCTTTGGGCAAAAACCGCTCATTGATGAGAGGTCCAAGGACCGTTCATGGCAAGAATCTTGCAAGCTAACAGACAGGCCACAAATAAGCAAATAACAGTGCAGTACAACAGGGAGTGCATAACGGCATTGGGGAACGCACAACTCGTCGGTCGGTGTCCCACTCCTATTAGCTAAAAACAAGAAGAAGTGGCTCCAGTGAGAAAGCGATCGCACTGAACAACTGAGGAGTGGAACAACATCACCTGGTCTGATGAATCCCGGTTCCTGTTGCGTCATGCTGATGGCAGAGTCAGGATTTGGCGTAAGCAGCATGAGTCCATGGCCCCATCCTGCCTGTTGTCAACGGTACAGGCCGGTGGCGGTGGTGTAATGGTGTGGGGAGCATTTTCCTGGCACACGTTAGGTCCTTTGATACCAATTGAGCAACGTTTCCAGACCCAAAATAATTCAGGCTGTTCTGGAGTCAAATGGGGGGTCCGAACAGGTACTAGATGGATGTACCTAATAAACTGGCCAGTCTCTCTCCATCCCAAGCTAAACACACAGGCTGGTAGAAGCAGAGATAGACAATAGAGCAGGTCTAACTGGGAGGATAGAGAAAGTGATGCAGCATAGACGAGGTGACACGAGGCAGTACAGCCATAATGAAACGTTTATGTCCTATCTAGGAATGTGATGTTGACTGAGGATAATCACCCAAACGACGTCTATCATTTATCAAAGTCTTTACCACACAGTCGCAACATGTTTAGAGGAAGAGAGGCGAGGGTAGCCAACCGTTCTGTCATCATTTTGGCAAGGAACAAGATACTGTAACTCATTCAAATGTATTATCAATGCTCCCTTCATGTGGTCTCTCTCCTTTGTCCTCTACACAAGTCAAACAAACAGGCAATAAGCAGAGCAGATTGGCCCCGCCCCGATCAGAAGTAATGAGGGAGCAGTGTGTCTCGGTTTCTCTTCTGTCCATGACACTAATGTCTAAAGCCACGCCCACCAACCCACCCCTGGACCTCCTCCCCCATCTGTCCCCTCCCACAGCTGTCCCAAGTTACTTTTACCGTGGTCACCATTTCACAGGCAACTCCAGGAAGCCATGTAGTGATTACCCTTGATGGGGTCAAGGTTCAGAGTTCAACATGACCTTTCCACTACTAGCCTCTCTGCCGAGGGCTATACTAAAACCCTGAAATGAGGGTGATGATTAAAAGTACTCTGTACAGTAGCCATCCTCAATTATCCACCATCCAACATGTAGAGAATCTCAACAGTTTTCTGAGATCTAGTGAGCTCTACTCACACACTCCAAATAAAACCTATTATCAATATGAGTTCTGATTTAGATAAGCTACCAAAGAAAGGGTTAACGTTAGCTCATATAAATATATGTAGCCTCAGAAACAAAGTTAATGAGATGAGTAATTTGCTAATCTTAGATAATATTAATATATTAGCCATTTCTGAGACTTACTTAGACAGCACCGTTGAGACAGGAATGTCTGCAGGGGAGGTGTTACTGAATATATTCAGAGGGATATTCCTGTAAAGGTCAGAAAGGATCTCATGACAAATTAAGTGGATGTTGTCTACCATAGTGCCATTCACTTTATCACAGGTGACAGTTTTAATACTCACCACTGTATCCTCTATTAAAAGGTTGGCTGGTACTCAATAAAGTCCTGTAGATCCCTTCATTACCCTTTTATGTTTACAAAGCTCTACTACACAAGCTACCAACTTACATAATTTTTTTGCTGAAGTATAAAAGAATGCACTATCAAACCCGCTCGCAGGGTTGGTTAACTCTTGAGGTCCCTCTGGTCTTGACCAATTTTGACCAATTTCACACCCTGATCTGTTTCAGTTGTCTTTGTGCTTGTCTCCACCCCCTCCAGATGTCACCCGTCTTCTTAATTTTCCCCAGTGTATTTATACCTGTGTTCTCTGTTTGTCTGTTGCCAGTTTGTTTGGCTTTGTCAAGTCTACCAGTGTTTTTCTCCGCGCTCCTTTCTGTCTCTAGTTTCTGTTTTCCAGCTTTTCCGTTTTTTGACCATTCTGCCTTGCTTGATGCTGAGCCTGTCTGTCATTCTGTACCTTGTCACACCACCCTGGATTTCTGACCTATGAGTACCTTTCGGACTCTGCTCTGGACTACTGACCTCTGCATGACCTTGACATGTTGCTTGCCTGCCCCCTTGTTTTTGTAATACACTTTTGTTACTTCGAAACTGTCTGGGTCTTCTCCTGAGCCTTGACACCTTTAGTTTTATTGACCCCATTGCTGGATTAACCTGCAAAATTCCTTGCGTTCAAAGAAATTATGCAAAAAAAGTGTAAAACAAGTCAGGCTGCTTAGCTGATTGGTTGACTTACTGTCAATTGAGACATTTTGTGACTAAACTTAATTTAAAAAAACTAATGATATTATCAAAACAAGAATTTACATAAAAAATATGGAAAAATACTTGAACACCTTAAAATATATTATGGGCAAAAAATGTTTTAATCTCCATCGTTCATTGAAGTTGATGGGTCATTTATAACAAAATCTTTTGATATAGCTAATAAGTTCAAAGAAATTACAACATTGAACAGTTAACAATCATCTTTGTGTATTGAAGATCTAAAGATCTAATCATGAAAGAGAAGGATTGCTGTTTTGAATTTGGTCAAGTTTGTGTGGAAGAGGTGGAAAAAATGGTTATCCATCAATAAAGATAAGCCACCAGGTAAAGACAACCTTGATGGGAAACTATTGTGAATGGCAGCAGACTATATTGCCACCCCTATTTGCATTGTATTTAACCAAAGCCTAAAGGAGTCTGTGTGTCCACAGGCGTGGAAGGAAGCTAAAGTAATTCCACTACCTAAAATTAGTAAAGCACCCTTTGTTGGCTCTAACAGCTGCTGCCTGTTCTTAGTAAACTGATGGAGCAAATTGTGTTTGAACCAAGACAAATCAAATCAAACTTTGACACATGCGCCGAATACAATGCTATTTTTCAAAGAACAAGTTAACTACGGACTTTCAGCATGGATATAAGAAAGGCCACTAAATGAGTACTGCACTGACTCAGATGTCTGATGATTGACTAAAATAAATGGATAACAAGATGATAGTTGGAGCTGTATTGTTAGATTTCAGTGTAGCATTTGATGTTACTGATCATAATTTGTATGGCTTTATATCACCTGCCATCACATGGTTGGAGAGTTACTTATCCAATAGAACCCAGAGAGTGTTCTTCAATGGAAGCTTCTCTAACATCAGATATGTACAGTGTGGTATCCCTCAGGGCAGTTGCCTTGGACTGTTACTCTTCTCTATATCTACAAATTATTTGTCACTTGTCTTAAAATAAGATAATATGAATATGTATGCTGATGATTTCACACTCTACACATCAGCACCTACAACCAGTGAGCTCACTGAAACTCTTAGCAAGGAGTTACAGTCAGTGTCAGAAGGGTTAATTAACAATAAACTGGTCTTAAATACATCTAAAAACAAAAGTATTGTAATTGGTTCAAAGCATTCTCTTAGGCCTAAGCCTCATCTGGAGTTGTACTTTGTCATGTATTTGTACATTTATGTGGACCCCAGGAAGAGTAGCTGCTGCATGTGCAGTAGCTAATGGGGATCCTAATAAACTAAACGAAACACCCATCATCAGCTGTGGATCCTCACCCTTCCCAACCCCATTCACCTCTCTGCCAAGTACTGATAAATAGCCCATATTTGGATGAGAAAGATGTCTCAGCAGACCAGCTGGGCCACAGGGTTTAATGAAGACTGAACGCCAGCCAACCTCTCACCTCCAGATGCCTGTCGCAATCAGACCCATATAGTTCATCAGACAGTGGAGCAGACACGGAGTAGACAGCATGTCTGGGGTGAACTACAGTATCACATACTCTCCTGGCACAATATACAGTCACAGAAGGTGTGACCTAAGCAGCACAACAGAGAACTTCACAATAACTCATCAACCCATCCATCCATCCTGGAACACTCTCGCTTCCTCTCACACCTCTAACCTGTCCTCATCCCTCTACTCTCTCCTCCACTTACACTCTGGTGTGAGTGAACGGAGGATGATCAGTAGCCATTAGTTTTATAGACCCAGTGTGAGGCCACAGTAAAGACCAGATATTGGTAGTACGGCCTCAGTTGATCCTGTAGGCAGCTGTATACTGTCCTTTCGTTTCATTCTCTCTACCTATATGCACCTGACTGTGGGTTAAATTATCTGTAGCCCCAGTAATCCCTAAAAAAATGCTTAATCCACTCTAGCTCTGCTCTCAACACACAAAGGAGAGCTGGAGGCTAAGCTGTATACCAGAAAATAGCAACACTTACACACTGACAATAAAATAAGCACATTCTACATCTATACCCTGAGAAAACACAGCCCCCCATGCCGATGTGTGAAACATGGTGAGAGGCAGTAAACAATATGTCCACCGTATTATTACTTCCATATTACACTGGTTTAAGAAAAAGGCAGACACACATACAAATATAACATGACTGCTGCTACACAAATAATCTATAGTCCAGCTGCTAAATTCTAGGAATCATCCACTCCATTAAGAGGAATAAGGGGAAATATGTCCTGCCAGGGCTAGGGGTGGGGTATTTGTCGGGGGGAGGGGCAGATGTGCATTCGGGTTTTGGAGTTGATGTGAAATAGTTGTCCAAACACACTTTAATCAATTCAGATCCTTGACTCCTGACTCCAAACCCCACAGATATCAAAGGACTGAATTTGGCAGAATCTGAGGGCAAGTATTTTTCTCCATATCACCTTCACCTATGTAGTGCTTTCAGATCCAGGTTTACTATGGTAATTGTGGGTGTATTTGGAACATAGGTAATTGTGACCCTCCTGGATCAAGTGTACACTACAAAGATAACATGTCATTGTTTTCTCTTAAGAGAAATCTCATTCACTCACAACAAGAGTGGGTGAGAATAGGCGCTATAATGGTCTGTGTGTCTACAGTTTCCATACTGCACGGTCCGTCTCAAGAGTGAATTCCCGCAGGAATCGCATGTGCTTAATGAAGCATTAAATTGTATTGGTTGACATTGGAATCCATCAACCTTGGGCCTACATTTACTAAACGCTTGCACCCGTGCAATGTTCACTACTCCCATCAGAGTGGAGTAAAAGACAAATCGAAGCTAAAGACATTGAACAGTCTTTATTTCTTTATTTAAGTCAGTGACCTCTATTTAAATTAACTGCGAGGTCAGTACAAGAACTCAGGCACATGCCTGTGTGTAAATATTTGTAATATTTTTTAAGATTGGCACTTTGTACATAAATACATGGGTGTGTCTGTGTAATATTCTCTTCCTCCTAAGACAGTGAGGGAAAACCCTTGGGGTTTACTATAGATGCCTATCAGACTGAGAGGCCGGCCAGCCATGGCAGCAGTCCAGAAACTACACACACCAACACACTAATACCAGGGAATTACTAAGGAAAAGGTCAGTGTTCTGACTGGAGTTTGGCACACTGCGTCAGTTTTTACACATGCCTCTTCTGCCTGCCTTTTATTCATGAACAGACACAGAGCAAACAGTCACACTCCAAACATTAGATGACCAGGAAGAGAACACTCCATATTCCAAACCCTTGGGTACAGTATATATGTGCATGAGATCATGTTGCTATTTGACATTTGACGCTGTGTTCTCACCTTTAGATTAATAGCAAAGTCATAATTCCCCAAATCTTTTATATAATACGATAAAGAAATGTAGTCATCTCCCTTCCCAAAGTGTATAAGCAACTCAGAGAGTTTCCACTGTGTTCCACTTACAAATAAACACCAGTGGTTCAACAAGGTAACTTAGTCTCTTCTCATTAACTAGTCCTCTCCCATGTTTTACTGTCCACTACAATCCATTCATGAAGCAGCACCATTGGCCCTAAGCCCCCAAGCCAGCTAACATCAGGCTGAGGGGTTTATGTAATGCACCACTTTAATGGCATGAATCTAATCATCTCTGGCACAGGATGGAATATTCCCTTGAATGATTGTTTTACTGAGCCAGCTGGTCACAACCAGCACTGACTCCTGAAAAGGCTCTTTACAGGTTCACGGTGCAAATATGACATTATGTGTGTGTATAGTACTCTCATCAATGTAATGTAGGATGTATTATGGATGTTTTGTACAGACATGAACTGTATATTGTACATACTTAAATGCGGATTAAGTCATGTTTTTTCAGTGTGTGTGTGTGTGTGTGTTTGTTTGTGTTCATAAGAGTTTAAGCATGGTCTGTATGTCTGTGCCTGGCACGTGCCTTGTATCGCTTAAGTGAGCATGTCCTGTGTATGCATTATTGTTCATCTAACGTTACAGTACATTTCCTCCCATCATTAGCACCCCGAGCGTGGCCAGAAGACAATGCTCACAGACCCAGAAGCCCACTGGGCCTGCATTTGCGTGGGTTGTGACTGACGGACCCCCACTGAAACAGAGTCCCCATTAGTTGTGTGTGCGTATGTGTGCATATGTGTGTGTGTGCGCACGCATACAAGCATATTGTGTGTGTGTGTGTGTGTGTGTGTGAGGTACAATCCTCTTTTCATGTCTCCGGGAGCCGGGCTGTGTTTACTCCCACACAGAGGGCTCTGTATGGGGGTGGACACATGACAAAGAGTCCTGGTCCTCTAGGAAACTGGACCAATGCTGATAATTCCCTAGGCTGTCATTTAAGAAGTTAGTCTCTATTTCTCTCCCTATCACAGCTTTTCAGAGTTCTTTTACCCTGGGCCCGGTTTCCCAAAAGTCTCTTAAGGTTAAGTTAATCGTTAGAATAAGATCCTATGGTTCTAAGATTAATTTAGCCTTAAGATGCCTTTTGGGAAACAGGGCCCTGGTCTCTCTGATGATCATTGCCACATCTTAATGTCTCTGTTGCCTACAGAACTACATTTGGTATCCAAACAGGCTCCAGCTTACAATATTTTAAATGCATGCATTTTCACATTACCTCACAAACAAGAATATACACTACAGGGTGCAATTACTTATAATACAGCTGAAGTCGGAAGTGTACATAAGCTTAGGTTGGAGTCATTAAAACTTGTTTTTCAACCACTCCACAAATTTATTGTAAACAAACTATAGTTTTGGCAAGTTGTTTAGAACATCTACTTTGTGCATGACACAAGTAATTTTTCCAACAATTGTTAACAGACAGATTATTTCACTTATAATTCACGGTATCACAAATCCGGTGGGTCAGAAGTTTACATACACTAAGTTGACTGTGCCTTTACACAGCTTGGACAATTCCAGAAAATGAGGTCATGGCTTTAGAAGCTTCTGGTAGGCTAATTGACATAATTTGAGTCAATTGGAGGTGTACCTGTGGATGTATTTCAAGGCCTACCTTCAAACTCAGTGCCTCTTTGCTTGACATCATGGGAAAATCAAAAGAAATCAGCCACCTTAGAAAAGAAATCTGGTTCATCCTTGGGAGCAATTTCCAACGCCTGAAGGTACCACGTTCATCTGTACAAACAATAGTGCGCAAGTATAAACACCATGGGACCAAGCAGCCGTCATACCACTCAGGAAGGAGACGCGTTCTGTCTCCTAGAGATGGACGTAAAAGTGCAAATCAATCCCAGAACAACAGCAAAGGACCTTGTGAAGATGCTGGAGGAAACAAAAGTATCTATATCCACAGTAAAACGAGTCCTATATCAACATAACCTGAAAGGCCGCTCAGTAGGGAAGAAGAAACTGCTCCAAAACCGCCATTAAAAAGCCAGACTACGGTTTGCAACTGCACATGGGGACAAAGATCGTACTTGTTGGAGAAATGTCCTCTGGTCTGATGAAACAAAAATAGAATTGTTTGGCCATAATGACCATCGTTATGTCTCTCCCCCCCGAGGGAGTACGATGGAGCGGCTGCTGGGTGCCAGGGATTTTTGCTCCAGCTAGAGCTCTACCTGGCTACCGTGCGTCCGGCTCCCTCGGGTGAGGAGAGTGTGAGCCTCCTCGTCTCCTGTTTAACGGGCAGGGCCCTGGACTGGGCTAACGCAGTCTGGAACAGTCCAGACTCGGCTCGGGACAACTACCTGGAGTTCACCCGCCGTTTCCGAGCTGTGTTCGATCATCCACCAGAGGGTAAATCGGCGGGTGAGCGACTGTTCCACCTCAGACAAGAGACGAGGAGCGCGCAGGACTTCGCGTTGGAGTTTAGGACCCTAGCTGCTGGTGCTGGGTGGAATGACAGGGCCCTGATGGACCATTACCGGTGTAGTCTCCGGGAGGACGTCCGCCGGGAGCTAGCTTGCAGGGACACAACTCTCTCCCTGGATGAACTAATAGACATGTCTATTCGATTGGACAACCTGCTAGCTGCCCGCGGGCGTTCAGAAGGGGTCCTGTTAATTCCACCTTCCAGCTCTCCCACTCCCACTCCGTTAGTGCAGATAGACCCACCTGTCCCCGTGCACTCCTTAGATAGCCGACCGTTAGGGTCAGGGTTGGTCAGGGAGGCCACGATTCCGCTGGACATGGTAACGCAGGGGAATCATAGGGAGAGGATCAGTTTCTACCTTATTGATTCACCTGGCTTTCCGGTGGTGTTGGGGGTTCCCTGGCTGGCTATTCACAATCCCCTTATTTCCTGGAAACAGGGGGCTCTTAAGGGGTGGTCAGACGAGTGTTCAGAGAGGTGTATAGGAGTTTCCATCGGTGCCACGACGGTGGAGAGTCCAGACCAGGTTTCCACCGTGCGCATTCCCCCAGAATATGCCGATTTGGCTATCGCTTTTAGTAAGAAGAAGGCGACCAAATTACCACCCCATCGACGGTGGGATCGCGTGATAAACCTCCAGGAACTTCCCCGGAGTCATGTGTACCCACTGTCACAGGAGGAGACGCTGGCTATGGAAACATATGTCACGGAAGCTCTGAGACAGGGGTACATTCGGCCCTCCACGTCACCCTTCCTGTTCGGTATGCGCCCAGAGTAAGGCTCCTAGGCACCTTCCTAGAGGGAAGTTACAGCCCCTCCCGGTTCCACAACGGCCATGGTCCCATCTCTCTGTAGATTTCCTTACTGATCTTCCCCCATCTCAGGGGAACACTACCGTTCTGGTCGTTGTGGATCGGTTCTCTAAGTCCTGCCGTCTCCTCCCATTGCCTGGTCTCCCTACAGCCCTACAGACTGCAGAGGCTCTATTTACCCACGTCTTCCGGCACTATGGGGTTCCAGAGGATATCGTCTCCGATCGGGGTCCCCAGTTCACGTCTCGGGTTTGGAAGGCGTTTATGGAGCGTCTGGGGATCTCGGTCAGCCTTACCTCTGGTTATCATCCCGAAAGTAATGGGCAGGTGGAGAGAGTAAACCAGGAAGTGGGCAGGTTTCTGAGGTCGTATTGCCAGGACCGGCCAGGAGAATGGGCGAGGTACGTCCCGTGGGCAGAGTTAGCCCAGAACTCTCTTCGGCATTCGTCCACGAATATGTCGCCATTCGAATGTGTACTGGGCTACCAGCCGGTCCTGGCTCCATGGCATCAGAGTCAGACCGAGGCTCCTGCGGTGGAGGAGTGGGTACAGCGCTCTAGAGAGACCTGGCGGGCAGTCCAGGATTCTCTCAGGCAGGCCAGTGAACGGCAGAAGAGAGACGCTGACCGCCACCGCAGTGAGGCCCCGGTGTTCGCACCAGGGGACAGGGTCTGGCTCTCGACCCGAAACCTGCCCCTCCGCCTGCCCTGACGGAAGCTGGGGCCGCAGTGCGAGCTATTCTGGACTCGAGACGCCGGGTGAGGGGCCTGCAGTACCTCGTGGACTGGGAGGGGTACGGTCCGGAGGAGAGGTGCTGGGTACCGGGGAGGGACATTTTAGATCCTTCCCTCTTGAGGGATTTCCATCGCCTCCACCCGGATCGCCCTGCGCCTCGTCCTCCGGGTCGTCCTCGAGGCCGGGGTCGGCGCGTCAGGGGGGGGGGGGGTACTGTCACGAACCTCGCCGAAGATGGTGCCTCTTCCTGTTCGGCGGTGCTCGGCGGTCGTCGCCGCCGGCCTATTAGCTGCCATCGATTCCCTTTCCGTTTGTTTTGGGTTATTGGGTAATTGGGTACACCTGTTTTGTATTAGGGTTTGTTTGTAGGGTATTTAAGGGCACTAGGCCCGCTGGGTATTTGTGCGGGCTTGTTTTTGTTACTCTGTGTTTGATGGTGTGATTTATTCGTGTATTTATTCTCCGGACTATTTTGTCCTGTTGTTTGGACTGGCAACTTATATACGCCCTGTGTGTTGGCGTGACTGTTTTGTTGCGCTGGGGAATAAATTAGAAAAACGACTGAACCCTGCTCTCTGCGCCTGATACCACCCACCACACCTAGTTGATCGTAACAGTTTAACCCAAGTTAAATAATTTAAAGGCAATCCTACCAAATACTAATTGAGTGTATGTAAACTTCTGACCCACTGGGAATGTGATGAAAGAAATAAAAGCGAAAATAAGTCATTCTCTCTACTTTTATTCTGACATTTCACATTCTTAAAATAAGTTGGTGATCCTAATTTACCTAAAACAGGGAATTTGTACTAGGATTAAATGTCAGGAATTGTGGAAAAACTGAGTTTAAATGTATTTGGCTAAGGTGTATGTAAACTTCCGACTTCAACTGTACCAAGTAACGTAGCAACCTCTTTAAGAAATCTTCCTCTCTCTTACTGATAGTCAATGTACTACAGTTAGTGTTAACAGTGGTGCCAGGCGGTCGATTAAGGCAGCCCCCCGCACCTCTCTGATTCAGAGGGGTTGGGTTAAATGCAGAAGACACATTTCAGTTGAAGGCATTCAGTTGTACAACTGACTAGGTAGTCCCCCCCATTCTGTATGGAATGGCATCTGTGGTAATGAAACTGACACACAGAGTTAAGTAGATGTGTGAGCGAATGAGAGTGAGAGAGAGAGAGAGAGAGGAGGTACAGAGTCCGAGAGAGGAAGAGTGTGAAAGAGGAAGAGAGCCAGTGGCATGTATTCATGGATGCCAAGGGAAACCAGACTTCCCCAAAAACTTGACCAAGAAAGAAATACATAAATTCTATCAAATTATTTGTCTTTCGTCTCTGTGTTTCATAATTTTCCTTCAATTCGTAAGAGGTTGAATGTATCTCATCGGAGAAAGCATCTCTGCGAATAAAACAGCATCCCTCTGTCTCTGTATGTGTAGGCCATCTATCTGATGCTGTCTGATCATAAAGAGTATGACATTGTTGCAGCCTTGAAGGCAAGGGAAGCCAGCGAGCATTTGGCCTCCCTTGATAAAAAATAAAATAAAATAATAGCCAATCCGTGTTGAGCTTAACTGAGTGAGCTTAACTGTGAATGGTCCTGGTGCACCAAAAAAAAGTGCCTAGGGAAGCAAGTTTGGATTTGGCTTCACTCCAATCACATCACATTGAGAGCAAACGTCATTGACAAAAACAACTTGAATTGCTGCATCTCGATGTGTTGTTGTCCTCCAGTGGCTGGCTAACTAGCTAGCTAAAATTAGAAAATGTTAACTAGCTAACATTGCCCATGAACGGAAGTTAGGCTATTGAGCTAGCACTTAATCCAGGTAGCCTAGGACAACAAAAAATAAAAGTGTCTACTGTATGACAGTACATGCAATATTACATTACATGCAATATGCTTTGTGGTCTTCACCAGACAGAGGTTGCTCTACGGTTTTGTGATGAAACAAAGGTGTGGTTGAATATATTCTGCCACTGTGATATCTTATTGTCTCTGCCTTAGGCCTATATATCACTGTGTCAAGGCATATGAACTAACAGGTTATAGAGCAAACAAAGCAATTATCACAAAACTTTGGTTGTAATATGGATGTTTTTTCTGGCTTGGCTTCACCAGTGATTTTACCCACACACCACTACTGGAGAGAGGAGAAAGCAGTGGACATGTCAACTTAGGGCCTGGTGTTAGTGGAGGCCATCTCTATGCCTTCCATCTGTGAGCTACAAAAACATTACTCAGTCATGAGTGTTCACGCTGCAACATACTTCACCTATCATATATGACGCTGTTTCTGCAGCCACTATGGCTACCCACTGGGAGAACTGGGACATGGAAAGGAGGGAGATGATGTATGATGGATGATGTAGCCCAGGGCTGCCCAACCCTCTTCCTGGAGATCTACTGTCCCAACCCTAATTTAGCATATCTGATTCAGCTAGTTAAGGTCTTGTTGAGCAGCTAATTAGTAGAATCAGGTGTGTTAAATTAGGGTTGGACTGAAAACCCACAGGACGGTAGATCTCCAAGAAGAGGGTTGGGCAGCCCTGATGTAGCCTCTATGTTTTTATTTATTTATTTTATTTCACCTTTATTTAACCAGGTAGGCTAGTTGAGAACAAGTTCTAATTTGCAACTGCGACCTGGCCAAGATAAAGCAAAGCAGTGTGACACAGACAACAACACATGTTCCGCTCTTCCGTCATACAGCAGATACCAAGCCTGTTGATCTCTCTCTCTCTCTCTCTCTCTCTCTCTCTCTCTCTCTCTCTCTCTCTCTCTCTCTCTCTCTCTCTCTCTCTCTCTCTCTCTCTCTCTCTCTCTCTCTCTCTCTCTCTCTCTCTCTCTCTCTCTCTCTCTCTCTCTCTCTCTCTCTCTCTCTCTCTCTCTCTCTCTCTCTCTCTCTCTCTCTCTCTCTCTCTCTCTCTCTCTCTCTCTCTCTGGGCAACGTTAATTAGTGTTTTTCGGCAGTTGGTGAGGTCTGAAATAGCTCTGAATCATTCAAAGGGGGTCGGCCATTGCAAATCAAGGAACATATCTCCCTAATCACCATCAGGGAAAAAGCCATCACCATTCCAGCTTCCAATGGAGTGTATTTAATGTGTGACTACTGAGCATATTGGTCAGGAAAACAGTCTCAGAGAAGAGAGAGGGCACCAGGAGGGCAACCATATCTCTCTCTCTTTCGTCGTCCACACATCACTCTCTCTCCTCTCCTCTTACATAGAGGGCAGGGCAAAAAGACCGTCTCTCCCCGGCAGTTGCATAATGTCCGTAAAACATCAAATGGATGTGTAATCCCAGATTACTGACAGCCAACAAAGGAGCGCAAGTGCTCATCTGTGCACGTGCACACCCACCCACACACACACAGGCCTGCACATAAAAGCGGAGGTACGTGAATGTTCAGCAGCAACATCATGTGGCTTTATTAAGGGACATGCACTAACACAAGCACAAAAGAAGGGAAGAAACAAACACAGACATGTCTAATCCCCTATTCTCTCTCCTATTTTCTTTCACTCTTGCCTTTTTGAAAGGAAGCTGCCATTTGAAAGGAAGCTTGCCACAAATAAAATAAATAATTCATGAAAATAGTTTACTATTGTAGAGGTTATAGGTTCGGAGCTTTCAGTCATGTGGCAGTGCCGCTCCTCTAGAGTAATCCCACTGGATACACCGCATAATATCAACCTGGATAATTGGGTAATATTTGGTTGAGACGTTGATCAACGATCACCAACTCCTAAATACCGCCAAAAGTTAGTTGAGTTTCCAATGTGCTATCACTATGCTTTCAACCATTTAAAACCACAGCAAAGTTCAAATGGGAATACAATGTCAGATATATTTTATTTATACAACTGTTTAATGTGTTATCACTGTGCTTCATCTAATAGCAGAAGCAAATGACCTGGATTGCAGTTGAGATAATATTTAAAGTACATGGTGCAAGTGATCAATGCTGTTTGAGATGCCGTGCATATTATTACAGCAATAGTGAAGATCTCCACAGACCTGCAACAACCTATGCATGCTATCTTGAACATGCTTTATATGATTAAATAAAAAGAAATGTACAGGCCTAGTTACAGTAACCTCAAAATATGGCCATGGATGTGTTACTCATTTTAAGGTTGAATGTTACAATAGTTTGTAAGATAGCCTTAACTTTAGGTCATTTACTATATTGCAAAAGTTGACAACGCAACCAAATATCAACGTTTAAAGGAGATGTATCTTCAGCTTGGATAGTTCCATCTGAGCCACTGGCATTAATCCCATTCTCTACTTTTATTTTTGTTTGCGTTGGAGACGTCAATCCAACATACTGTTTCATTTGTAAACCTGTCAACAAGTTAATAGGCTATTTATTGTATTTCAAAAGTGATATTGAATTGTGTTTGGTTGTCAACTCAACCAAATATCAAAATTGTAAAGGCCGTCATTGCAAATAAGAATTTGTTCTTGCCTAGTTAAATAAAGATTACATTTTTAAAAATTTTAAAAAACATTTGAAGGAGATTTATCTTCTGTCTTAACAGTTCCATCTGTGCCATTTACTTCGTCTGGCTTTTGTTCCAGTTTGATGACACATTCATTATTTATCTCTGTCTACTACTGTACAGGACAGCAACAGCCAGCACTAACTACAGTCGCTAAGAGTAGACAAACTTCCAGAATTTGTAGGAAAACTATTTTTATTTGATTATGTTCTCTTTGCACGACGTCTTCTGCATTCTTTAGGACTCCGGCGATTCCAGTCTATTGGATCATACATTGATCAGACTTATAGTGGATCCACATCTCCATCTAAACCAACATTTTATCTCAACCAAAGTTAAAGAATAGGACTAAATCAATTTACACTTTAAATACACTTTAAATAACAATACTTTAAACAAAAAAAATAACACTTTAAACAACCAAGATTTTTGGTTGAGATGGAGATGTGAATCCAACATATAAATAATGAATTTGTAGTCAAACTGGATTTAAAGCCAGACTAAGTCAGACTAAGCCAGACTAAGTGGCACAACTATCCAAGCATAGGATACATCTCCTTCAAATGTTGATATTGGGTTGTGTTGATCAACCAAACACAATTCAACATCATTAAATACCATTCAATTTGAAATTATCCAGAGCTTGAAACCCTAGACCTATTGAACTGTGAATCAGTGAATCTATTTAGTTTTTAAGTGGAGATCTCTCAACAATCATTCCCACGATAGCACATTGGTAATAGTCACTGACAAATATCATACTGTGGCTAAGCAGAGCTTGGTTAAAACCCTGGATGGGAGACGAAAGGGAAGATGTAGATAGATAAACTCTCCAGTAAGAGGTGCTGCCCAGCCTATAGTTTTTTTTCTGATAGTGGAGATAATGTTGAAGGTCTGACGTTGTTTTAAAGATACAAATTAGACATATTTTATACAATGTTTGTCTATGTTGAAATTTGGTCAACATGGTGACATGGTGCTGTGGTTGAAATTTAACCCACCTGAAAAAGTTTACATTGTTAACTTTTTTCAAATCCTATGTATTTTCCACATAGATTCCATGTCACAATAAGTTGATTACATTGAAACAACGTTGAAATTACATTGAAACAACGGTGATTCAACCAGTTCGTGCCCAGTCGGATGGTTCCACCCCCCAAAAAAAATCAGAGCAGACTTGGTTGCGGCTGTCACGTTCTGACCATAGTTCTTGTGTGTTTTCCTTGTTTTAGTGTTGGTCAGGACGTGAGCTGGGTGGGCATTCTATGTTGTGTGTCTAGTTTGTCTGTTTCTGTGTTTGGGCCTGATATGGTTGTCAATCAGAGGCAGGTGTTAGTCATTGTCTCTGATTGGGAACCATATTTAGGTAGCCTGTTTTTGTGTTGGGTTTTTGTGGGTGATTATTTCCGTGTCTGTGTTTGTTTCACCACACAGGACTGTTTTCGGTTTTCACATTTATTGTTTTGTATATTTGTAGTGTTTTCTCGGTATTCGTCTTTATTAAAGATGTTTAACCCTAACCACACTGCGTTTTGGTCCGCCTCTCCTTCCCAGGAAGAAAGCCGTTACAGCGGCGAGAAACATTAGATTGGTTTATTGTAGCTTAGCCCTCTAGAGGGGGCACTTGTAAAAAACATTATTGTTCTTCCCTTTTTTTTTAAATATATTTTTTACCCCTTTTTCGTGGTATCCAATTGGTAGTTACAGTCTTGTCTCATCACTGCAACTCCAGTACGGACTCAGGAGAGGCAAGGGTCGAGAGCCATGCGTCCCTCGAAACACATCCCAAACAAGCAGCACTGCTTCTTGACACAATGCCCACTTAACCAGGAAGCCAGCCGCACCAATGTGTCGGAAGAAACACCGTGCACCTGGCAACCGTGTCAGAGTGCACTGCACCCGGCCAGTCACAGGAGTCATTAGTGTGCGATGGGACAAGGACATCCCTGCAGGCCAAACCCTCCCCTAACTCGGACGACGCTGGGCCAATTGTGCGCCGCCCCATGGGTCTCCCGGTCATAGCCGGCTGCGACAGAGCCTGGACTCGAATCCAGAATCTCTAGTGGCACGGCTAGCACTGCGATGCAGTGTCTTAGACCCCTGCACCACTCAGGAGGCTGCTCTTCCCTTTCTTGAAGTGATCACTGATCTAATGAGATAAGAAAATCAAGGATTCCACATCTTAGTTTTAGCCAATCCAGTCTGATTAATGATTACTTTGAGGTAGAGACTGGGAGGCAGGAAGGATAAATCATGAAAGTAGTATTGGAACGGTGCTCCAGCACCCACAGCGGCACTCTCATCACAGCTCTCTCCCTCCAAAGTGCTTTGGGCCAGTGGGGAATCCATCTATGGTTCATTACCAGTGTGCCACTGGCTCACTCCCAGGTCCAACCCAGCTCTACCTTTGCCATTTGTAACTACTATCGACAGGTTCTGTGAATGGAGGCTTTTACCTCTCAGCTAAAATTTGGATGATGTCCCAAAAATGGGATTGCCCACATAAAACAGCTCTGGCCACTTCCACAATTGTAATCCACTTATAAAGCGAGACATTGAAGTGTGGAAACATAAGAAACTCCTTCACAGATAGATTAAGCACCACCTACAGAAAACATACCCTTTTAAAATGGTATTCAAGAATACCAACAACATAGAGAATGGAATAGTATGGCACATACATTAATAGTAGTTCAATAGTGTTTAAGAATACTAAAACACAGCTTGATGTCTGGTACCGCTGAGCTTGTGGCGGGGGGTTAGGCTGATAGCATGTTCATTTAGTCTTTGTACTAATTGACATGCTCATTCTGTGGGTGTCTCAGGCAGCACACCATTACAGCTGTAATTGATCAGGCTTTGTGGTTGTGTTCACAGTGACTCAATGCACTGATTCGTCTTATTAATATATGTTTGTGTACAGTACCAGTCAAAAGTTTGGATAAACCTCCAGGTGACTACCTCGTGAAGCTGGTTGAGAGACTGTCAAAAGTGTGCAAAGCTGTCATCAAGGCAAAGGGTGGCTACCTTGAAGAATCTCAAACATAAAATATATTTTGATTTGTTGAAAACTTTTTGGGTTACTACATGATTCCATATGTGTTATTTCATAGTTTTGATGTCTTCACTATTAATCTACAATGTAGAAAATAGTAAAAAATACTGTATGTGTCAGAGACAGGATGTGTGAGCATGTGTAGTATGTGTGGGTGTACTGCACATGTGTGTTGTGTTCCTGTGTGTGTGTGTGTGTGTGTGTGTGTGTGTGTGTGTGTGTGTGTGTGTGTGTGTGTGTGTGTGTGTGTGTGTGTGTGTGTGTGTGTGTGTGTCCATGCGTTAAGTGTGAGTGTGTGTACAGACCCTGGCGAGGATACAATACTCACTGACTGGCTGCACAGCAGAAAACTTGACATGGCAACATTAGGCGCATACACCTTGTCCTCATGAATAGGGAACTATTGACCAGTTTCACAACAAAAAGCTTTAAGCAAGGAGAGCATGAGCAAGCTGACACTACCATCACACACAAAACCTTACGCTCGATTTCCGTATCACAAAATCGCTCTATTCACAAACAAATAGTAAACTGTGTGTTTACTCACTAAAACATGCAAGATCTGCCTTTGATTACATAATTTACAAAGTTTTCTGTTCCATTATTGGTTGTTGCATTGTTAAATGCATCGTGCATAAAAAAAGTGATTCCCAGGCTAAATCTACACTATAGTTGTGTCACGTTCTGACCTTTATTTCCTTTGTTTTGTCTTTATTTAGTATGGTCAGGGCGTGAGTTGGGGTGGGCAGTCTATGTTTGTTTTTCTATGTTTGGTTTCTGTTTCGGCCTAGTATTGTTCTCAATCAGAGGCAGGTGTCGTTAGTTGTCTCTGTTTGAGAATCATACTTGGGTAGCCTGGGTTTCACTGTTGGTTTGTGGGTGTTTGTTTCCGTGTCAGTGTTTGTCACCACCCCGGTACTGTTTCGGTTTCGTTTCTTCACGTTTCTTTTGTATTCAGTGTTCAATGCTTTCTTTGATTAAAGTTATGGACACTTAACACGCTGCATCTTGGTCCGATCCTTAGGAGATCTACCGTTACATGTTGTTTACCAAGAAGGCAGTGGCCGAAAGAATGTTGACTTAAATCTGCTTGACAATCTATGGCAAGAACTGAAAATGCTTTTCCAGTAACATTTAACAACCAATTTGACAGAGCTTGAAGATTTTTGAAAATAATAATGGGCAAATGTTGCACAATCCAATTGTGGAAAAATCTTAGACAAAGGTGCTTTGACAAAGTATTGACTCAGTGGTGTGAATACTTATGTAAAAAATATTTCTGTATTGCATTTTCAATAAATTTGCAAACGTTTTTTAAAACATGTTTTCACTTTGTCATTATTGGGTATTGTGTGCAGATGGGTGAAAAAATACATATATTTAATCCATTCAGAATTCAGGCTGTAACCCAACAAAATGTGGAAAAGTCAAGGGGTAGGAATACTTTCTGAAGACAATGTACACGATTAAATTAGTCTGTTTTCAACAAATCAACTGTTTTAGACTATTGTATTTTAACCAAGAAAGAGAAATAAACAAACAAAATAGTTTTTTAACAAAGGCTTCAAAAAATCAGTGTTTTGAGAACAGGGTTTGTAGTGTAATGGCTGGAGGTGGGTTCGCCTCCCAGAGGATTATTTAGTTTATAGTTTTGACAGACCCCTACCGACACACACACACACACGCATGCACACACACACACTTATTTTAATTTATTAGGTAGCTCTTAAGAGCCTTTGGGTTCATGAAGTGGCAGGCAAGTGGCAGTGAGTGTGGTGGTGTGTACTCCTGCGTGGGTCGTTGCACTCATCTGTGAGATGTACGCCAACCCTAAGGTACTACCTGGGAACAGTGCTTTATGGCAGAGTGGTGGATTCTGGGAATGCACCTCTCACAGAGAAATGCAAGCTGGCCCATGTGGAACTGACAAACAACTTATTCCAATTAAAATGCATGCGGTAAACATGGTACTTGTCACGGCTTTCTTCTGTTGAAGGAGAGGCGGACCAAAACGCAGAGTGGTTATTGTGATACATCTTTAACGAAGATGATAAATGAACAATATACAAAACAAGAAATGTGAAAAACCAAAACAGCCCTATCTGGTGTAACAATCACAAAGACAGGAATAATCACCCACAAAACCCAACACCAAACAGGCTACCTAAATATGGCTCCCAATCAGAGACAATGACTACCACCTTGAGAACCATATCAGGCCCAAACACAGAAACAGACAAACAAGACATCCAACATAGCATGCCCACTCAGATCACACCCTGACCAAACAAAACATAGAACATACAAAGCAAACTATGGTCAGGGTGTGACAGTACTTTGCACACTATCGATACTTAAAATGTATGTTCTGATCCAAATCTGTGAGTTCTCTCACCGGTTTTAATATTTATACTACCATTTATAAATGAGGACATGTGTGCTATTTTACTGGAGTTGGACAGTGGTGTACTTAAGATATTTGTAGCTGAAGTTTAGTATTCAAGGGTTTAGAGCACCGATCCAATTTCAGATTTGTAATTATGTCTATCATTTCTCTTAAGAGTTTTGTACTTGTCTAATGACTTTGTATTTTGCAGGTGTTTCTCAACAGTTTTTCATTTGTTACAGTGTTATGTCTAGAAGCAACAACGGCTCAGCCGCAACGGCTCAGCCACAAGGTCACAGAACAGGACAGCCAAGTGTTGAAGAGCGTAGTGTAGCGAGTAAAAATCATCTGTCCTCGGTTTTAACACTCACTACTGAGTTCCAAACTGCCTCTGGAAGCAACGTCAGCACAAGAACTGTTCGTCGGGAGCTTCATGAAATGGGTTTCCATGGCCCAGGATCACCATGCGCAATGCCAAGCATTGGCTGGGGCGGTGTCAAGCTCGAAACCATTGGACTCTGGAGCAGTGGAAACGTGTTCTCTGGAGTGATGAATCACCCTTTACTATCTAGCAGTCCAACGCACGAATCTGGGTTTAGCGGATGCCAGGAGAACGCTATCTGCCCCAATACCTAGTGCTACCTGTAATGTTTGGTGGAGGAGGGATAATGGTCTGAGGCTGTTTTTCATGGTTTGGGCTAGGCCCCTTAGTTCCAGTGAAGGGAAATCTTCACTGGAACAATGCATACAATGACATTCTAGAAGAGTATGTTCTTCCAACTTTGTAGCAAAAGTTTGGGGAAGGCTTTTTCCTGTTTCAGCATGACAATGTCCCCGGAAAAAGCATACAATGACATTCTAGAAGAGTATGTTCTTCCAACTTTGTAGCAAAAGTTTGGGGAAGGCTTTTTCCTGTTTCAGCATGACAATGTCCCAGTGCACAACGCGAGGATCATACATTAATGGGTTGTCGAGATTGGTGTGGAAGAACTTGACTGGCCTGCACAGAGCCCTGAACTCAACTCCATAGAATATCTTTGAGATGAATTTGAATGGCAACTGCGAGCTAGGCCCAATCGCCCAACATCAGTGCCCGACCTCACTAATGCTCGTGGCTGACTGGAAGCAAGTCCTACAGCAAGTCCTGCAGCAATGTTCCAACATCTAATGTAGCGGAATGCCATCCCAGAAGAGTGGAGGATGTTATAGCAGCAAAGGGGAGACCAACTCCATGTTAATGTCCATGATTTTGGAATGATGTAACGGAGACGCTGAGAGTCGAGAAGCAGGTGAAATGTTTAATAAAACAACAAACATGGAACAAGACAACAGTATCGTCTACGCATAAACACAGGAACAATACTGACTAGGGAAAGAACCTAAGGGAGTGCCAGATATAGGGGAGGTAATAAGTGAGGTAATGGAGCTCAGGTGTGCCTCATGACGATGTGCAGGTGCGCGTAATGATTGATGCCAGGTGTGCGTAATGATGGATCCCAGGACCGATGGTTAGCATACTGCCGATGTCGAACACTGGAGGGGAGGGGCGGGTGTAGACGTGACAAATGTGATGTTCAACGAGCAGTTGACCACATACTTTGTCCATGTAGTGTATATATATAAATAATGGGTCTGTAAACATATTGTATCATTGTTGTGTCACCATCCTTTACCTCAAAAATAATTTGAAGTACATACATAACTTTAAGTGACATATGTTGTCAGCATGACTGAACTGTCCATTGATCAGCAAAGCAATTGATAAAACAGGACCATGTTTGAAACACAAGTGGTTCTGAGCTTATGTCAATATTACACAGGTAAGCTAACAGTTACAGAAATCAGGAATGTAGACAGGCTCTATCTAGCTGTATCTGAGCTACTGTGTCCAACAAACCACCACCTGTTGTTATGTTGGGCACCTACTGACCAATGATAAAAAAAAATAAAAATGACCAATGCTAAAAAAAGCAATTGTACATATATCGCTAAAATAAAGAAATACATTCATACACCACATTACTACAAGACAAAACAACTCAATCAAGCCTGATGGTCTTGTAAGTATAATAGTGAAGCTTGCTTTCATTTAATAAAATAAGCATGAAAAGGTAGTGTAATGGAATAATACTGTGGTGTGTGAAGAATCTAATACTTTATCTTGTATGCAGTACACCTCACATTATTGTGGAAGCACCTCCTCTAAGAGCATGAATTAGTCTATTTGAGAAGGTTTTCATCGTAAGCAACCTGCATACACATATTTAGAAGTACAATACCAAAATAGCTACTGTAGTAGGTCAAAGTTGTGTGCTGGAAACCTTGGTAGAGCCTGGGTAGAATAGGCATTGTGATGCTCATGTGAATTTCCTTTATTTTTTGGCTTCAGATTATGCCTATTCTCACTTAAAACATATTATTTTAAGACATTTAAATTCCAGAAACTCTCATTTATTATACATCACTCACTCGTGATGTCTAAGAAAGGCATACAACTTGTAACCAATGGACAAAAAAAGATACATACTGTATCTCATTGCCAATTTTGAAGAAGGACTACTGAATCTCTTTCTCTCCATCAGTACAGGGAGCAGCCGAGCATATTTGCATGACACAGCTGGCTGTGCTAATGCTAAATGAAAAGACACATTCGCAGCACTTGTCTCTGGGGTTTTATTGGTCTAGCTTTGGACGGCAGAGATGAAATAGAAAGCATACTGCTGTTCAACATCATTCTTTGTTTCTCGTGCACCACGTTCCTCTGAGACAAATACAGAAGAGAAGTGGACTTTCTCTCCACCAAGGCAGTATCCCACGGTAATTAACGCGAGAGGAGGGATGGTCATAACTCTGTCCCGTTACCTGTCTCATACGTCCCAGAGTAGGCTGAGCGGAGACGAAGCAAGGCTGGACCAAAACTCTTAGAGGCCTTCCATCCTTTCCTCCCCTTCATCCGTTGCTTTATATCCTTTCCTTACGTTTACCTCTGATATGCTGAAATTACTGTACTGGTTAAACTCCTAAGAGTAAGGCCCTAAACATGTTGCTTGTTAAAGCAGGGAGGGTAAGTAGCCATGGACAAAGGTGTCGGCTGAACAAAGAGATGAAAATATCAAAAGGGAGCCCTTGTTGGCTGGAGCCCTGTGTCTCTGCTGATCTGACAGCGTTGTACTCACTGGAGGCTCCTGAAGGGAGATGGAGAAAAGAGATGGAAGAGGAAAGTGGATGAGAGAAGCAGGGGAGAGGAGCAGTGAAGATAAGCAGAGGAGAGGGTGAGGGAGATATGAAGGAGACAAGGAGCAGGGTAGAGGAGGGCAGAGAGAAGCAGAGGAGAAAAGCAAGGATAAAAGTAGGGGAATGGTAGAGGAAAGGCGGTGAGGACTGGAGAAGAACAGGAAAAGGAGCAAGGCAATGGTCAAGGAGAGGAGGAGAGGTGCAGAGGAGAGGAGAGGAGGAAAGAAAAGCGGGGGTGAGGTGTGACGGTGTTGGACTGGTTTCATCCAGGCCTATTGTGGTGAAAAAGAGAACAGATGGCCTGATTGTGTTACTGTACTGCATCAGCCTCACCTGTGTGTACTAATCCCCCAGGCCTGATTAGAAGGCTTGGGAAAGAATGGGGAATAAATAAAAGACAAAAGGGAGCGGGAGGTTGTTACCATACTGCAGTGCCTTCTGCATTTAACTATCGCTCCATGTTTTCAGTAATTGGCATGGCATGCAATATTTTTGAGAAGTGGTTGAAACAACAGAGCTAGTTAGCATATTTCATTTTAGATCAAGGGTCTTGCATGGCTTATGGCTAATTAGAAAACATGTTTTGAGGAAACAAGTTTCAAATAATCTGTCACAGCAAAAATTCACTTTAGCTTGATGCCTAAAAAGACAAAGACTTTTGTTTTGCCCAAGCAATATGGCCCTATTAACACAACAGATGCTAATTTTCTCTTTTTAATAAGTCCACATTTTTACTGTGGCATTTGAGGGATAGCGAGCAAGTGAGAAAGCATCCAGCCGAAACATTGAGTAAATGACTTGATGACTATTACAATCACTTTCATATAGAGGGCTTCGAGGTATATCGACTGCTGGGAGCAAATGAGCACCAATTCCAGGCTGAAAGCTCGCTGAAAGACAGAGCGACAGAGTGATCTTGAGTGAGAGAAAACGATAGAAAGAGAGAGGCAGTGAGAGACGGAAGAAGACGGGGGAGGGAGGGAGGGAGGGAGGGAGGGAGGGAGGGAGGGAGGGATGAGAAAGAGACTGAGAACAAGAGGGTGGAAGACAGTCAGAGAGAAAGAAGAGAAGATCATATGAAAGCGGAGATAGAGACCTACATCAATGTGAGATTTGAAGACATTGTAATGATAAAGATACACTTTTCTCAGTCAGCTATCCACTGGGGTTCAAGTGAGAGTAAAGGCTCAGTCCGAACAGGGAGGGATTCGACTCTACAGGTGCAATACCATCCACTTATCATCCTGCTAGTGAGTGTGTGTGACCTTAACAGAGGGACAAATCGAACTCACACATACTGTTTAAGACTGAGAACCACAGCAAGAGTCACATTCACAGACTACCTCAAGCTAGGTGCCCTGTGAACCCTAAAGAGAGAAGGCAATCAACTGCCTTGTTTATAAAGCAGATTCCATTCAATCTGCTCAGGGCTGAACTTGAGAGCAGACACTTGCAATCACACATACTGATATGTGACATAACTGGAAGTGTACACAATAACAGTACAAGATGATCATCAAACAGGCAAAATGTCAATACAGGACTAAGATTGAATCCTACTACACCGGCTCTGACTCGTCGGATATGGCAGGGCTGGCAAAGCATACAAAGGGGTACCCTGCCGCGAGCTGCCCAGTGACGCGAGCATACCAGACGAGCATACCAGATGCTCGCTTCGACGCAAGCCACACTGAAGCATGCATGAGAGAACCAGCTGTTCCGGACGACCCTGTGATCATGCTCTCAGTAGCCGATGTGGGCAAGACCTTTAAACAGGTCAACATTGACAAGGCCGCGGGGTCAGACGGATACCAGGGGGTGTACTCAGAGCATGCGCGGACCAACTGGCAAGTGTCTTCACTGACATTTTCAATGTCACCCTGACCGAGTCTGTAATACCTACATGTTTCAAGCAGACAACCATAGTCCCTGTGCCCAAGAATGCGAAGGTAACCTGCCTAAATTACTTCCGCCCCGTAGTACTCACGTCAGTAGCCATGAAGTGCTTTGAAAAGGCTGGTCATTGCTAACATCAAAACAATCATGCCAGAAACCCTAGACCCACTCCAATTCGCATACTGCTCCAAAAG
The DNA here is from genome assembly GCF_045791955.1 of Oncorhynchus clarkii lewisi. Lineage (NCBI taxonomy): Eukaryota > Metazoa > Chordata > Actinopteri > Salmoniformes > Salmonidae > Oncorhynchus > Oncorhynchus clarkii. The sequence goes on along the minus strand of NC_092153.1, from coordinate 48,916,406 downwards.
ATCCACAGATGACGCAATCTCAATCGCACTCCACACTGCCCTTTCCCACCTGGACAAAAGGAACACCTATGTGAGAATGCTGTTCATTGACTACAGCTCACCATTCAAAATCATAGTGCCCACAAAGCTCATTACTAAGCAAAGGACCCTGGGACTAAACACCTCCCTATGCAACTGGATCATGGCCGCTCCCAGGATCCAGTTGTGTAGGCAACAACACATCTGCCACGCTGATCCTCAATACCGGGGCCCCTCAGGGGTGCGTACTTAGTCCCCTCCTGTACTCCCTGTTCACCCATTAAGTTTGCTGATGACACAACAGTGGTAGGCCTGATCACCGACAACGTTGAGACAGCCTATAGGGAGGAGGTCAGAGACCTGGCAGTGTGGTGCCAGGACAACAACCTCTCCTTCAATGTGAGCAAGACAAAGGAGATGATCGTGGACTACAGGAAAAGGAGGGCCGAACAGGCCCCCATTAACATTGATGGGGCTGTAGTGGAGCTGGTCAATAGTTTCAAGTTCCTTGGTGTCCACATCACCAACAAACTATCATGGTCCAAACACACCAAGACAGTTGTAAAGAGGGCACAAATCCACCCTTTACTCCTCAGGAGAATGAAAAGATTTAGCATGAGTCCCCATGAGTCCCTCTCCTCAAAACGTTTTACAGCTGCACCATCAAGAGCATCCTGACCGGTTGCATCACCACCTGGTATGGCAACTGCTTGGCATCTGAACGCAAGGTGCTACAGAGGGTAGTGTGCACGGTCCAATACATCACTGGGGCCAAGGTTCATGCCATCCAGGACCTATGTACTAGGCAGTGTCAGAGGAAGGCCCAAAAATGTGTCAAAGACTCCAGTCACCCAAGTCATAGACTGTTCTCTCTGCTACCGCACGGCAAGTGGTTCCGGAGCACCAAGTCTAGGTCCAAAAGGCTCCTTAAAAGCTTCTACCCCTAAGCCATAAGACTGCTAATAGATTGGCCACCCGGAGAATTTACATTGACACCCCCACTTTGTTTTTACAGTGCTGCTACTCGCTGTTTATTATCTATGCATAGTCACTTTACCCCTACCTACATGTACAAATGACCTCGACTAACCTGTATCCCCACATATTGACTCGCTACCGGTACCCCCTGTATATAGCCTCGTTATTGTTATGTAATTTTGTGTGTTACTTTTTACTTTAGTTTATTTAGTAAATATTTTCTTTAGTTTATTTAGTAAATCTTTTCTTAACTATTTCTTGAACTGCATTGTTGGTTAAGGGCTTATAAGTAAGCATTTCACGGTAAGGTCAACACCTGTTCTATTTGGCGCATGTGACAAATAAAATTGGATTTTATTTGAGATGAGGTAATGTCCCAAAGGTAATGGTGAGAGACAGCTGAGCCTCCAGCCCTGCATATTGGTCTAATGGAGAAATCCACAATGACTGCATGAGAAGAAAAAAAGAGTTAAAGAGATCAAATTTGTTCCTGGGAGAAATTACATGTTTTCCTGAAACTGAACCAACAGAGTTTAGTGATCGGGAACACAAGATAGGATATTTTGAGATTGATGTTAAGAGATCAGATCAGAGTGAATTTATTGAGTTGGGTCAGGTCAGACCAGGGTCACATCCGTTACTGTGGCTTCATTGGTTCGGGTAAGGTCAGACCAGGGTCACAACCCAGGTTACTGTACAGTCGCCAGCTCATTCAAGGATCAACAGCAGTAATTAACTGACCTTTATCTTAGGGTGGACCATTGTTTGACATGGACCACCATGTGGAACCAAACTTTACATGTTGCATTTATACTTATATTCCCTATATATATAAATATACATACAGTACCAGTACCATACATACAGTACCAGTACCAGTGGAAACACCTACTCATTCACAGGTTTTTCTTTATTTTTACTGTTTTCTACATTGTAGAATAATAGTGAAGACATCAAAACTATGGCATAACACATATGGAGTCATGTACTATCCAAAAAGTGTTAAACAAATCAAAATATATTTTATATTTGAGATTCTTCAAATTAGCCACCCTTTGCCTTTGACAGCTTTGCACACTCTTGGCATTCTCTCAACCAGCTTTCCATGGAATGCTTTTCCAACCGTCTTGAAGGAGTTCCCACAAATGCTAAGCACTTGTAGGCTGCTTTTCCTTCACTCTGCAGCCCAACTCATTCCAAACCATCTCAATTGGATTGAGGTTGGGTGATTGTGGAGGCCAGGCCATCTGATGCAGCACTCCATCCCTCTCCTTCTTGGTCAAATAGGCCTTCCACAGCCTGGAGGTGTGTTGTGTCATTGTCCTGTTGAAAAACAAATGATAGTCCCACTAAGCGCAAACCAGATTTCGCCATCACATCTGGTTTGCGCCAATAAAAAATAACAAATTAAGATGGGCAAAAGAACACAGACACTGGACAGAGGACCTCTGCCTAGAAGGCCAGCATCCCAGAGTCGCCTCTTCACTGTTGATGTTGAGACTGATGTTTTGCGGGTACTATTTAATGAAGCTGCCAGTTGAGGACTTGTGAGGCGTCTGTTTATCAAACAAAACACTCTAATGTACTTGTTCTCTTGCTCAGTTGTGCACCGGGGCCTCCCACTCCTATTTCTATTCTGGTTAGAGCCAGTTTGCATTGTTCTGTGAAGGGAGTAGTACACAGTGGTGTACAAGATCTTCAGTTTCTTGACAATTTCTCGCATGGAATAGCCTTTATTTCTAAGAACAATAATAGACTGACAAGTTTTAGAGGAAAGTCCTTTGTTTCTGGCCATTTTGAGCCTGTAATCGAACCCACAAATTCTGATGCTCCAGATACTCAACTAGCCTAAAGAAGGCCAGTTTTATTGCTTCTTTAATCAGGACAACAGTTTTCAGCTGTGCTAACTTAATTGCAAAAGGGTTTTCTAATGATCAATTAGCCTTTTAAAATTATAAACTAGGATTAGCTAACACAACGTGCCATTGGAAAACAGGAGTGTGTTCGAGTGCCGCCCGATCGTAGTGGGTGAAGTATGGTTTCAACATGTTAACATGACACAGCTGGGTTTTTATCCTATTCTCCGGTGTGGCGATGATGTAATCATCAGGAGGCAGCTACTCAGGCTTTGTAGATGAACACATACAAATGTAGCTTTCTGCGCATATAAAGTGAGGTCCAACCTACCATTTGGTACAAGGTGCAATGGTGGGTGAGTGACTTGGCATTTGTAATAAAGCACAAGGATGAATGATAAACAGAGTCCAGTCTGTAAGACGGAAGAGGCTGCATGCATATACAACAAGTCACCATATTCAATTACAGGGGGAAAAGTAACATGAACAAGCTTCTTTCTAGCCATAAGCGGGAAGCAAGCATTTTACGAAAATAAAAACCCAATTTCAATTTAAGCTTCCTCACAAGATTTTCCATACGAACTTTAAAGGACAACTTGTCATCCAACCATATACCTAGGTATTTGTAGAATTATACTTTTTCAATGGATTAGCCACCAGATGTGACAATGCTAACCTTCTCTGGCTGAGTGCAAGCTCAGGTAAAGGTCATGAATTTAGTTTTTTGTACATACAAGACAAGTTTGAGACCATAAAGGGAGCCCTGCAGTGACTGAAAAGCAATTTACTGCCCCTTCACTGAGACCAATGTTACTGAGTCTAGCTAGCAACAATTCATGGTCAACTGAATCAAACGCCTTTGATAAATCAACAAACAGAGCAGCACAATGTTGCTTTTATCAAGTGCATTTATGATGTCATTGACCACTGCCATAGCTGCAGTTGTGGTGCCCCGCTCAGTATGTTCTTTTCAATTAAGAAGGTTTTTAACTGTGAGTTCATTAGGGATTCATAGACTTTGGCCAGGACAGGGAGTTTGGAGATAGGATGATAGTTATTAGCATCTGAGGGATCTCCACCCTTTAGCAGTGGGAGTTCATAAGCTGATTTCCAAATGCTGGGTATGGAATTGTTCAACAGACTCAAGTTGTAAATGTGATCCACAGGTTCAGTAATAATAGCAGCTGCTACCTTTAAGAGGTAGGGATCCAGGTTGTCTGGACCTGCAGACTTTTTAATGTCTATTGCCTTTAGTGCTTTAAAGACCTCAGCATAAGAAACAGGCTCAAAGTTAAAATGGTTCACGAGGGCCCATTTCATAAACTCAGCAACAACAAAAAAATGTCCCTTTTTCAGGACCCTGTCTTTCAAAGATAATTAGTAAAAATCCAAATAACTTCACAGATCTTCATTGTAAAGGGCTAAAATACTGTTTCCCATGCTTGTTCAATGAACCATAAACAATTAATGCACCTGCACCTGTGGAACGGTCATTAAGACACTAACAGCTTAGAGACGGTAAACAATTACGGTCACAGTTATGAACATTTAGGACACTAAAGAGGCCTTTGTACTGACTCCGAAAAACACCAAACGAAAGATGCCCAGGGTCTCTGCTCATCTGCGTGAACGTGCTTTAGGCATGCTGCAAGGAGGCATGAGGACTGCAGATGTGGCCAGGGCAATAAATTGAAATATCAATACTGTGAGACGCCTAAAACAGCGCTACAAGGAGACAGGACGGACAGCTGATCATCCTCGCAGTGGCAGACCACGTGTAACAACACCTGCACAGGATTGGTACATCCGAACATCACACCTGCAGGACATGTACAGGATGGCAACAACTGCCCGAGTTACACCAGGAACGCACAATCCCTCCATCAGTGCTCAGACTGTCCTCAATAGGATGAGAGAGGCTGGACTAAGGGCTTGTTGGCCTGTTGTAAGGCAGGTCCTCACCAGACATCACCGGCAACAACGTTGCCGATGGGCACAAACCCACCGTCGCTGGACCAGACAGGACTGGCAAAAAGTGCTCTTCACTGACGGGTCGCGGTTTTGTCTCACCAGGGGTGATGGTCAGATTCACGTTTATCGTCGAAGGAATGAGTGTTACACCGAGGCCTGTACTCTGGAGCGGGATTGATTTGGATGTGGAGGGTCCGTCATGGTCTGGGGCGGTGTGTCACAGCATCATCGGACTGAGCTTGTTGTCATTGCAGGCAATCTCAACAATGTGTGTTACAGGGAAAACATCCTCCTCCCTCATGTGGTACCCTTCCTGCAGGCTCATCCTGACATGACCCTCCAGCATGACAATGCCACCAGCCATACTGCTTGTTCTGTGTGTGATTTCCTGCACGACAGGAATGTCAGTGTTCTGCCATGGCCAGCGAAGAGCCCGGATCTCAATCCCATTGAGCACGTCTGGGACCTGTTGGATCGGAGGGTGAGGGCTGGGGCCAGGGCCATTACCCCCAGAAATGTCCGGGAACTTGCAGGTGCCTTGGTGCAAGAGTGGGGTAGCATCTCATAGCAAGAACTGGCAAATCTGATGCAGTCCATGAGGAGGAGATGCACTGCAGTACTTAATGCAGCTGGTGGCCACACCAGATACTGACTGTTACTTTTGATTTTGAACCCACCCCCCCCTTTGTTCAGGGACACATTATTCAATTTCTGTTAGTCACATGTCTGTGGAACTTGTTCAGTTTATGTCTCAGTTGTTGAATCTTGTTATGTTCATTCAAATATTTACACATGTTAAGTTTTCTAAAAATATACGCAGTTGACAGTGAGAGGATGTTTCTTTTTCAGCTGAGTTTAGTTTACCGTAACAGAGCTGACATTAGAGGCCTGGGCACCACCATTATCAAACACTGAAGTGTTTGTTAAAAACCGCTACAATATCGGCTTCATCCTTTACATTTAAGAGGTTTTATAGACATTCCTAGGAAGACTCATAGCTGTAATCGATGCCAAAGGTGTTTCTAACATGTATTGACTCAGAGAGATGAGTATGCATGCAACGACTATATTTTAGTTATTACATTTTTATAAATATTTTTAGTTAAATTGAATTTTTCTTCCCCATTGGCATTACAGAGTATTTTGTGTAGACTTGACAAACAATGACAATTAAATCAATTTTAAAACCTCTTAAATGTGAAGTCCCCATATGTTTTTAAATTTAATTCAGTCTGGTATGAGAATGGTAGCCCCTATCTGCAAAAACAGGGTGTCTGTGGAAAGCTGACTATCTTGGCTATTGATCGGTGCCTTCAAATCTTTGGAAATGACTTAATACCATATATGGGCATACGAATATATCAGGGCAGGCCGATAACCTCATTTCAAGATGACTGCTACCAACATTCCTTAGCGTTGTAAAGCATAAACGAAATAAACACGGAATATGTTGGTACACACTGAAAGCCGGGACTCCACAGATCATGAGGATGTCTTATATGTCTGCCTGTGACCAACTGTTATTGATCACCAGCCCCGAGAGTCAAAATGTTTATTTTACACAACATTTTCATCAAACAGGAAACATCTTACAAGGTAAGCTTCGATTTGGTCTGTGTTTGAGCTATAGGTATCAAATGAAACCTTAGGTTGTTAGGAACAAATCTAGCCTATTGACTATTGACTAAAATATGTTGCCAGCTTACGCGCTGTAGGCATCCCTATCCCCTGTATGTCTCCCGGCACCACCACAATGTTTGAGAGAGGTTGGTGATGTAGAAATTTTGTTTTTATAGTGAACAATAACTTTTAGGCACATCCAGTGTGTAAAAACAATGCAATTACCACATTTGGAAACTTTGGAGAGGTTAAAAGTACACTTGAATGTACTCTGGATACCCCATAACACCACCACAATGTTTGAGTGAGGTTGATATGGTAGAAATGTTGTTTTAATACTGAACAAATAGCATTTAGGGATTGCAAATATGTAATAGCACTGGAATTATCTAACTTACAGACATATACCACTTTGGAGAGGTATAGGGACACTTGGAAACTAGCACTTGCGAAAAGATAAACTCTGTGATCTCCATCTTGCTAGCTACTATTTTGTATTTTATTCAAGTGGTTAAAGTAGTAACGTAGACAGTGACGTAGTTCCTCTATGCCAAAAGAGTCCATCATTGAAACCAGACCCTAGTCACTGATTTTGCAAAGTGTCGGATATACGAGACTACAGCGATGACCTTTTAACTCCTTTCTCCTTTCTGTTGACGCCAAAATGGCGGCTATTTCTTTGGCTAATTTGGGTTCTGAGCGCCATTCTATTTTTGTTTTTCCATAAAGTTTTTTTGAAATCTGACACAGCGGTTGCATAGAGGATATGTTTATCTTTAATTCTGTGAATAACACGTGCATCTTTTATCAATGTTTATTGTGAGTATTTCTGCAAAATCACCGGATGTTTTGGAATCAAAACATTACTGCACGTAACGCGCCAATGTAAACTGAGATTTTTTATATATACAGTGGGGCAAAAAAGTATTTAGTCAGCCACCGATTGTGCAAGTACTCCCACTTAAAAAGATGAGAGAGGCCTGTAATTTTTATCATAGGTACACTTCAATTATGACAGACAAAATGCGGAAAAAGAATCCAGAAAATCACATTGTAGGATTTTTAATGAATTTATTTGCAAATTATGGTGGAAAATAAGTATTTGGTCACCTACAAACAAGCAAGATTTCTGGCTCTCACAGACTTCTTCTTTAAGAAGCTCCTCTGTCCTCCACTCGTTACCTGTATTAATGGCACCTGTTTGAACTTGTTATCAGTATAAAAGACACCTGTCCACAACCTCAAACAGTCACACTCCAAACTCCACTATGGCCAAGACCAAAGAGCTGTCAAAGGACACCAGAAACAAAATTGTAGACCTGCACCAGGCTGGGAAGACTGAATCTGCAATAGGTAAGCAGCTTGGTTTGAAGAAATCAACTGTGGGAGCAATTATTAGGAAATGGAAGACATTTCTCCCTCGATCTGGGGCTCCACGCAAGATCTCACCCTGTGGGGTCAAAATGATCACAAGAACGGTGAGCAAAAATCCCAGAACCACACGGGGAGACCTAGTGAATGACCTGCAGAGAGCTGGGACCAAAGTAACAAAGCCTACCATCAGTAACACACTACGCCGCCAGGGACTCAAATCCTGCAGTGCCAGACGTGTCCCCCTGCTTAAGCCAGTACATGTCCAGGCCCGTCTGAAGTTTGCTAGAGAGCATTTGGATGATCCAGAAGAAGATTGGGAGAATGTCATATGGTCAGATGAAACCAAAATATAACTTTTTGGTAAAAACCCAACTCGTCGTGTTTGGAGGACAAAGAATGCTGAGTTGCACCATATGTACTGTGAAGCATGGGGGTGGAAACATCATGCTTTGGGGCTGTTTTTCTGCAAAGGGACCAGGACAACTGATCCGTGTAAAGGAAAGAATGAATGGGGCCATGTATCGTGAAATTTTGAGTGAAAATGTCCTATCAGCAAGGGCATTTTTTTACCTTTATTTCACTAGGCAAGTCAGTTAACTGGGATATGTGGGACAGTAGCATCCCACCTCGCCAACAGACAGTGAAATTGCAGGGTGCCAAATTCAAAACAACAGAAATCACATAATTAAAATTCCTCAAACATACAAGTATTTTACACCATTTTAAAGATAAACTTGTTGTAAATCCAGCCACAGTGTCTGATTGCAAAAATACTTTACGACGAAAGTACACCAAACGATTATGTTAGGTCAGTACCTAGTCACAGAAAAACACAGCCATTTTTCCAGCCAAAGAAAGGAGTCACAAAAAGCAGAAATAAGAGATAAAATGAATCACTAACCTTTAATGATCTTCATCAGATGACACTCATAGGACTTCATGTTATACATTACATGTATGTTTTGTTCGATAAAGTTCATATTTATATTTATATATATTTATATATATATTTATATTTTATCTCTCTTTCTTTCTCTCTCTCGGAGGACCTGAGCCCTAGGACCATGCCCCAGGACTACCTGACATGATGACTCCTTGCTGTCCCCAGTCCACCTGGCCGTGCTGCTGCTCCAGTTTCAACTGTTCTGCCTTATTATTATTCGACCATGCTGGTCATTTATGAACATTTGAACATCTTGGCCATGTTCTGTTATAATCTCCACCCGGCACAGCCAGAAGAGGACTGGCCACCCCACATAGCCTGGTTCCTCTCTAGGTTTCTTCCTAGGTTTTGTCCTTTCTAGGGAGTTTTTCCTAGCCACCGTGCTTCTACACCTGCATTGCTTGCTGTTTGGGGTTTTAGGCTGGGTTTCTGTACAGCACTTTGAGATATCAGCTGATGTACAAAGGGCTATATAAATAAATTTGATTTGATTTGATATTTATATACAAAAATTTCAGTTTACATTGGCGCGTTACGTTCAGTAATGTTTTGCTTCCAAAACATCCGGTGATTTTGAGGAGAGCCACATCAATTTACAGAAATACTCATCATGAATGTTGATGAAAACACAAGTGTTATGCATGGAACTTTAGATAAACTTCTCCTTAATGCAAACGCTGTGTCAGATTTCAAAAAAGCTTTACCAAAAAGCACACCATGCAATAATCTGAGTACAGCGCTCAGACAACAAAACAAGCCATACAGATATCTGCCATGTTGTGGAGTCAACAGAAGTCAGAAATAGCATTATAAATATTAACTTACCTTTGATGATCTTCATCAGAATGCACTCCCAGGAATCCCAGTTCCACAAGAAATGTTTGATTTGTTCGATAAAGTCCATAATTTATGTCCAAATACCTCCTTTTTGTTTGCGCGTTTAGTACACAATCCAAACTCACGAGGCGCGTGGAAGTCCAGGCGAAAGGTATGACGAATATATGACGAAATATGACGAAAAGTCATATTATGTCAAACGAAGTATAGAATCAATCTTTAGGATGTTTTTATCATAAATCTTCAATAATGTTTCAACTGGAGAATTCCTTTGTCTGTAGAAATGCAATGGAACGCAGATCGCTCTCACGTGAGTGCGCGTGATCAGCTCTTGGCACTCTGCCAGACCCCTGACTCAATCAGCTCTCATTCCCCCCTTCTTCACAGTAGAAGCCTCAAACAAGGTTTAGGAAGTGCAATATAACCCCATAGACACTGTATATTCGATAGGCAATGACTTGAAAAACTACAAAACTCAGATTTCCCACTTGGATTTTTTCTCAGGTTTTTGCCTTCCATATGAGTTCTGTTATACTCACAGACATCATTCAAACAGTTTTAGAATCTTCAGAGTGTTTTCTATCAAAATCTGCTAATAATTTGCATATATTAGCAACTGGGCCTGAGTAGCAGGCAGTTTATTCTGGGCACCTTATTCATCCAAGCTACTCAATACTGCCCCCCAGTCCCAAAGAAGTTGGGTGGCAGGGTAGGCTAGGTTAGAGCGTTAGACTAGTAACCGAAAGGTTACAAGTTCAAATCCCTGAGCTGACAATGTCGTTCTGCCCCTGAACAGGCAGTTAGGCTGTCATTGAAAATAAGAATTTGTTCTTAACTGACTTGCCTAGTTAAGGAAAACAGCCCTAATGTTGGAAACAAACATCATTATGTTGCTGTTTAGAGTCACATTCATTTATTTTCCAAGCTATAGACATCGTTACAGTAGTTGGTTAGCTCGCTAGCAGATTTGAGCCATATTAGCATAGACGTGACATCAGTCAAAACAAGACATGGTATCAAGAACAAGATAAAACTAGTTGAAACGAGTCACCTACCATTCCCCACATGGCAGCTTCTTGTCATTGTTGATTGCTATCTGGCCATCCAGAATCACAACACACGGACTTCTGCCCCATTGAAGCGCGCGCATCGTTTTCATGATGTTGTCAGCTAACCAGTCTATAGCACACAATATTTTACATACAGCAGGTTTTTAAAGGACCAAAGAGTTTGGTCTGCTTTGTGTTTTCATTTTTGCCATGGAAAATCGAGTATCACAATATCCCGATACTGGCATTGTCACAAACCTGTCCAGTACACTGTAAATTATATGGTGTTTTTTTTGTATTATAATCAGTACAAAACTTTTTACTGCAGCATAATGTAAATTATGGGGCATTGTGAGAAAAGGTTGTAGGCAGGGAAATAATTGTTATATTTTGAATGATACTGTAATTCCATTCAACAGAATATTTTTTATTTTACCAGGCAAGTCAGTTAAGAACAAATTGTGATTTTCTATGTTGGCCTAGGAACAGCTGCCTTGTTCAGGGGCAGAATTACAGATTTTTACCTTGTCAGCTTGGGGATTTGATCTGGCAACCTTTCAGTTACTAGTCCAATGCTCTAACCACCAGGCTACCTGCCAGCCCAGAATACAGTACTGTACTGTATTTTTGGAGCAAAAAAAATATTTTGACTACTAGTGAGGGCATGGTTTTGTTGTTTCTGTCTCATTAACATACTTTGAGGAGTGCCTTGTAAGAGGCTATATTTGTTGCACCTGTGAGTGAGAATGCTGTACCAATTTAACTCCTATGTGGTTATAATGCCCCACCAATTAAACATGTTTAGGGGAAAGATTGGAGTAGCAGCAAGTCCTGAAACTTAAATGGTTGAGCATTTTTCTATGTCCTTTTGGTCTGTTATGTTGTGTAGTCGCTGCCAGTTTGGAAGCCTTTAGAAGTGCAAGTGATATAAAACACAAAATATTCATTAATATGCTCTAATGTTTCTAAACACTTTACTTACCAGCCAACCTGCTTGCACCAATCCCTTGTAGTTATAGTAAAATACTGTGAAATACAATCCCCTCACCTCAACAAATGTAAATAATTCATCCATTCATTCATTCAATAATTAATTCATTCCGATTACGGTGGAATTTACATTTTTACAGTATAATACAGTATGTTTTATGGCTTTGTACTGTCATTACACAGTACTTACTTTAATACGCTATTTATATTGGGCTCCTGAGTGTGCTCCCATCTGGTGCAGCGGTCTAAGGCACTGCATCTCAGTCAAAGAGGCATCACTACAGTCCCTGGTTCGAATCCAGGCGATATCACATCTGGCCGTGATTGGGAGTCCCATAGGGCAGTGCACAATTGGCCCAGCTTCGTCTGGGTTTGGCTGGGGTAGGCCGTCATTGTAAATAAGAATTTGTTCTTAACTGACTTGCCTGGTTAAAAAATATATTAAAGTTGGTGTGCTGTAATATGAAATACGGAACTTTACTTGCTACTGTAAAAGTCACGATAACTGCTTTACAGTGTACGTACATCAGTCTTGTTAATGGTGTGACTGTAATTTATCTTGGAGCTGGGCACAGAAACAACAACAAAGCAGCCACCTCGCCACTCATTTCGTAAACAGCTAAAGGATGGGGCTGGAGAAATGTAACCCCTCTCAAATTCAAAAACAGAACTATGGATGAAAGGACTGACCAACCATTAGATCAAATGTATAGTTTTAACCATGTTTTGAGGATATATCGTGTTTGTTTACATTTACATTTCACAGTGTTTACAAAGATAGGACAAGCTTATATTTTGGATTCTGATGGGGTTAGACAGCTAAAGTAATTTATAAGTTATACTCTTCAAGAATCAATGGGAATGCCTATATATCATTAATTTAATAGTATGGAGCAATGACAGATTTTCCCTTTGAGGAAACTATGTGACAGTGCAACTGGTCACTGACTAGTTTTGCTGTATTGAAATATGCCTTTCCTGGATCTACTGTCTTTCCAATACCAGTTGGCTCGGTTCTAATAATGACTTATGTACCATTCCAAAGCCTGAGGACAGGCAACTAGTTTCATGAGATACTATACACACACACACACACACACACACACACACACACATATATATATATATATATATATATATATATATATATACATATATATATATATACTTTGCCTTCTATATATAGTATCTCATGAAACTAGTTGCCTGTCCTCATATATATATGTTGTGAGTTTATTATCTACAGTGGTCTTACCTTCTGTTGTCGTCTTGCCATGTCGGTGGGTTGTTTGGCATTAAAAGGATAGGCAATGCAGCGCATCACAAAGACATAGAGCTGGAGCCTCTTCTTTCGCTCTTCCTCCTCCCTCTGCATCTTTTCCAGATCATCTTTCTCCTTCTCGCTGGCCGCCGAGGGGCTGGGGTTGGACGGACAAGCGCTGCTTCCCCGGCTCGAGGGCTGGAGCCCACCAGAACTGTCGGTGGTCCGGCTGGGTGACACCCGTGCTCCCCCGGTTTTTGGTGCCATCACCTCTTTGCCTTCTTCTTCCACTATCTCATCCGCTTCCTCTTCACTAGAAGATGGGTCCAACATGTTGTTGGTCTTGGGTGGAGACTATCTAGACAGGGGACAAAGCGTAGACCAATGTGTCTCAGTGCCACAGGAGTTTTTTTCGAAGAACGACTGCGTTCAGAGACAGGCTATCTGTGTTGCGTTGGCAACGCCAGTGGGGGGGAAAAGTAGAAAAAAATCCAGACAAACTATATTTAAAACAGGAAATGTCAGTTGAGGAGAGGAATTACGAAAGCGCGCGATTGATGTTGAACGAGAGTAGCTCAAACTGTTCGCACAAAAAGTGACTGAATTCGAACGAAATAAAATTGTAGTTGCTTAGGCTACGCGTTTTCAGCGTTTTAACTCTCCAGTCACCGTCGGGGATTTGCTAGGATGCTATCTATGAGAACGGGAAGGTGTCGGATGAAAGATAGAAAGAACGGACAACCATCGACTTCCACTTATTTTCCTGATGCGATTTGTCAATAGAAAACTATCGATGGCCGCTTTCTGCTAAGCAACGCGCGGATTGGGAAGATACCACTGGAAGGTACCGGGAATTTACCGTCGTTCTGAATCAGAAAGCAAATTATAGCGGGGGGTGGGGGTGCAGTTGACGCTGTTGCTGCGGCAACCGATTCACTCCATCCACCTGATGATCTGAGACTCGGAGGGAGATGCATCTCCAACGGAGATTTCACCAAATAAGCCTATTTCAACATCATTATTTCTTTATTCAGATTTAAATCCGCCAATATCATTTATCCACGTTATCCATTTATCCCTAACACGTGCAATAGTCAGGCTAGAAGTGCATGATTTCATTGACTATTAGTTAAATGTGTTTTGTTTATGATAGTGCCAATGTTGTATGGTAGCCTAGGCCTTATATAGCCTAGACTTTTCCCTTCTTATTAATAATTAGTTATGTAGCCTAGGTAATAGGTTATGTATCATAATAATAATAATTATTATTATTTATGCATCAGAATTAATGCATCAATCATCAATACTGACAGCATAATATCTGTCCTGGAGCCTCTTTCCATGGCTGGTCCTGGGATAATTCCAATCTAACACAGGTAAGGTATAATTTCTGTTTAGAGAGGGTGTGGGTCTATATAGCCTACTTAATAAAAAATACAAAAATAAAGTGCAGCCTTATGGCCGCGTCCCATCCCTCCAAAGACAGTGCCAACAATTTACCCTTATGGCCAAGGCTTCTGTGGCTTTTTACCATAAATCACAGACAGTGTCACCAGCAACGCACCCCCACACCATCACACCTCCTCCTCTATGCTTCACAGTGGGAACCACACATGCTGAGATCATCCGTTCACCTACTCTGTATCTCACAAAGACACAGTGTTTGGAACCAAAAATCTCAAATTTGGACTCATCAGACCAAAGGACAGATTTCCACAGGTCTAATGTCCATTGCTTGTGTTTCTTTGGCCCAAGCAAGTCTCTTCTTCTCATTGGTGTCCTTTAGTAATGGTTTCTTTGCAGCAATTCGACCATGAAGGCCTGATTCACGTAGTCTCCTCTGAACAGTTGATGTTGAGATGTGTCTGATACTTGAACTCTGTGAAGCATTTATTTGGGCTGCAATTTCTGAGGCTGGTAACTCTAACACGGAACCCAAAACGTCTGTGCGCGTGTGCCAGCCATCGTGCATACATTTATTTTGTCACCCCACACCAAACGTGATCACGACACGCAGGTTAAAATATCAAAACAAACTCTGAACCAATTACATTAATTTGGGGACAGGTCGAAAAGCATTAAACATATATGGCAATTTAGCTAGCTGGCTTGCACATGCTAGCTAATTTGTCCTATTTAGCTAGCTTGCACATGCTAGCTAATTTGTCCTGGGATATAAACATTGAGTTGTTATTTTACTTGAAATGCACAAGGTCCTCTACTCCGATAATTAATCCACACATAAAACGGTCAACCGAATCGTTTCTAGTCATCTCTCCTCCTTCCCGATTTTTTCATCTTTGAACTTATATAGTGATTGGCATCTAAACTTTCATAGTATTACCACGACGACCATCAAAACAGTTCGACTTTCAATCACCCACGTGGGTATAACCAATGAGGAGATGGCACGTGGGTACCTGCTTCTATAAATCAATGAGGAGATGGGAGAGGCAGGACTTGCAGCACGATCTGAGTCAGAAATAGGAATGACTTCTATTTTAGCCCTTGGCAACGCAGACGCTCGTTGGCACGCGCGAGCAGTGTGGGTGCAATAATTGAATAACATGGATTTCTACATTTATTTTGCAACCCTCTGGTCTGGTCAGCATGTTATGAACATATCCTCTATGGCGATCCTCATGAGTGTCACGACTCCTACCGAAGGTGGCTCCCCTTCCCGTTCGGGTGGCGGTCGTCGTCACCGGCCTACTAGCTGCCACTGATTCTTTCCTCCCCCTCCTTGTCTGTTTATTGGTTACACCTGTTGTTTATTTGGTGATTAGTTGGCCTTTATTAGCCAGCCGGCCCACCTGCTCTTTGTGCGGGATTGTTTGTGTGACTAGTGTGCACATTAGAGGTTAACGTGTTTTCCTGTTCGTGTTTTTTTTTGCTGGACTGTTTTAGTCCCCGTGTTTGGGGCATTTGTTTTTGTGTGCACCCTGTGTTTTCGTGGGGTGGCTTATGTTTGCCGTTTGTGCATTAAATAGCACTGCCCTGAACTCTCTGCTTCCTGCGCCTGACTTCGCACCCACTACACCCAGATCATTACAATGAGAGCCAGTTTCATCATAGCGCTTGATGGTTTTTGCGACTGCACTTGAAGAAACTTTCAAAGTTCTAGAAATGTTCCAGTTTTGACTGACCTTCATGTCTTAAAGTAATGATGGACTGTTGTTTCTCTTTGCTTATTTGAGCTGTTCTTGCCATAATATGGACTTGGGCTATCTTGCCATAATATGGGCTATCTTCTGTATACAACCCTTACCTTGTCACAACACAACTGATTGACTCAAATGCATGAAGAAGGAATTAACTTTTAACAAGGCACACCTTGTCTACCCCATGAAGCTGGTTAAGAGAATGCCAAGATTGTGCAAAGCTGTAGTCAAGGCAAATGGTGGCTACTTTGAAGAATCTCAAAGATATAATATTTTACATTATTATGCACATTTTTGGTTACTACATGATTCCATATGTGTTATTTCATAGTTTTGATGTCTTCACTATTATTCTACAATGTAGAAAATAGTAAAAATGTAAGAAAAACCTTGCAATGAGTTGGTGTGTCCAAACTTATTACTCTAACCATGTATAAAAACAATACGTAAATCTGTAGGGATTAATTAATTTCTAATTGCATTTAGTGTTAGGCAACCTTATGACTACTTTGTCATATCTTTGTATCTACTGTAGATGTTGCCATCTCATTTTGAGATTAGATTGAGATGGCATAGACCATTGTAGGTTTATAATTTGTGATGTTTTGAAAACGCACAGAAACGTATCCAAGTATGAAGGTTTATTTTCGTACACTATAGTTATGGCTGTCCGTAAAGGTTATAGAATCATATTGTATTTATAAAACATGGTTTAGATATTGTTGTAATCAATGACTGTATTTGATTGTAATCCACTACTATTTAAATGATTTTAATTACTATTATTTGTATTTGGTTGTAATCCACCTGCATTGCTTGCTGTTTGGGGTTTTAGGCTGGGTTTCTGCACAGCACTTTGAGATATCAGCTGATGTAAGAAGGGCTTTATAAATTGATTTGATTTGATATTTTGGACTGAGTCCACCAGCAAGGGGCTAAGGAGCACAGTGGTTTGCGTCTCCTTGCCCCTTAATAACACTTGAAGAAGATGCCTGTGACTTTTTTGTGGCACTGAGCAAATTTCATGTCTAGTGCAAACGTGAACGTTATGAAAATTCTGTTCAACTTCCAGCGTGTGTTTAATGTGAACACTGAGGCTGTAAACACTTTAAGTTACAGTTTTAACAGTGGCCAAGTAGGCTATTGTGGCTAATTGATCATAATGTAGCCCTACCAGAGTGGCCTTACCATCAAAAGCAATGGAGAAAATGCATCCCATAACATTGTAACATGGAAATAGCTGTTCTATCATTCAGCCTACAGTAGCAGCCAGTGTGTGGTGTTCAATGTAGGCCTACACTCCATGAGACTTTAGGGGGAAAAAACATGCAGGGCTTGATATCAACCTGTTGATCCACTTGTCCTTCAGACAAGGAGGTGACTAAAAATGTTATGTTGTTTGATGTAAGAAACCATTTATCGAAATTAAATATTTTATTATTCCCATGCCATTATTACAGAGAAACAACTTATGCTACCCTCTGCCTATTGGCTATTTTGCTTATTCAAGCCTGTCTCAAAATACAACACTGCCCCTTTAAGACAAAAAAAACTCTTCACCTGACTGGCTTTTCAAAGATGTCTAGAAATGTATATGTTTTGTGCTCTTGTTCTTGTACGAAGCAGTACTGTAGCAATGAGGTTCGTGCAGTAAACAACAGTAAACAATAGGCCAAATACATTATCACAGGATATTGGCTTTGCTTGAATTGCCCTGCCAATGGATGCATTGTTGTTCGGTTTGAGGTACTGTAGGCTATATGACCACACCGGTAAAGATCTGTTGTTGTATTACTTGTGACACACAACGGAGTGAGCATACATTTTAATAATTTTCTTGCCTGATAGTGCCTGCACTAGAGACTGACCATCAGATGCAGGCATTATCAGGTGCATTACCACCACAACCTGGACTTGAGTGTGGACCTCAGATTATTGTTCAATCACCCACGTGGGTGTATGCTCCTAAAAACCAATGAGGAAATGGGAGTGCGTTAAGCATCGCAAATAGAACCAAGTTCTATTTTAGCGCCTGACTACGCAGAAGCACACGAGCAGTTTGGATGCAATGACTGAATAGCATGTACAGTTGAAGTCGGACGTTTACATACACCTCAGCCAAATACATTTAAATGCAGTTTTTCACAATTCCTGACATTTAATCCTAGTTAAAATTCCCTGTCTTAGGTCAGTTAGGATCACCACTTTATTTTAAGAATGTGAAATGTCAGAATAATAGTGGAGAGAATTATTTATTTCAGCTTTTATTTCTTTCATCACATTCCCAGTGGGTCAGAAGTTTACATACACTAAATTAGTATTTGGTAGCATTGCCTTTAAATTGTTTAACTTGGGTCAAACGTTTCGGGTAGCCTTCCACAAGATTCCCACAATTAGTTGGGTGAATTTTGGCCAATTCCTCCTGACAGAGCTGGTGTAACTGAGTCAGGTTTGTACAGTAGGCCTCCTTGCTCGCAAATGCTTTTTCAGTTCTGCCCACACATTTTTGTGAGGACTGAGGTCAGGGCTTTGTGATGGCCACTCCAATACCTTGACGTTGTTGTCCTTAAGCCATTTGCCACAACTTTGGAAGTATGCTTGGGGTCATTGTCCATTTATTTGGAAGACCTATTTGCGACCAAGCTTTAATGTCTTGAGATGTTGATTCAATATATCCACATAATTGTCAATTCCTCATGATGCCATCTACTTTGTGAAGTGCACCAGTCCCTCCTGCAGCAAAGCACCCCCACAACATGATGCTGCCACCCCCGTGCTTCACGGTTGGGATGGTGTTCTTTGGCTTGCAAGCCTCCCCCTTTTTCCTCCAAACATAACGATGGTCATAATGGCCAAACAGTTCTATTTCTGTTTCATCCCACCAGAGGACATTTCTCCAACAAGTACTATCTTTGTCCCCATGTGCAGTTGCAAACCATAGTCTGGCTTTTTTTATGGCAGTTTTGGAGCAGTGGCTTCTTCATTGCTGAGGGGCCTTTCAGGTTATGTCGATATAGGACTCGTTTTACTGTGGTTATAGATACTTTTGTACCTGTTTCCTCCAGCCTCTTCACAAGGTCCTTTGCTGTTGTTCTGGGATTGATTTCCACTTTTTGCACCAAATTACGTTAATCTCTAGCAGACAGAACGCGTCTCCTTCCTGAGCGGTATGACGGCTGCGTGGTCCCATGGTGTTTATACTTACGTACTATTGTTTGTACAGGTGAATGTGGTACCTTCAGGCATTTGGAAATTGCTCCCAAGGATGAACCAGACTTGTGGAGGTAAAAAAAAAATGCTGATGTCTTGGCTGATTTCTTTTGATTTCCCCATGATGTCAAGCAAAGAGGCACTGTGTTTGCAGGTAGGCCTTGAAATACATCCACAGGTACACCTAATAATCTGTCTGTAAACAATTGTCATGCACAAAGTAGATGTCCTAACCGACTTGCCAAAACTATAGTTTGTTAATAAGAAATGTGTGTTGTGGTTGAAAAATGAGTTTTAATGACTCCAACCTAAGTGTATGTAAACTTCCGACTTCAACTCTATGCATACATTTATTTTGCAACATGTTTATGAGGTTTATGAACATTTTTAATCCCACCTGTGCTAGAGTGGTGATCAGGAACTTTTGACTGGGTTAGCCATTAGGCCTACAACCCAAAACGTACAGCAGCACCATCATTTCCCTTCAGTCAATGCTTTCTAAGAAAATGAAACTTTCCACCAAGTGATATTCAGTACAGTGCTGAAATGAAACTTGTACAACTGAGCATAAGAGGGTGGTGCTGCCTTAATCGGGGAGACTTGCTCGTGGTAATGGCTCGAGCAGAGTTAGTGGAATGGCATCAAATACATCAAACAAATGGTTTCCATGTGGTTGATGCCATTCCATTTGCTCCGTTCCGGTCATTATTATAAGCCGTCCTCACCTTTGCAGCCTCCTGTGTAACTGAGTGACTACGCCTTTTCAGTGGCAGCGAATCAAGCAGATCACTTTTGCAATATGGTTTTGCAAAAACTTGCAACCACTACCGGGTTTAAAACAACTGGGAACTGGAAAATCTCTGACTTCCAACTTCAGTGCATTCAAGACATCTAGGAACACTGAAAAAACATTTTTTGAACGGCCATCCAACTTGGAATTCCAAGTCAGAAACTCTAACTTTTTAGAGCTCCAACTTTCCAAGCTGAAGATCACTGTTGTCATGATTTAACCTTCCCAGTGGTCTTGAAAGCACCGTATGTCAACTTCATGAACTTCACAAAAATTATGTGATCAAAAGTCATGCAGTTTTTGATGAAGTCGCCTTCAAGTTGCTGCAGTTGCTTCACACCAACTGCACCTTGCAGCCATTGAGTACATTGTGGGAGGCACTATTTACCAACCAATCATTAGGGTGTTTTTGTTTGACCCACGCGAACGTGGTCAAAGACTTGATTGAAACAGGAGCTAACTTGATTCTATGATTCTAAAGCTACAGGGGATACAAATTAAAGTGATTTCAGACCTCTCTCTAACCAATTCATTGTACACACCGTTATGTTTTCAGTTTATGACTGTGAAGTGGTGGTATAGAAAAGTTTATTTCGAGATTTATACAGAATAACGTTTATAAACAATAGCAGCTATGACACATTGCCATACTGATCTGAGCCTTGCTGTTGGAAAACCACTACAGTGTCCGACTTTTGGCTATAGCAGATGCACCTCCCCCGACTTTGGTTGCGTAACCCCCTCGAACACACCCATTCACTACATGCTTTCTGACATGCATGTTTTCAAACTCGCCCTCTTTGAACATCTCTGAAACCTCTGAAACAAAGATGGTGGGTAAATGAAGATAGTTCACTCAGGCCGTTTACCATTGAAAATTTTTTTGTCAATTCCAGTCTACTTAACGGGTGGTTTTCCCATAGACACCAATGCAATAGCAGCTGGCTCTGGTCCACATAATTCAAGTCATGTATATAAACTTGGGATTGCTGATGCTATGTATTGGCCATTGAGAGGCTTTGAATCCACCGGTCCCCCATATAGTTGCAATCCCCAGTAGGAGCAGTTCTCCATAAGAATGAATGGAATTCTACAGTATTTCAATGAAATGTTTCTAGGACAAAATTACATGTATTGAAGTATTTTTTCAAGTAGTAGGGTCAGTATCATTAGTAATCTCTAAAATGTATACTATAAGGAAAATGATTTTATATATTTTTAAATGTTTAATCATAATGTTTATTGCACATAATATAATTAAGAAGTATGCATAAATTCGTCAAAAACGAATGTAAAATAGTTTAAAATATATTTTTTACACCGTTGGGGGAGTGCCAAGATGGAAGCACGGTGGCTTCAACACATCACCCCCTATTTGTCATCTAGTGTTTATAAAGTTAATTGCTTTGTTCATTGACTTTCATTGAACCAGAAAAAAAACAGGGAGTGGCCAGAAGAAAAAAAACAGGAGTGGGTTGTCTCGCTTCCTCTTCCATCTCTGCTCTGAAATCTCCATCTCTGTGTGGTCACATTCTGTGGCAGTGTAAAGCTGCGTTCATAAACAAGTGGGAAGCTGGTATTTATCACATATGACTGGAAAAATTCCACTTGAATGCCCCTCCAACTGGTAATTACTAGTGTCTATCATTTTAACATTTTAAATTTTAGTAATTTAGCAGACGGTCTTATCCAGAATGATTTACAATTAGTGCGTTCATCTTAGATAGCTGGGTGAGACAACCACATACAGTATCATCCTTGCCTAATGATTCAGACTTTTCTACCAATGCTTGACATCGTTTGTAACTTACTGTATATCTTTAAAATCGTAGAAGTTTTCCTTACAAGCCCGAATGTTTAATACAATTACATTTGAAGAACTTATTCTTCTGGTTGTCTGTGCAGTTGACCCTTCGGCTGCTTGAAATGTTGTACAAAATATCCACAGGAAAGTATTGTTTACCCTCCTTTTTAGAGAACCAGTGAGTATATGGTTCTCTCAGCTTGTATGTTCAACCTCTTGCATTCGCACGTGATGCACACTACCCTAATGTTACCAGGAAAATACACCCTGGAAATACAAACCTACAGATCATTATATTGACCAGCGTTCTGGAAGTCGGTTTAATCACAATATCCTGTGGATATTTTGTCTCATATTTCAACAAAATCAGCGGACAGCAGATAGAGTAAGGTCAAATTAAATGTATTCAGAATTCTATGAATCATTTTTTGAACACTATAAATCGTTTACAAGCATGATAGCTGCACTTTTAGCTTGTAGTTGACACAGCTTGTTGACCATTAGCCAATCAGCAATCTCAACGAGTTCAAAGCACGAGAATGCGACCAACTGGTATGTACGACTTCAACTGGTAATTACCACCATCCCACTTGATTATGAACACAGCATTACATTACTAGAAATACGGTGTAGCTGCTATCTCCGCCCTAGGTGTCGCAAGGCAGTACAGAGGCCAGGTAGTCCTGATGCATGGTCCCAGGGCTCAGGTCCTTCGGGAGTGAGGGAGAGAGTGTACTTATGAGCCCAGATATTCCTATATTCAAATCTGTGTGAAAAGAGTTTTGATGGTTGCCACTAAAGAGAGGAGGATCTATTCGCTATTCGGGTGAATATGGATGCCGTGTCTTTTTTCAAAACATCACAATGGTATAAATGTCATTCCAAATGAAAGAAGGAAGTCTTGGGCACATATTTTGTATTCATTACATCTTCATATCTTATTTCAGTACGGAATTGTAGACTGTTAAATAGAGAGTGTGCACTTGTGACAATTTGCCCCATCAGCGGGTAAATTGTCACAGTATGTTGGGTAAGTTGTCATATTGGATTATCAACAAATAAGAACACAACTAATTCATTGTGAATACTGATTTTAATTTCAAATTCAAAACCAAATTCAACTTCATTAAAGAACTCAAAATAAAAACAATCATGCCTAGAGAATCAAGCAAATCATGCCTTTCAATCAAAACAATAATGCTGGCAGAGCACACATTAATTAAGTGGCATGACCAATTTACTTTGAACTGAAAATCTAACGTTCTCTGGCGTGTACATAGATCCACAGTAATGGTTAGAATCGGAATGGAATGTAATTCTGCAGATAACTTGCTTAAATGTTTAAAGACTTAACAAAACAGACGTGGTGTTTAAACACGTTAATGCACTAATACACAGTTTTGTAACAGCCTATACGACGTACATCCGTATCTGACTAATCAGACTCATCTTCAGAGTCACAGTTCTGGCACACATACATTTCCTGGCCTGAGGTACAAGCATCATGGCCCATTTGTTGCATCTCACACACTTCACCCAAGTCTCCTTTGGAAGGCAGTTTGAAAATGGATCCACACACACGAGGCAGAAGCACTCCTCTTCATCTGTTGATGACTTTTCAATTATTTTTCTTTTTTTAGATGCCTTCTTGTTCTTTGCAGATCCAGATTTTGACTCCCCTCCTTGCTTCAATTTGTGCCTTTTTATTTTCCATTTCTAGTGCCTGCTTCACTGGTGTGTCTGTTAGAATTACTGTCTTGCATGCCTCCCGGGTGGTGCAGTGGTCTAAGGCACTGCATCGCAGTGCTAGCTGTGCCACCAGAAATTCTGGGTTCAATCCCAGGCTCTGTCATAGCTGGCTGTGAGCGGGAGGCCCATGGGGTGGTGCACAATTGTCCAGGTTGGGGAGGGTTTGGGCAGCAGGGATATCCTTGTCTCATCGCGCTGGCTATGACAGAGCCTGGGATTGAACCCAGAATTTCTGGTGGCACAGCTAGCACCGGGCGCAGTGCACGCTGACCAAGTTGCCAGGTGTATGTTGATTCCTCTGACACATTGTTCCGGTTGGATGTGTGTTGTGTTTCGGAAGACATGGCTCTTGACCTTTGCCTCTCCTGAGTCCGTACGGTAGTTGCAGCGATGAGACAAGACTGTGACTACTGTGACTATTGGATACCATGAAATTGGGGTAGAAAATATATACATATATTTTTTAAGAATTGCTGTCTTCCTTTACAAGCTGGTTTTCGGGGGCCAGCTTATGGATATGGCCCTCTGGAGTTGGTAGTAGAAATGGGCGAGGGTGAGCTGGTGCTAGCATAATAACTGGGCTGGTCTGTGTCAGCTCATGCTAGGCAGGGCTGGAATGGTGCTGGGGCCTGGCAGGTTGGTGCTGGGGCCTGGCAGGGCTGAAATGGTGCTGGGGCCTGGCAGGTTGGTGCTGGGGACTGGCAGGGCTGGAATGGTGCTGGGGCCTGGCAGGTTGGTGCTGGGGCCTGGCAGGGCTGGAATGTTGCTGGGGCCTGGCAGGGCAAGGTTGGTGCTGTGACCTGGTAGGTTGGTGCTGGGACCTGGTAGGGTTGGAATGTTGCTGGGACTTGGTAGGGTTGGAATGTTGCTGGGGCCTGGCAGGTTGGTGCTGGGGCCTGGCAGGTTGGTGCTGGGGCCTGGTTGGTTGGTGCTGGGACCTGGTAGGGTTGGAATGTTGCTGGGACTTGGTAGGGTTGGAATGTTGCTGGGGCCTGGCAGGGCAGGGTTGGTGCTGGGGCCTGGTAGGGTTGGAATGTTGCTGGGGCCTGGCAGGGCAGGGTTGGTGCTGGGGCCTGGTAGGGTTGGAATGGTGCTGGGGCCTGGCAGGGCAGGGTTGGTGCTGGGGCCTGGTAGGGTTGGAATGTTGCTGGGGCCTGGCAGGGCAAGGTTGGTGCTGGGGCCTGGTAGGGTTGGGTTCTGAATGGGGTGATCTGTGACGTAGGATGGCGCAAACTCGGTTTCCAGAAATACATTGCTGTTGTAAGGTTGTACCCCAGCCACCCTAAAGCCAGCCTGAATGTTCAAGGGGGGTTGTAGCCAGAGGACAGGTGATTGCCACAATCCCAGGAATGTCATAAATTGTTATTGTCTTCCCGGGATTGTTCCAGAGGGATTTGCCCCTCCTTTGCTGCCAGGTGGCTCGTTGATCAGAAAATGATTGCGGAAGTCGACACGGGGGAATATAAAATATGGAGGTATACTATTCCCTGTGGCTGAGACAGCACAGGCCTGTGTGACGAGGGTTCCCCTTTCAGTGGAGGTCAGTGACCCAACTTGTTTGAATCCACGCCAGGTTTGTCAAGTTTATGTACAGTGGTCACACCAGTTTCATCAACATTCCATATGTCTCCTGGTCCAAATTGTTATCTCTGTAGCACTTCTGCTACGTTGTCGATGAAAGCATTAACATTTTCTCTGTTGAAGCTACTTGCCCTGGCAAGGCTAGTTGCCTCTGGCTTTCTCAGTGACTGTGTTGGGTGACACTTTAAGAAGCCTGTAAACCACTCCGAGCTGCCCACATTGGTGCGAACTTCAGCTGGTGTGCCATAGCAAACTGGTAGGCAAGTTTTCTGATCTCACTTGGCGACAGACCAAAATAAATGTCAGCTGCCCTAGTAATATACTGAACAAGCTGCAGCTCCAAATCAGGTGAAAAAACCTGCCGTGGCTTTGTATAGCCAACCACTGTTGTTGGCATGGCTGTCTGACTTCTTCCCTGGCAACCTTTTGACAATACCGAGTCAGAGTACGGTAATTTGTCAAAATCCTTTGCTGTACTCCTGATTGATTTGTTCTGCAACTTCACCTGCCTCACTGCCTTTGACATTATGCCAGGTGGTGGGCTGCCATTCTGTCTTTCTTTTATCATTTCTAACCATCTGTATTTCCTTTCCTCTTTCTTTCCGTCCTTCCTTTCTTCTTTCCTTCAAAAACACATTTCCTCATTGCAATTACATATTCATTACAGGCTTATTACGCCCACCTCCCTGTCTACTATCCTTGTTGCCACAATGCAATTCATAACACCACACTAAATTCATGACACTGTTTAAAGTAGTGTATGTGTGTGTATATGCTTTCTCATACAGTAGGCATGTAGTGTGTTAGTAGACACACACACATGCACACATGCACACCAGATCCTGTCTTGTGTAGTCCAGGGATATGTCTGCTGCTCTAAACTATACGTATATATAATAATCTATTTACTGTAACATTTAATACTATTATCAGAGCTGTTTTCTGAGCATGTTCTATATGTCTATGTATACTGGGGCAAGTCGTCACATGTGAAGACTTGCCCCAAGGTCATTGAGACAATTTGCCCAAAGGTCATTGAGACAATTTGACCCAAACTGACATGTGTGCTAATGTTGGCTAAATCTCAAGGTTAGCTCAACATAGCACTGCAGTTAAAGTATCAAAATACATTATTGTCTCCTCTACTAAAATTCAGATTTTGAACATTCATACCTCACAAAGTTTTATTGCATAAAGTGCCAATTTTTTACTTTTGAAGGGGAAAAATAAGAAACTTGTGCTCACCTCAGATTAAAGTGACCTTGACCACATGTGAACAGGAAGTTGACCATAGATCATGTAGTCACACAAAGTAGCTATTTGATTTTTGAGATAGCGCCTCTAGTGTTGGAGGTACAAACAGTTTGACAACTTACCCGTGTGACAACTTACCTTGCTCTCCCCTACTATTGCCGCTTTTTGTTTTTCAAGCTAAGGTCTTTTAACCTTTTTGGGATAGGGGGCAGCATTTTCAATTTTGGATGAATAGCGTGACCAGAGTGAACTGCCTCCTACTCTGGCCCAGATGCGTAGTATTATTGGTATTGGATAGAAAACACTCTGAAGTTTCTAAAACTGTTTGAAGGATGTCTGTGAGTATAACATAACTCATATGGCAGGTGAAAACCTGAGAATAATCCAACCAGGAAGTGGGACATCTGAGGTTTGTAGTTTTTAAAAGCTTGCCCTACCAAATACACAGTGTCTATGGAGTCAAGTTGCACTTCCTACCGCTTCCACTACATGTCAACCGTCTTTAGAAACTTGAATGATGATTCTACTATAAAGGAGGGGCTCATGAAACCTCTTTGAGTCAGTGGTCTGGCAGAGTGCCTTGGTCTCATCATGCGCTCCTGACAGAGTTACCTCTCGTTCCAGTGCTTTTCTTCAGACATAGGAATTCTCCGGTTGGAACATTATTGATGTTTTATGTAAAAAAAATCCAAACGATTGATTACATACATCGTTTGACATGTTTCTAAAGGACTGTAACAGAACTTTTCAAGTTTTTGTCTGGACAAAGTGCTTGCGCCTCATGAAGATGATTTAGTGGGCTGAACACACTAACAATAAGTAGCTATTTGGACATAAATGATGGACTTTATGGAACAAATCAGTCATTTATTGTCAAACTGGGATTCCTAGGAGTGCCTTCTGATGAAGATCATCAAAGGTAAGTGAATATTTATGGTGTTATTTCTAACTTCTGTTGACTCCAAAATGGCATATATTTCTCTGGCTGTTTTGGGCTCTGAGCGCCGTTCTCAGATTATGCTTTTTCCGTTAATTAAAAAAAAAATCTGACACAGCGGTTGCAGTAAGGAGAAGTCTATCTTTAATTCTGTGAATAACCCGTGTATCTTTTATCAACGTATTTCTGCAAAATCACCGGATGTTTTGGAATCAAAACATTACTGCACGTAACGCGCCAATGTAAACTGAGATTTTTGGATATAAATATGCACATTATCGAACAAAACATACATGTATTGTGTAGCATGATGTCCTATCAGTGTCATCTGATGAAGATCATCAAAGGTTAGTGATTAATTCTATCTATATTTCTGCTTTTTGTGACTCCTATCTTTGGCTGGAAAAATGGCTGTGTGTTTTTTTGACTTGGCTATGACCTAACATAATCATATGTTGTGCTTTCGCTGTAAAGCATTTTTGAAATGGGGCACGATGGGTAGATTAACAAGATGTTTATTTTTCATTTGCTGCATTGGACTTGTTAATGTGTGAAAGTGACATATTACAAAAAAAATATTTTAAAATTTCGCGCGCTGCCTTTTCAGTGGAATGTTGTTGAGGGGTTCCGCTAGCGGAACGTCGTCTTCACAGTGTAAAACACAGACCCAGATTTCTTCTGGCTCACCAACTATATTGAGGTAATTTTCTTAATTTCCCCTTTTAGTGTCCTTCATTGTCATTTTGTTGTGCTTTCACAACAAAATGTTTTATCAAGAAGTATTCAAGTACATTGATGTACCGACTGTGTTTCTCAGCTTTGATATCCATGCCCTTACCATTTCTGCTTCCCTGCTAGCAGCATTGGCACAGACACACCCTATAGAAAAGGTCTTAGAAGTCGTCTCTGAACAAAATCAACCTCTCCAATCAAATTATGTTTTGAAAATCTGTCTATTTCTCCCTCACAGACCATTCTGGTCCAGATGTGGTATCCCATCACTGTGGCGACCATTTATATTCCCCCGTGTCAACCATTAATGTACTGTAATGGTTGTATTAAGATTATTTGTCAGTAATCCGCTAGACTACTGCTCTTATCTATGAAACATGCTCTGTTGCCTTGCACCATAGTTTTGAGGACATGGTATGTCTAGGTTACATTTTTCAGAATCAAACACTTTATTTTATGTTTTGTCAAGGGATATAAGGACCTTTCTAGAAATGTAAACAGAATATGTTGTGCAATCCCAAAACTCCTTTTCATAGTTTTCCCAATTGGGTAGTTTGAATAACTTTCTGTTTCATTTCTGTCTCTTTCGTTTTGACTAGTAACCATCTCATAGTTTTCTTGAGTGATTGATATGTTACAAATTACCTCGACTAACCTGTACCGCCGCACATTGACTTGGTACCGGTGCCCCCTGTGTATAGCCTCATTATTGTTTTTTTGTTTTTTACTTTAGCTTATTTTGTAAATATTTTCTTAACTCTATTTTCTTAACTGCATTGTTGGTCAAGGGCTTGTAAGTAAGAATTTCACGGTAAGGTCTAAACCTGTTGTACTCGGCGCATGTGACAAATAAAATGTGATTTTATTACTTTAGCGCAGGGTAGCTGAGTAGATGATTAATTACAATGCAAGTCATAGGTCAAAAATAGTAGTGTTCATTGCTTGCCAACTGTCACATTCTGACCTTAGTTCCTTTTTTATGTCTTTGTGTTAGGTTGGTCAGGGCGTGAGTTGGAGTGGGTAGTCTATGTTCTTTTTTCTATGTTGTTATATTTCTGTGTGTTTGGCCTAGTATGGTTCTCAATCAGAGATGTGTCGTTCATTGTCTCTGATTGAGAATCATACTTAGGTAGCCTGTTTTCCCCATTTTGGTTGTGGGTGTTTAATTTCTGTTTAGTGTCTGTTCACCTGGCAGAACTGTTTCGTTTTCGCTTCGTTGTTATTTTGTGTAGTGTTCAGGTTTTCAATTAAGGTCCTCCTCTCCTTCCACCAACGAGAATCGTTACACCAACCTTGTATTGTTTACTGTTTCAAGTTTTATTAGTCGTATGTACAGGATACACATTGAATGCACTGTCCAACAATACTTACTTTCAGATTCCTTCTCGACATTGTAACGACAATAATAAATAATAAAATGTAAGAATACGAACTTAAATTAAGAATAATGCAAGGAAGACAGAAGCCCCTTTGACATCCTACGGGATCAGAAAGCCATTATTTGGCGAAAGGCCACCTTAATAGAAAATCCATTTAATCAAAGAAATCCATTTAATCAAAAAGAGATCAGCCATGACCTCCTGCTATACAAGGCATTGAGCAAAGTCCGTCTATGCGATGGTTTTGAAATATCGTGATGAAGGGGAATCGTCACTTCTCCCTGTTATGCTAGCTGCAAAATCATTCCCATTTACTGGGCCATTGGTTCTTATTCCTTCCGCTGCCTCCTGCTAGCCTCACTTCCATTACATTACATTGCTTTACTGTAGCCTATATTTGAGTCATTTAGCAAACGCTGTCTTCTCCAGAGTGACTTACATTAAGTGCATTCCAATAAAGAGCCGCTAAACCTGCCACAGTAATGGTCAATAATAATCACAGTGGGGGAATAACACTAAGCACTAGCCTAGAATCACAGTGGTAGAAGGATCCAGGGTATTTTGGCTGGGCTGTGCAAAGGTTGAGATTGCAACCTCTGATCAGTGTCATGCTAGGGAGGGTTCAGGTGTGGAGCCTCTGTCTATCTCCCTCCTTTAGCCTAGTGTCTCTGACCAGGTTATGACAAAGGTTATGACATGTTGTATTCACGTGCTCAAGATTTTGAAAATGGACGGATTCATGGAAACAGCGCTGTTGCTAACTAGAAAAGCTTTGTTTAGAATTCTTCATTTATGCAAAAAGTTATTAGAATCCTCTTGTCCTAACCTAGGTGTCTATAACCTAGACCAGAAAGTGCTCTGTCCCAGAACTGATGCAACCACAAGGTCTTGACTAGGTGCCACAGTCTCACTGATATGACCTTCATTGGTGCACACTGGGATCTAGAAGTGTGTGTGTGTGTGTGTTATTGCTTTACATGACAAGATTATATTATTTGATTGCTTAGTAGGCATAGCCCTGACACAGCTAAATAAAATATGCCTTTGTGCCCATTGGTAACCGCTCAATAAAGTGTATTTGATTGAAATTTAGATTGCATCTTGTTTGCTGGAGCCATTTATGTTCGTATGTGAGGGTGACCACACTCCTGGACTAAAAGCAAGGTTGTTCGTGTGCATGTGCGCTTTGGTTTTCTATGCACAGATGGGATGTTTAAGTTATAGCTTTACTGGGGCATGGATTAATGACCCTTTTGGTAGGCAGATACATGTCTGAGCAGAGCTTTAATACTCCAACTCTTCATTTAGCCTACAATGTTTCTCTACCTCAGTTTCCGTGCCACTACTTGCCTCAGGTCCTCTGCTGCCAGTGTCTCACTCAGCTGGAGACTGCAGTTAAGAAGTAGCCTAAAACTGTATATATATACAGTGCCTTGCGAAAGTATTCAGCCCCCTTGAACTTTGCGACCTTTTGCCACATTTCAGGCTTCAAACATAAAGATATAAAACTGTATTTTTTTGTGAAGAATCAACAACAAGTGGGACACAATCATGAAGTGGAACAACATTTATTGGATATTTCAAACTTTTTTAACAAATCAAAAACTGAAAAATTGGACGTGCAAAATGATTCAGCCCCTTTACTTTCAGTGCAGCAAACTCTCTCCAGAAGTTCAGTGAGGATCTCTGAATGATCAAATGTTGACCTAAATGACTAATGATGATAAATACAATCCACCTGTGTGTAATCAAGTCTCTGTATAAATGTACCTGCACTGTGATAGTCTCAGAGGTCCGTTAAAAGCGCAGAGAGCATCATGAAGAACAAGGAACACACCAGGCAGGTCCGAGATACTGTTGTGAAGAAGTTTAAAGCCGGATTTGGATACAAAAAGATTTCCCAAGCTTTAAACATCCCAAGGAGCACTGTGCAAGCGATAATATTGAAATGGAAGGAGTATCAGACCACTGCAAATCTACCAAGACCTGGCCGTCCCTCTAAACTTTCAGCTCATACAAGGAGAAGACTGATCAGAGATGCAGCCAAGAGGCCCATGATCACTCTGGATGAACTGCAGATATTTACAGCTGAGGTGGGAGACTCTGTCCATAGGACAACAATCAGTCGTATATTGCACAAATCTGGCCTTTATGGAAGAGTGGCAAGAAGAAAGCCATTTCTTAAAGATATCCATAAAAAGTGTCGTTTAAAGTTTGCCACAAGCCACCTGGGAGACACACCAAACATGTGGAAGAAGGTGCTCTGGTCAGATGAAACCAAAATTGAAGTTTTTGGCAACAATGCAAAACGTTATGTTTGGCGTAAAAGCAACACAGCTCATCACCTTGAACACACCATCCCCACTGTCAAACATGGTGGTGGCAGCATCATGGTTTGGGCCTGCTTTTCTTCAGCAGGGACAGGGAAGATGGTTAAAATTGATGGGAGGATGGATGGTGCCAATAACAGGACAATTCTGGAAGACAACCTGATGGAGTCTGCAAAAGACCTGAGACTGGGACGTAGATTTGTCTTCCAACAAGACAATGATCCAAAACATAAAGCAAAATCTACAATGGAATGGTTCAAAAATAAACATATCCAGGTGTTAGAATGGCCAAGTCAAAGTCTAGACCTGAATCCAATTGAGAATCTGTGGAAAGAACTGAAAACTGCTGTTCACAAATGCTCTCCATCCAACCTCACTGAGCTCGAGCTGTTTTGCAAGGAGGAATAGGAAAAAAATTCAGTCTCTCGATGTGCAAAACTGATAGAGACATACCCCAAGCGACTTACAGCTGTAATCGCAGCAAAAGGTGGCGCTACAAAGTATTAACTTAAGGGGGCTGAATAATTTTGCACTCCCAATTTTTCAGTTTTTGATTTGTTAAAAAAGTTTGAAATATCCAATAAATGTCGTTCCACTTCATGATTGTGTCCCACTTGTTGTTGATTCTTCACAAAAAAATACAGTTTTATATCTTTATGTTTGAAGCCTGAAATGTGGCAAAAGGTCGCAAAGTTCAAGGGGGCCGAATACTTTCGCAAGGCACTGTATATATATATATATATATATATATATACTGCTCAAAAAAATAAAGGGAACACTAAAATAACACATCCTAGATCTGAATGAATGAAATATTCTTATTAAATACTTTTGTCTTTACATAGTTGAATGTGCTGACAACAAAATCACACAAAAATTATCAATGGAAATCAAATGTATCAACCCATGGAGGTCTGGATTTGGAGTCATACTCAAAATTAAAGTGGAAAACCACACTACAGGCTGATTCAACTTTGATGTAATGTCCTTTAAAACAAGTCAAAATGAGGCTCAGTAGTGTGTGTGGCCTCCACGTGCCTGTATGACCTCCCTACAACGCCTGGGCATGCTCCTGATGAGGTCTCCTGAGGGATCTCCTCCCAGACCTGGACTAAAGCATCCGCCAACTCCTGGACAGTCTGTGGTGCAATGTGGCGTTGGTGGATGGAGCGAGACATGATGTCCCAGATGTGCTCAATTGGATTCAGGTCTGGGGAACGGGCGAGCCAGTCCATAGCATCAATGCCTTCCTCTTGCAGGAACGACTGACACACTCCAGCCACATGAGGTCTAGCATTGTCTTGCATTAGGAGGAACCCGGGCCAACCACACCAGCATATGGTCTCACAAGGGCTCTGAGGATCCCATCTCGGTACCTAATGGCATTCAGGCTACCTCTGGCGAGCACATGGAGGGCTGTGCGGCCCCCCAAAGAAAGGCCACCCCACACTATGACTGACCCACCGCCAAACTGGTCATGCTGGAGGATGTTGCAGGCAGCAAAACGTTCTCCACGGCGTCTCCAGAATGTCACACCTGTCACATGTGCTGTGAAGAGCACAGGGCGCCAGTGGCAAATTTGCCAATCTTGGTGTTCTCTGGCAAATGCCAAAAGTCCTGCACGGTGTTGGGCTGTAAGCACAACCCCCACCTGTTGATGTCGGGCCCTCGTACCACCCTCATGGAGTCTGTTTCTGACCGTTTGAGCAGACACATGCACATTTGTGGCCTGCTGTAGGTCATTTTGCAGGGCTCTGGCAGTGCTCCTCCTGCTCCTCCTTGCACAAAGTCGGAGATAGCGGTCCTGCTGCTGGGTTGTTGCCCTCCTATGGCCTCCTCCACGTCTCCTGATGTACTGGCCTGTCTCCTGGTAGCGCCTCCATGCTCTGGACACTACGCTGACAGACACAGCAAACCTTCTTGCCACATCTCGCATTGATGTGCCATCCTGAATGAGCTGCACTACCTGAGCCACTTGTGTGGGTTGTAGACTCCGTATCATGCTACCACTAGAGTGAAAGCACCGCCAGCATTGAAAAGTGACCAAAACATCAGCCAGGAAGCATAGGAACTGAGAAGTAGTCTGTGGTCCCCACCTGCAGAACCACTCCTTTATTTGGGGTGTCTTGCTAAATGCCTCTAATTTCCACCTTTTGTCTATTCCATTTGCACAACAGCATGTGACATTTATTGTCAATCAGTGTTGCTTCCTAAGTGGACAGTTTGTGGACAGTTTGATATATATATATATATATAGAGAGAGAGAGAGAGAGAGAGAGAGATAGAGAGAGAGAGAGAGAGAGAGAGAGAAAGAGAGATCTTGCCTGTTAGTGTCTGTACTGCAGAAATTCACCAGGTGGGCCACCCCACCTAAAACCGCAGACTGAAAGGGAGAAAGACAGAGGGAAATAATGATCAGTTTAAATAGACACCCAGACATAAATCCAATTTGGAACAAAATGTCCCCTCCCAACCCCCAACCCCTTTTCAGTTACCTACCCATAATCCCTTAGAACTGCTTGTTGACCAGCAGGGTTGGGTAGGTGACTTTCTAAATGTAATCCGTTAGTTACTGTCCAAAATTTTATTCAATAAACTAACTTTTGGATTAATCCAAACTTTGTAACGTAATCCGATTACTTTAATTGGAAAGGAAGAACCAGAGTTACCTAAACTGCAGAGGATAAATTCATTAGAGTTAACTGAACCTCAGATTGCAGCCCAAATAAATGCTTCACAGAGTTCAAGTAACAGACACATCTCAATATCAACTGTTCAGAGGAGACTGCGTGAATCAGGCCTTCGTGCTGGAATTGCTCCAAAGAAACCACTGCTAAAGGACACCAATGAGAAGAAGAGATTTACTTGGGCCAAGAAACACGAGCAATGGACATTAGACAGGTGGAAATCTGTCCTTTGGTCTGATGAGTCCAAATTTGAGATGTTTGGTTCAAGCACGGCTACCACAGCATTCTGCAGTGATACACCATCTGGTTTGCGCTTAGCCCCACTATCATTTGTTTTTCAACAGGACAGTGACCCCAAACACACCTCTAGGCTGTGTAAGGACTATTTGACCAAGGAGAATGATGGAGTGCTGCATCAGATGACCTGGCCTCCACAATCACCCGATCTCAACCCAATTGAGATGGTTTGGGATGAGTCGGACCGCAGAGTCAAGGAAAAGCAACCAACAAGTGTTCAGCATATGTGGGAACTCCTTCAAGACTGTTGGAAAAGCATGAAGTCTCATGACGCTGGTTGAGAGAATGCCAAGAGTGTGTAAAGCTGTCATCAAGGCAAAGGATGGCTACTTTGAAGAATCTGAAATATAAAATATTGTACATAAACCCTGAATTATTACATGTACTGTCCTGATTGTATCTTGGCATGTTTCTGTTTTTGACAAACTTTGAAGTTATTTGCTAATTTCATGCCTGAGATTAATTGTCACGCCCTGCCCTGAGTTATCTTTGTTTTCTTTATTATTTAGGTTAGGTCAGGGTGTGACGAGGGTGGTTTGTTTAGTTTTTTCATTGTCTAGGGGTTTTTGTATGTCTAGGGGTTTATATGTCTAGGGGTTTATATGTCTATGGTTGCCTAGATTGGTTCTCAATCAGAGGCAGCTGTTTATCGTTGTCTCTGATTGGGGACCATATTTAGGTAGCCATATTCCTTGGGTATTTTGTGGGTTGTTATTCTATGTTTAGTTGCCTGTTTGCACTAGTCATATAGAGTCACGGTTCGTTTTGTATAGTTTTGTTCAGTGTTCATTCTTTCATTAAAATAGTTTATGTACGCTCACCACGCTGCGCCTTGGTCTCCTCCAAATATTCTGTAGTTATTTTGTAGTCATTGCACCAATTTAAAGTATGTCCTCACTTCCGTTTAGCCATCTCAATAATGTCCTAATGCATCATAGTACCAGGCCCTCCAGTCTAGACTGGTGATTGATTCTAGGGTGGTTACTGGTTTAAGATAATGATGAGGAAGGTAACTGACCATTTTGGCATTTCTTTTGCAAAAGTATTTTCCCCAGGAGCTTTTTTGAAATGTCCTAAGGTCATCTGAGTGAGACTAATTTCTAAGTGTTAGTTGAAGTTCAGTAGCTCCGGCACCCAACTCAGAAGCTAGCGTCTAGCTGCTTCTCAGGGCTAGGCCCCTTTTTTCTCAATTTCCGCCTGACTGATGTGCCCAAAGTAAACTGCCTGTTGCTCAGGCCCTGAAGCCAGGATATGCATATCAGTGGTACCATTGGAAAGAAAACAGTTTGAAGTATGTAGAAATGTTAAAATAATGTAAGAGACTAACACAATAGATATCGTAGGGGAAAATCCAAAGAAAAACCAACCAGATTTTTTTTTTCTTTTGAGAGCTCTTACAATGAAAAGTATAGGGGCATTCTTTCCATAAGAAATATTATAGTTTGATTACATTGTAGGATATCTGAGGAGTAAATAGAAACGTATTTTAACTTGTTGAAACAAAGTTTATAGTAGATTTTCGGATTCCTTTCTCTGAATGTTGAACGAGTGGATTACTCAAATCGATGGCGCCAACTAAACATACTTTTTGGGATATAAAGAAGAATTTTATCTAACAAAACGACACTACATGTTAAAGCTGGGACCCTTTGGATGACAAATCAGAGGAAGATTTTCAAAATAAGGGAATATTTAACCGCTATTTGTGAATTTATGAAACCTGTGTCGGTGGGAAAATATTTTGTGGGGCGCCGTCCTCAAACAATCGCATGGCATGCTTTCGCTGTAATGGCTACTGTAAATTGGACAGTGCAGTTAGATTAACAAGAATTTAAGCTTTCAACCGAGGGAGAACATAACAAGCATGCAGATGCAATAAGTGAAAACACATTATCTAACTGGGGATAGCTAATATAATGTCACAAAACATGATTCGCTAGCCCGTTATTTCAATCTGAAATAACTTCATATTTCCGAGTTAGTCAGATATTACTTTAGAAAGAAATTGACATGGGCAATCTAACTAGCTAGCTAGCTACCAGCTAGCTATAGCTGGCTAGCTGCTTATTAAATAAATGGTTAATTTTACAACAACAAAAAAATGTATTACAGAATTTGGCTAAATCATTTTATCATGCTTTGTGACACCCCGGTTTTATGCTATTTTAGTCCACAAAACATGTCAGACTCTAACCTACAGTAGAACCTGATGAGTACTGTGGGGGAAAACAAAAAATTGGCCAGCCACCGTCATGCTTTTTTGTCCTACCAGGCCCTCGATGAGGTTCTAGCTAGTGTATCCCTCTGTCCTTCGACTCTTGTTGGATGTATATGTCAGGTTCATCAGGTCCCAGGTTCCCATGACTGTTATGATTATTTATTACAAGTTAGTTACAATTTGCTTTTTGTTTTAGCTCCATCTATACCTGATAGAGCAGATCTAGTCTCACATGCGAAGCCGTCTGGCATGAGAGACTCATGCCAGACTAGAGCAGACCCAGAAGTTCTGACTGTGTGTAGATTGAAAAAATATTTATATATTTAATCAATTTTAGAAGGCTACCTGCCCCAATTGAGGTAGCCAACTGTAAATGTTGGTGGAGGAGGAATAACGGTCTGGGGCTGTTTTGCATGGCTTGGGATAGGCCCCTTATTTACAGTGAAGGGAAATCTTAACACTCTAGAATATAATGACATTCTAGACTATTCTGTTTCTGTTTCCAACTTTGTGGCAACAGTTTGGGAAGTCCATTTCCTGTTTCAGCATGACAATGCCCCCGTGCACAAAACAACGTCCATACAGAAATGATTTCTTGAGATTGGTGAAGAAGAACTTGACTGGCCTGCACAGAGCCATGATGTCAAACCCATCAAACACCTTTGGGATGAATTGGAATGCCAACTGAGACCCAGGCCTAGTCTCTAAAAATCAGTGCCGACCACACTAATACTCTTTGTGGCTGAATGGAAGTTTCCGCAGCGATGTTCCAACATCTAGTAGAAAGCCTTTTTAAATGTTGTATTTATTTAACCTTTATTTAACTAGGCAAGTCAGTTAAGAACAAATTCTTATTTACAATTACGGCCTACCCAGGCCAAACCCTAACACCACTGGATCAATTGTGCGCCACCCTATGGGACTCTCAATCACACGCCGCCCTATGGGACTCCCAATCCCATAGGGATACAGCCTGGAATCGATCCAGGGTCTGTAGTGACGCCTCTAGCACTGAGATAATGTGCCTTAGACCGATGTGAAAATCGGAAGCCAGAAGAACGGATGCTGTTATAGCAGCAAAGGGGGTACCAACTCAATATTAATGCCCATGATTTTGTAATGAGATGTTAGAAGAGCAGGTGTCCACATAGTTTTGGTTATGTAGTGTACATATGTATATATTGAACAAAAATATATTGAACAAAAATATAAATACAACATTCAACAATTTCAATTTCGGAGTTCCAGTTCATATAAGGAGTCAATTGAAATAAATAAATTAGGCCATAATCTAAGGATTTCAAATGACTGGGAATACAGATATGCATCTGTTGGTCACAGATACCTTTAAAAATAAGGTAGGGGTGTGGATTAGAAAACCAGTCAGTATATGTTGTGACCACCATTTGCCGCATGCAGCCCGACACATCTCCTTCGCATAGAGTTGATCAGGCTGTTGATTGTTGCCTTTGGAATGTTGTCCCCCTCCTCTTCAATGGCTGTGCAACGTTGCTGGATATTGGTGGGAACTGGAACACGCTGACTTACACGTTGATCCAGAGCATCTCAAACTTGCTCAATGAGTGAAATGTCTGGTGAGTATGCAGGCCAAGGAAGAACTGGGACATTTTCAACTTTCAGAAATTGTGTACAGATCCTTAAGACTTGGGGGCGTGCATTATCATGCTGAAACATGAGGTGATGGCGGTGGATGAATGGCACAACAATGGGTCTCATGATCTCGACATGGTATCTCTATGCATTCAAATTGCCATTGATAAAATGCTTATGCCTGCCCATACCATAACCCCACCAGCACCATGGGGCACTTTGTTCACAACGTTGACATCAGCAAACCGCTCGCATCTATCACGTGGATGGATTATCTTGGCAAAAAAAATGCTCACTAACAGGGATGTAAACAAATGTGTGCATAGAATTTGAGAGAAATAAGGTTTTTGTATGTTTGGAACATTTCTGGGATCTATTATTTCAGATCATCAAACATGGGAACAACACTTTACATGTTGCTTATATATTTTTGTTCAGTGTATATATAGTGAGTATTATTATTTGTAATTTTATTTTAATTTTAATGGGACCAATCAAAATCAGGGCACCACCCCTAATGCCCTAGTGGACGAGCCGCCACTGGAGAGACCTAGATTTATTTCACCTGCTGTTACTGTTATAAAGAGAACAGAAGAAACTGTACAACCTGCAGATATCAATCCATTACACACATGACTGGGAATGGGTGAGGTAATAAATATATGCCTTACTTTCAGTGGACACCAACATGCACTTAGTCTGTGTGTGTGTGTGTGTGTGTGTGTGTGTGTGTGTGTGTGTGTGTGTGTGTGTGTGTGTGTGTGTGTGTGTGTGTGTGTGTGTGTGTGTACCGTGTGAATGAGCTCGCTGGAGTAGAAAAGGTCATGAGGCGTTCCATTAGTGGTTTTGTAAGGATTAAAGCGAGTCGGAGTCCTTCAGGGAGAGAAGCCCGGAGCCCCTGAGCCTGTTTCCAGCACACTGCTATTACTGTAAATATGAGTTAAATCATACCCACACAGGGGGAGACCCACAGAGCAAGACTCATCGCTGTGGACCTGTGTGCTCTGTAGAGGGGAGAGAACCTGGTTTGTGCCACCAGCGCAGATAGGCCTAAAATAGTAATCAAATCTCCATCATTGCCAATGATAGGCCTCCAGTCAGCATTGTCAATTCCTGTTACAGTAAGATGCCAGCTCAGGACAGTGAGTCACCATCTCTATATCATTGTGTGCTATACCAGCTTCGGGAAGCTACTCTGAAATTATAGTTTAACAAGCTACCAAGCTACTTCACACTGGAAGAAGTTAAGATACTCTAAAGCTACCCTTAATAAATATATTGTTTACTAAACTAAAGTTAATTTGAAAAAGTAGTTAATTACATCCAAACTACTTCCTGAAAAATTATCAAATCTAAATCCGATATGTCAAAGACCACAAATTGGAGAACAGGTCTCTAGAGTCAGATGTTAACATAATGTGTAATTTAGCCTATTAAACATTAAACGGTCCAAGGCACTTCATCTCAGTGCTAAAGGCGTCACTACAGACCTGCGTTCGATCCCGGCTGTGTCGCAGCCGGCCGCGACCGGGAGACACGGGTTAGGGAAGGGTTTGGCCGGCCGGGATGTCCTTGTCCCATCGCGCTCTAGTGACTCCTTGTGGCTGGCCGGGCGCATGCACGCTGATTTTGGTCACCAGTTGTACGGTGTTTCCTCCGACACATTGGTGTGGCTGGCTTCTGGGTTAAGCGGGTAGTGTATCAAGAAGCAGTGTGGCTTGGCAGGGTTGTGTTTTGGAGGTCGCATGGCTCTCGATTATCGACTCTCCCGAGTCTGTACGGGAATTGCAGCGATCGGACAAGACTGTAACTAGTAATTTTATATCACAAAATTGAGTAGAAATAGGGGTAAAAATTTGAGCATTTTAACTAAGAAAATAAATATGTATTTCTTACTATAAAAACTAGGTTTCAAGTCAAAATTAGACAGGTCTGATGTCAGAAAAGAAAGGAAATCTTGCCTACTGTACCCATATCTTCTGTTCACAAAAAAAGTAGTGTGTAGTTCCAGTAGTGAATTACTTTTCGGCCATGTAGTGGTGTAGCTTACTGAAAACACTACCAAGATTTGAATTTAGTTAAACTACCACCAAGCTACAGCAGAATGTGATTAAATTACTGGTTGAACTACATGTACATTGAACAAAAATATAAATGCAACATGTAAAGTGTTGGTCCCATATTTCATGAGCTGAAATAAAAAATCCCAGAAATGTTCCATATGCACGAAAAGCTTATTTCTGTCAAATTGTGTGCACAAATTTGTTTATATCCCTGTTAGAGAGCATTTCTCCTTTGCCAAGATCATCCATCCACCTGACAGGTGTAGCATATCAAGATGCTGATTAATCAGCATGATTATTACACATGTGCACCTTGTGCTTGGGACAATTAAAGGCCACTCTAAAATGTGCAGTTTTGTCCCACAACACAATGCCACAGATGTCTCAAGTTTTGAGGGGAGTGTACAATTGGCATTCTGACTGTAGGAATGTCCAACAGAGCTGTTACCAGATCATTTAATGTTAATTTATCTACCATAAGCCGCCTCCAAAGTTGTTTTAGGGAATTTGGCAGTACACCCAACCGGCCTCACAACTGCAGACCACGTGTATTGTGTTGTGTGTGCGAGCGGCATGCTGATGTCAACATTGTGAACAGATTGCCCCATGGCAGTGGTGTAAAATACTTAAGTAAAAATATTTTAAAGTACTACTTAAGTAGTTTTGGGGGGTACCTTACTTT
This sequence comes from Oncorhynchus clarkii lewisi, assembly GCF_045791955.1. NCBI lineage: Eukaryota > Metazoa > Chordata > Actinopteri > Salmoniformes > Salmonidae > Oncorhynchus > Oncorhynchus clarkii. Next base: position 48,875,024 of record NC_092153.1, on the reverse strand, counting down.
ACTATTTATATTTTTACCAACTTTTACTTCACTATATTCCTAAAGAAAATAATGTACTTTTTACATTTTCCCTGACACCCAAAAGTACTTGTTACATGTTGACAGGAAAATGGTCCAATTCACACTCTTATCAAGAGAACATCCCTTGGTCATGCCTACTACCCCTGATCTGGCGGACTCACTAAACACAAATGCTTTGTTTGTAAATTATGTCTAAGTGTTGACGTGTGCCACTGGCTATCCATCAATAAAACAAGAAAATCAGATTGTGCCATCTGAGTACATTAATATAAAGAATTGTAAATGGTTTATACTTTTACTTTTGATACGTAAGTACATTTTAGCAATTGCATTTACTTTTGATTCTTAAATATATTTAAAAACAAATGTATGTAATATTTGTAGGTAATATATCATCTAATATTTTACACGAGTGACTTTCACTTTTACTTGAGTCATTTGAAGTTATCCTTACTTTTACTTTTATGACAATTGAGTACTTTTTCCACCACTGCCCCGTGGTGGGGTTTTGGTATGGACAGGCATAAGCTATGGGCAACGAACACAATTGCATTGTATCGATGGACATTTGAATGCACAGAGATAGTGTGATGAGATCTTGAGACCCATCGTCGTGCCATTCATCCGCTGCCATCACCCCATGTTTTAGCATGGTAATGCACGGCCCCGTGTCGCAAACTGTAATTCTTGCATGTTGCATTCTTTTTTTGTTCAGTATAGTTCACTACTCCCCATCACTGTGATCAAGCCTATCACCTGGGGTAGGACAGGCACAGATTTGAGTAGTCTTTCAAAGAGACTCTTTGAGGCCTTATTTTCTGCTGTTGGGTAGTAGCCTACACTACACAGTACACTGCTCTGTAGAAGCTGGCTAGGTAATGAGAGAGAGCCCCCTACTGGTCTATTATTTCAAATCAAAATTACACTATTCCTCATGCTGATTTTCTGTCAGAAATGTACACATTTAATGATGAAATATTCTTCTTATTTATATGTATATATGTCGTGTTAAATGTACTCAAGTAAACCTCTCCACCATTGTGAAATGAAATGCTCAGTTTAATAGGTAAATGCCAATATTGCCACAGTAAGAGAGTGTGTGACATTGTGCTACTTCTCTAGCTACCGTCTTTGTGTTTGAGGAAAGAATTGAGGATACCATAGCTCACAATACCACCCAAATCTCTCTCTGCGATTCTCCTCAGTCAGTTAATTAACAGTGCCTGTCTTCCCAGACTGAATAAGCAGTGTGGTGATGTTGGCATATTGTGCAGCCAGCCAGCAGAACAGGCTGTGTGAGGAGATAGGGAGCACAGCTGATGAGAAAAATCACCCATTCATTTGACTGGATGTGTTTGGCAGCCTGTCCCCAGGTTATCAGTGCTCTAGCGTCACAGGGAAGGCTCTATCTGGCCTCCTCGTCTCCTGATAGCTGCAGATTAGACAAAGGCGCTGGTCATTGCATGTTTCCCATCAGTAATTTCCGATGGAGATTGGCAGCAGCAGATAACCACATTTTTAAAATTCGATTGGAGCTAGGAAGGATGTGCCTCTCTGGCATCTGCAGTTGTTCACTGGAAAACATCTAGATTTATTTCTGAAGATATAGGGATATGTTTTACCCCCATGATGTGGTTGAACAATGTATTGATAGATACAGAAAACTATGTGATAGTTAGCTGAGATGCAGATGTACACTGGCAGTAGGTTTCACCCAGTTGGTTTCATAACCCCTTTGATACTGAGCCTACAAATGCATCATGTCATGTGCAAACAAATCAATTTCCTTCAGAGTGCAGACACATGGCTGGATGACAACTATGCAGTCAGTCAGTCCAGTCCAGACATACCGGTAAACCATGTCCATTTCGAAAATAAGAATATGACATCAAACTAATTCAACCACAGTGGGCACCAGAGAGTTTCCATGAAAATGTTTAACTGCGGCTTCAGAAGATTCTGCTCCTCGTTTTGATGTCACCCGAACAAATCTAAACAAGTGTCATTCCCACTATAGAGCTTACTTCTCTCTGACCCTGATGTACTGTAGGTATATTAAGGTATGTTATTAGAAGTGGCCATAGTAATTTTGCCACATTAATTCCCTGTGTTATAGAATACAAATAGTGTAGGCCTCGACCGGCACTCCCACCCTCTATGGCTGGGTGCATACTTGTTTATAATGCAGAAAGTCCAAAAGCCATTTTCTGTTTATCAATAAATGAAAGCACATAATCAAATATTCTGTGACATGAAAAAGTGCACATTATCAGTTACAAAATAGTGTTCTGAAAAATGCATTTAGTGGAATGGTTAACCTCTGCAAAGAGATAAGCATCCGATAATTGGCCATCATTGACCCACTCTGTGACCACCGGATTAGTTGCCTAGCAATGAATGGGCAAAGTCTGTTGTCATGGAGTCGACTTCTCCTGGTGCCCTCTGAAGCGGTCTACTGACCAATGACAGACGTGGTAAGAGCTCCGTCTATCAGAGGCTCCTGGGTGAGTGACTCAGATGTTTGAACCTGACTGTATTTGCTGCATTTCAATCTGTGGCAAGAGCTCAAATTAGTTCTACTCAGAGCGGTATGTACAGTACATAAGAAAGTATTCATAGCCCTTGAGTTTTTCCACATTTTGATTAGTTACAGCCTGAATTTAAAATGGTTTCAATTGAGATGTTGTGTCACTGACCTACACACAGTACCCCATAATGTCAAAGTGGAATTATGTTTTTAGACATTTTTACAACAAAAAAAAAAAATGAAAAGCTGAAATGTCTTGAGTCAATCAATAAGTGTTCAACCCCTGTGTTATGGCAAGCCTAAATAAGTTCAAGGGTAAAAATGTTCTTAACAAGTCACATAAGTTTTATAGACTCACTCTGTGTGCAGTAATAGTGTTTAATATGATTTTTGAATGACTACCTAATTTCTGTACCCAACCGGTCCCTCAGTCGAGCAGTGAATTTCAAACACAGATTCAACCACAAAGACCAGGGAGGTTTTCCAATGCCTCGCAAAGTAGAGCACCTATTGATAGATGGTTAAATATAAAGCAGGCATTGAATATCAATTTGAGCATGGTGAAGTTATGAATTACACTTTGGATGGTGTATCAATACACCCAGTCACTACAAAGAAACAAGAGTCCTTCCAAACTCAGTAGCCGGAGAGAAAGGAAACCGCTCAGGGATTTCACCATGAGGCTAATGGTGACTAAAACAGTTACAGAGTTTAATGCCTGTGATAAGAGAAAACTGAGGATGGATCAACATTGTAGTTACTCCAAAATACTGACCTAAATGACAGAGTGAAAAGAAGGAAGCCAGTACAGAATAAAAAATATTCCAAAACATGCATCCTGTTTGCAATAAAGCACTAAAGTAAAACTGTCAAAGAAATTAACATTATCTCCAAGAATACAAAGTGTTTTGTTTGGGACAAATCCAGTACCACTCCTCATATTTTCAAGCATGGTGGTGGCTGCATCATGTAATGGGTATGGTTGTCATCGACAAGGACAATGGAATTTTTTAAGGATAAAAAGAAACGGAATACACCTAAGCACTAGCAAAATCTTAGAGGAAAACCTTGTTCAGTCTGCTTTCCAACAAACACTGGGAGACAATAACCTTCACCTTTCAACAATAACCTAAAACACAAGGCCAATTATACACTGGAGTTGCTTAACAAGATAACGTTGACTGTTCCTGAGTGGCCTAGATACACAGTTTGACTTAAATCAGCTTTAAAATCTATAGCAAGACTTGAAAATCGCTTTCAACCAACGTGGCAGATCTTAAATAATTTTTTAAAGAATAATGTGCAAATATTGTACAATCCAGGTGTGCAAAGCTCTTAGAGACTTACCCAGAAAGACTCAGACTCATCACTGCTAAAGGTGATTCTAACGTGTATTGACTCAGGGAGTTTAATAATTATTTAATCACGATACTGTACATTAGTGTTTTATTTTTCATATTTTTGTTTTACAAGTGTTAGAATTTTTTCTTTCACTTTGACATTACAGATTATTTCATGTAGTTCGTTGACAAAAACATTACAATTAAATAAATGTTCATCCTACCTTGTAATACAACTAAACGTGGAAAAAGTCAAGAGGTGTGAATACTTTCTGAAGGCACTATAAATGGCTCTGGGTCTACTGTAATAAAGTGCCTATGTTCTCTTCTTGCATGTGCTGAACCTGACGGTACACAGAGACAGGCTTATACTGATTGGACAGTTATGTGATATGGTTTAATTATGCGTTTACCAAGGCTGCACTTGAAAGCTGTGCACGCATGTGTATAAGATAAAGACAGAGATGTGTGTATGTTTGTGCCTGAATGCACATGTTAGTTTATAAGGATGTACGCAGTTGCGTCCCCGATGAGTCTGTCTTGACTTGTAGCCTGTGAGAAGTACCTGATCACGTGATGGGCATTGGCTAATAAGAATTGAGATATCTGAAAGAGTTAGAGGTGCTTCGGAGCACACAGCCAGGAGAAGAAAATTACAATTATTATATCCAGCCTAAGGGCACAACAGCCACTAGCCACAATAAGGCATGGATTTTTTTAGGGGGCATCACAGCCACACAAAGGGGATGCCGCCAGGGAATTCCAGGCAATATCAAATGCTTATCAAATTGGAAATGAGACTGATGAAGTGTGTGCAGCTTGCGCAAAAAAAAAAAGCAGAGCTCAGGCCTTTCATGCAACTTTTTTCAAATCATCATTAGAGTCGCATCATGCAGCCTTAGAATGTATTGAAAATATAAACATGTAGCCCAATGTTTGTAGCACAACTAAAGTTGCATAAATAACTCTAAATTAAGCAATACAGAATAGACGCATGTGCATACTCCCTCAACTCATTTGGAGAATATATCCTTTCTGTGTAATTCAGATATGTTCAATTGTATTCTTCATACTATAAAATAATATAAAATAATGTCACAGAATTCTAAGCCAATCTTGTCTGCTAAATGAACTAGTTTGAAGCTGGTGTACAAAACCAAAGGAAAAGACGTAAAAACAAAACAGAAGATTGGGAAGCATAGAAATAACACACAGATCTGTAACTCACATTTGTATGTGAAATTGGTCAGGGTGCTTAAAAAGTTAGATATTGCAGTTTTAACTGTCCTCTCCATGTTTAGCTGGAATTTAGCCGGAAAGGATTTGACAAAAGTGGTTGTTTAATGATATGACATACTGACCTACAGAATATCAGATCTCAACTATGACTGGAGTGTTTAACATCACCAGTACCAAATCCTTACAATATATACCTTCTCATAAGTGCAACGTGGAATGTCTGACTGCCGGTCTCACGGTAATTGGACAAATCAACCTTTTATTGTAAATGAGTGATGTTTTAATTTGCTGATCAAATGCAGGACATGATTGTTTGGTTTTTGGACAAAGGGACAAAATGCCAGACTGTCCCATACAATCTGGGACATGTGGTCTCCTTGCCCCAAAGTGCTATTCTCCCTTAGGCTCTCCCCTCGGCACCTTTTCAGGTTCCAGCCAGGGATAGAAGTCAGTGTATGCCCACTCCCCCTCAGGTCGGTTGTGACAAACGGAGCAGGATGACTGATTGACATTTGCCGTCTTTCATGGCCCTCTTCCCATGCACTTTGACTCAATATGTCTATTGCGCACAAGCGAACACCATAGAACAGACTCATAAGTGCACCCCCTTGGTTCTCCACCAGGGGTTGCCATCACTCTAGGTGAGCGGGGCAGGGAATGAAACCTAGGCACAGGCTTTTTCTGTCTCACTACAAGACTCCCTTAGCCCAGTATTTAATTATGCATACCTTTTGGTTCAAGAAAGGGGAGGGGGAAACTGCACCCTTTTCAGGGACAAGAGCCCTATACACCTATTTGGAACTCGCAAGTCTACAACGTTTCAGCATCTTCCTCCACCTGTGCTTGTTTCACGCAGCCCGGCCACTGACCACTCTACCTCCCCAAGCGTTTGGGTAAATATTCTGCTCTTTATAACCTCCTCAGAGTTGGGGCAAGACAGACCAGACGCATAGCTGCTCTACTGTTTAGGATTAGGAAATCTGGGTAACCAGTATGTTTATTTCTTCCTCTTCGCTATACTGTCCGTTAGCTGCTCTCTGGCAGACTGTATGAGTTATGATATATATATATATATATACACTGCTCAAAAAAATAAAGGGAATACTAAAATAACACATCCTAGATCTGAATTAATGAAATATTCTTATTAAATACTTTTTTCTTTACATAGTTGAATGTGCTGACAACAAAATCACACAAAAATTATCAATGGAAATCAAATTTATCAACCCATGGAGGTCTGGATTTGGAGTCACACTCAAAATGAAAGTGGAAAACCACACTACAGGCTGATTCAACTTTGATGTAATGTCCTTAAAACAAGTCAAAATGAGGCTCAGTAGTGTGTGTGGCCTCCACGCGCCTGTATGACCTCCCTACAACGCCTGGGCATGCTCCTGATGAGGTGGCGGATGGTCTCCTGAGGGATCTCCTCCCAGACCTGGACTAAAGCATCCGCCAACTCCTGGACAGTCTGTTGGTGGATGGAGCGAGACACGATGTCCCGGATGTGCTCAATTGGATTCAGGTCTGGGGAATGGGCGGGCCAGTCCATAGCATCAATACCTTCCTCTTGCAGGAACTGCTGACACACTCCAGCCACATGAGGTCTAGCATTTTCTTGGATTAGGAGAAACTCAGGGCCAACCGCACCAGCATAAGGTCTCACAAGGGGTCTGAGGATCTCATCTCGGTACCTAATGGCAGTCAGGCTACCTCTGGCTGTGCGGCCCCCCAAAGAAATGCCACCCCACACCATGACTGACCCACCGCCAAACCGGTCATGCTGGAGGATGTTGCAGGCAGCAGAACGTTCTCCACGGCGTCTCCAGACTGTCACGTCTGTCACATATGCTCAGTGTGAACCTGCTTTCATCTGTGAAGAGCACAGGGCGCCAGTGGTGAATTTGCCAATCTTGGTGTTCTCTGGCAAATGAAAAACGTCCTGCACGGTGTTGGGCTGTAAGCACAACCCCCACCTGTCGGGCCCTCATGGCGTCTGTTTCTGACCGTTTGAGCAGACACATGCACAGTTGTGGCCTGCTGGAGGTCATTTTGCAGGGCTCTGGCAGTGCTCCTCCTGCTCCTCCTTGCACAAAGGCGGAGGTCGCGGTCCTGCTGCTGGGTTGTTGCCCTCCTACGGCTTCCTCCACGTCTCCTGATGTACTGGCCTGTCTCCTGGTAGCGCCTCCATGCTCTGGACACTACGCTGACGGACACAGCAAACCTTCTTGCCACAGCTCGCATTGATGTGCCATACTGGATGAGCTGCACTACCTGAGCCACTTGTGTGTGTTGTAGACTCCGTCTCATGCTACCACTAGAGTGAAAGCACCGCCAGCATTTAAAAGTGACCAAAACACCAGCCAGGAAGCATAGGAACTGAGAAGTGGTCTGTGGTCCCCACCTGCAGAACCACTCCTTTATTGAGGGTGTCTTGCTAATAGCCTATAATTTCCACATGTTGTCTATTCCATTTGCACAACAACATGTGAAATGTATTGTCAATCAGTGTTGCTTCCTAAGTGGACAGTTTGATTTCACAGAAGTGTGATTGACTTGGAGTTACTCCAATGCTCTAACCCCTAGGCTACCTGACGCCACTCATTAAAGGCACAGTCCAAGAGGTTCAATCCTGTCTTTACAAGAACTCTGCACATTCGCCTTGGACACATTACAAGGTACCCCAGTTGTTGGGACGCAATCTTGCCTCTTTGCATCTTATATATATATATTTGCACACATCTGTGAACTAATCCATTGCGGAGGCCTAGACTAAAAAACTATTTATGCTTGATCCGAAAATGTTGTCAATGGCGCCATATGGAGGGTGTGACGCAATTGCGAGCCTCCAGAGGCATGCAGAGGCCAAATTGAGATCTATACCCCATCGCCACATGGCTCCCAAATGTTGTAACAATGTCGAGGGCTCTGTATAACTCCGCATTGACATGATTGGTTGACAGTAGGTGGGGGCGGAATATCCTGTATAAAAACAAACTCACTTCCTTGGCAACAGCTCTGCACTCCGATAAGCAAGAAGTATGAATGCCCTGATTTCTGCAGAGGCCGTATCACCGTAAGCGCTGCATGGCCAATGTAGACATCAGAGCCCAGATGCATAATGCACTTCTCTCGCTAGAATGCGCTCTCTCCCGACAATTTGTGCACATTCCTTGTTTCATAACTTCATTGTGTGAATTGTTTGCTAGTAGTACATTTACCGTTAATTCCTATAATTTCTAATCTACAGTGTATGGTCATTTCTGTTAATGCATTCAATATATTATTGTTCCTTGTAGCGCACAACCTATGCAACACTTGTGAGAAACAACTTTTGGTTTATTTCATCAAATTTTGTCAATTCAATTTAGTCATTGTCTTTTGTTTGGAGCACTCTGGTCAATGTTGAGTAAGGATGTGCATCTGAGTATGCTTAGAAATAGGCCTGTAGGCTATTTTTTACTGTGCACAAATTATAGCATTTCGGATTGGCTTAATGCACCACCACTAATGAGCTGTGGAGCTTCTCAAAGTAATGTTGTCTTCACCTCAAATGGCAAACAAGTCTGTTTTTACATCCATTGAGAATGATAATAGTTCCTCAATGTATTTGAAAAATCTTTCCAGCTGTCTCCCTTTCTGGTAACCACTCAGCGTGAAAGGGAAAAATGTCATTCTCTGATCCAGTTGAAACGTCATAAAAATAGGCCTACCTGATTACTTCTTATCAGTGCTTGACTTGGACTAAAATAGGTTTGGGTGCTGTCACTGTTTATATTTAGCTCCACAATACTTTTGAGATAAGCAGTAGAACATTTGAGGTGTCAGTGGGGAGACCAGGGATGGTTGTAACGCAGGATTGTACACTCTCAATATCTCCAGGCGGGAACAAGTTAGAATCATGTGCACATGGTCAGATGGTCACATGGTCAACCCTCATGTGAAGAAGCAAGACATTGCCTGCAGTCAAAACACTTAAAAGACACACCCTCGTACACTTACCCTCGCCTTATGCCCTTGGGGGAATGCCTGTTGCCATCTTGGAGGGCGGTCCAAATGATTAGCCAAGCAAGGGAAGTTTGCAACTTAAGCCCCTCAGCCCTAATTTTTAGTCGGCTTTGCGAGTGTACTTCACTTCGGGGCCTGAAACTCCCCATAATTCAATTCGCGACGATTGTACATCCACTAAGAAAAGTCAGCGAAAACTTAAAAACAACATCAATGGAGAAGTCAGCATACAAGTGTAGGTAAAAACGAATGTAAATAAGTTAGACATTGTGCTACTAATGCACATGACATGCCTCGTAAAAGGTAAATATGTTTTGTTTGGTTATCATTTGGAAGTTGTAGAAATAAAACATTTTCCGTCGTCAGAAGTTCCAGCTAAGCAGGCTAACGTTAGTTAGCTAATTAATTTGCTAGCTATCATACAGTAGGCGTATATTAGTAATTATATATTTAATATAAGTAGACCTGCACTCATAATTGACTGTAGCGCATGTAAAGCACCCACAAGCTATGAGCCATGGCCCTTCTAGCCATCTCTATTTAGAACAACAAAAAGTAATCAAAAATGCCCACAGTCATCAAGTGTAAAGGCTGGTTTCCTCCTCTTCCTCTGAAGAGGTGTAGCAAGGATCGGACCAAGATGCAGCGTGGTAAGTGTCCATGGTTGTTTATTTAAAAACATAAACTGAACACTGAATACAAAAACAATAACCGTGAACAAACTGAAACAGTACCGTGTGGCGACAGACACGGAAACAAACACCCACAAACAAACAGTGAATCCCAGGCTACCTAAGTATGATTCTCAATCAGAGACAAATAACGACACCTGCCTCTGATTGAGAACCATACTAGGCCGAAACATAGAAATCCCAAAATCATAGAAAAACAAACATAGACTGCCCACCCCAACTCACGCACTGACCATACTAAATAACGACAAAACCAAGGAAATAAAGGTCAGAACGTGACATCAAGCTAGGTGAGAGATTATTAAATATGTTTCAGTGATTGATAAGACTGAACTAGATCCATCATAGCACCTTTAACCAATAGCCTAACAAATGAACAACTCTTACAAATAAAGTACACGACAACTTTTTATTTTCTTTAAGTCATCCTCTATATCAAATTTCAGCCAGACCACCCAGCCAAGCCGAGCCGCCCACACACACAACCCTCACCGGTCTAGTCAATAACTCAACTCTCTTCCCAACACAACATCCTTCCCATCTTTTTTTTTATATCTCAAGGGAAAGTTTTGGAAAACAGAAGTTGAATGAAAACACACATACAGTGGCTTCGGAGAGTATTCAGACCCCCTTTACTTTTTCCACATTTTGTCGTGTTACAGCCTTAATCTAAAATATATATATTTTTAAACATATTCCTCAGCAATCTACACAATGTTATTATTTTATTAATACCTTATTTTCATAAGTATTCAGACCCTATGCTATGTGACTCGAAATTGAGTCTAAGGTGCATCCTGTTTCCATTAAAACTTGATTGGAGTCCACCTATGGTAAATTAAAATGATTGGACATTATTTGGAAAGGCACACACCTGTATACATAAGGTCTTATAGTTTACCGTGCATGTCAGAGCAAAAACCAAGTCATGAGGTCGAATGAATTGTCCGTAGAGCCCTGAGACAGGGTTGTGTCGAGGCACAGATCTGGGGAAGGGTACCAAAACATTTCTGCAGCATTGAAGGTCCCAAAGAACACAGTGGTATCCATCATTCTTAAATGGAAGAAGTTTGGAAACACCAAGACTCTTCCTAGAGCTGGCTGCCCAGCCAAACTGAGCAATCGGGGGAGAAGGGCCTTGGTCAGGGAGGTGATCAAGAACCCGATGGTCACTCTGACAGAGCTCTAGAGTTAATCTTTGGAGATGGGAGAACATTCCAGAAGGACAACCATCTCTGCAGCACTATACCAATCAGGCCTTTATGGTAGAGTGGCCAGACAGAAGCCAATCCTCAGTAAGAGCCACATGACAGCCCGCTAGGAGTTTGCCAAAAGGCACCTAAAGACTCTCAGACAATGAGAAACAAGATTCTCTGGTCTGATGAAACCAGAATGTAACTATTTGGCCTGAATGCCAAGCATCGCCTCTGGAGGAAACCTGGCACCATACCTACGGTGAAGCATCGTGGTTGCAGTATCATGCTGTGGGGATGTTTTTCAGCAGCAGGGACTGGGAGACTGGTCAGGATCGAGGGAAGGATGAACAGATCAAAGTACAGAGAACTTTGATGAAAATCTGCTCCAAAGCGCTCAGGACATCAGACTGGGGCGAATGTTCACCTTCTAATAGGACAACGACCCTAAGCACAAAGTCAAGCTAACGTAGTAGTGGCTTCGGGACAATTCTCTGAATGTCGTTGAGTGGCTCAGCCAAAGCCTGGACTTGAACCCGATCGATCGAACATTCCTGGAGAGACCTAAATATAGCTGTGCAGCAACGCTCCCCATCCAACCTGACAGAGCTTGAGAGGATCTGCAGAGAAGAATGGGAGAAAGTCCCCAAATACATGTGTGCCAAGCTTGTAGTGTCATACCCAAGAACACTCAAAGCTGTAATTGCTGCCAAAGGTGCTTCAAGAAAGTACTGAATAAATGGTCTGAATACTTAAGTAAATGTGATATTTTTTTAATACATTTGCTTAAATGTAAAGAAAAACTGTTTTTGCTTTGTCATTATAGGGTACTAGATGCAGATTGGTGAGGAAAAAAATATTTAATCAATTTTAGAATAAGGCTGTAAAGTAACAAAATGTGGAAAAAGTCAAGGGGTCTGAATACTTTCCGAATGCACTGTACACCTACACATTAACATACAGAAGCAGTACACCCTCCATACAATTCATATCATAGGCCTAATAGTACTGTTAGGCCTATGATATGAATAATAGTACTGTAAAAATGTAATTAATTTTACCCTCTTTTCTCCCCAATGGTATCCAATTGTTAGTAGCTACTATCTTGTCTCATCGCTACAACTCCCGTACGGGCTCGGGAGAGACGAAGGTTGAAAGTCATGCTTCCTCAGATATACAACCCAACCAAGCCACACTGCTTCTTAACACAGCGCGCATCCAACCCGGAACCCAGCCACACCAATGTGTTGGAGGAAACACCGTACACCTGGCGACCTTGGTTAGCGTGCACTGTGCCCGGCCTGCCACAGGAGTCGCTGGTGCGCGATGAGACAAGGATATCCCTACCGGCCAAACCCTCCCTGTCTAGCTACTAGGACAGTTAGTTAGCCAGATAGCCACAAATAATTGTTAGCTAGCTACCGATGAAGAATCTATCTTTTTTCATTTTAGGTCATTTTTGCCTTGTTAAACTATCTGGTTAGCTACATTATTACGATTCACATATAGCTAGCTGATAGCTGATAGTTATGAATTAAAATGGTTGCTTTGTTGCCATTGTCCTGGCTTGAAGAATGTTCAGTGAATGGGGAGGTGAAGAGTGAGGTAATACAGTAGGGGGAGGAGCATGGTTGTATGCACATTGAGAAACACCACTAGTCTCACCTTAGAGCTTGTGACTTTCTGTCTGCCGCCCTTCACCGCTATGGAAGAAGAGTAGTACGCACGTTGCGCATTTACTTGGATAGAATGTGAATTTTACACAAGGGCAACCAACTCTTTGCTGCTTGGGCACCTCCCTGCAAAGCGAGGCCCTTCTCTCATCAACTGCTTTCCCACTGGATAGTGGAAAATACTAAACTACTAATACTGGCAAGGGTTTACAGCCCGCGGAGGGCCTGAGGGCTCACTCCACCAGAGGTATGACTGCCTCTTGGGCATCTCTTTACTAGAGATTTGTAACGCGACATGTCGGACCGCCTCTCATAACTTCATGAGGTTTTACCGACTGGATGTCACTGCACCTTTGTTGGCACATACTGTTCTCAGTGGGTTACACTGTTGGGACTACCCTGGCTTCAGAGAACATGTCTGCGATACGGGCCATATCCACATATGTGATACATCGAAATAAGTATTTAAAACAGAACTTAAGGTTATTCGCGTAACCCCGGTTCTCTGATAATATGAGTGAGATGTAACACCTAATTTCCCTGTTCGCAAGAGCTCAATCAAATAGGGGATTGGTCAAGAATGACCAGAGGACATGTGAGTGGCACCTCATAGGGAGGAACGGCTCACCTCATTCGCAGAGTGAATCCCATATGTGATACATCTCACTCATATTATCAGAGAACCGGGGTTACGCAAGTAACCTTAAGTTTCATGTCTTTGATCAGGGTTGTCAAACTCATTCCACGAAGGGCCAAGTGTCTGCACGTTTTAGTTTTTTCCTTTCAATTAAGACTTAGAAACCAGGTGAGGGGTGTTCCTTAACAATTAGTAACATTAGTTCATCAATCAAGTACAAGGGTGGTGCGAAAACCCTCAGTCATTTGGTCCTCCGTGGAATGAGTTTGACACATGTGCCCTAGACCCACTCCAATTTGCATACCGCCCCAACAGATCCATGGACGACTCAATCTCAGTTACACTCCACACTGCCCTCGTCCACCTAGATAAAATGAATAGATATGTGAGAAAGCTGTTCATTGACAACAGTTCAACATTCAACACCATTGCCCCCTCCAAGCTCGTCACCAAGCTTCGGACCCTGGGACTGGATCCCTCTGCAACTGGATCCTGGACTTCCTGACGGGCCGACACTGGTAGTGAGGGTAGGCAACATCACCTCTGTCATGCTGACTCTCAACATGGGGGCGCAACAGGGGAATGTGCTTAGTCCCCTCCTGTACTTCCTGTTCACCCACGACTGCTTGGTCATGCACCACTCCAACAACATCATCAAGTTTGCTGACAACACCGGTGGGAGGCCTGATCACCGGTGACGATGAGACAGCCTACATGGAGGGGGTCAGTGACCTGGCAGTGTGGTGCCGGGACAACAACCTCTCCTTCAACGTCAGTAAAACTAAGTAGCTGATCGTGGACTATAGGAAACATCCACATCGACAGGTCCATTGGAGCGGGTCGAGAGCTTCAAGTTCCTTAGGGTCCAAATCACTAAGGGCTGTGCCTCTTCACCCTCAGGAAGTTGAAAAAGTGATCTTGGTGATCTTATGCTTGTGTGCGGCTGCTGGGCCATGAAAACCCATTTCATGAAGCTCCCGACGAACAGTTATTGTGCTGATGTTGCTTCCAGAGAGTTTGGAACTCAGTAGTGAATGTTGCAAATGAGGACAAATTATTTTTATGCATTTCAGCACTCCCCGTTCTGTGAGCTTGTGTGGCCTACCACTTTGCAGCTGAGTCGTTGTTGCTCCTAGATGATTTACTTCACAATAACAGTACTTACAGTTGACAGGGACAGCTCTAGCAGGGCAGAAATTTGCCGAACTGACTTGCTGGAAAGGTGACATCCTATGACGGTGCCATGTTGAAAGTCACTGAGCTCTTCAGTAAGGCCATTCTACAGCCGGTGTTTCCCTATGGAGATTGCATGGCTGTGTGCTCGATTTTATAGACCTGTCAGCAACGGGTGTGGCTGAAATAGCCGAATCCACTAACATGAATGGGTGTCCACATACTTTTATATATATATGTATGTTGAGATGGCACCTGTACTCCGTAGAAAAGTGATTATTTAAATCATTATCTGTCAACATCATCGCACCATGCTCAATCTTTGTATGGACCATAGTTTTATTGATCCTGGTAAGCCTGTAGAGTTTTCTGGCTCAACAAATTAATGGCAGGCAGCCCTTTCAGAAACAGTCAGCTTACGAACAAAATCACATCCTACTAAATGGATAAACTATGCATGAGATCTTCTATTCTTCCTGCTCACTTCTTTTTGATTTACTGTGATGAGAATATTAGGCCAATCGGATCTAACAGTTTTCTAATCGCTAGGACAAAGCAATTCAGGCAGACGGAGAGAGGGGGAGAAACGGGAAAGGAGAAGAGAGGGATGTTTGTGAGCAAGAGTAAAACGGGAGGAGGAGGGGTGGTGTGAGAAGAGATTTTGTCAAATTAGCCACACTGTCGGCCTGGTTTTAACTTATCTCTACTGGAATTGTCATCTCTATAGCAGACACAGGAAGCCTCGCTTGCTCACCATCATCTTGCCTACAGTTAGTTTACAGTCCAGCTCTCTTGTATCTGCCTCGGCTGGCTAATTAGATGAGAAATTGCTCAACCTCCAGTGGGGTGGCTAGGAATGGCTATCACACAGCAAGGGAACACCATATTAACAGAAAAATACGAGGAAAATCTGGTTCATGTTATCATCATAATATTCACACAAAGATGTCCTTATCAACAACAACAAAAATGTCAGGCAAATGATAATTCATCAGGGCATTTGAATCTGACTGTACACTGACTACACAGGAGTACAACTCAGACTTGAAAACAGTCCCTGCTTCACATTACATAACATTATGTCTTCAGTGAGTTACATACCTATTTGCCCTTGGATTGTGTTTAGCCAGCAGCCATGTTGACTTTGTCTGGGAATCACACAAGGAATCCTTCAGAACGACATAACTCTAAGAACCATTCACGTAGAATTGGAATATAGTCCATTTAGTCAATTTATATCTGCAATGTTCTCTGACTGTTTTGTTCTGAGCAATTTAGGCATGTTCACTCAAATTCTATAATAATCCACATAATTTATGTAGCCTACAAGTAATGGAAGTGACATCTGAATATAGCTCATATTTCCAGAATTCAGAGAAATTACCTCTTATAAAAAAAGAGGTCAATTTTGATGCTTTTGGAGCCATAGGGGAGTGATTTGGGGGTTATTATTCTGCACAAAGCACAACCATTACAGAGGGACAGATGACGGGTTCATCCTGAATGGGCTACAGATGGTGGAGTCACAAGAAAATACCCACAGGTCAAAGGCATTTCATAGGATTTCGCAGGCTATTGATAGTGCATGCACGCAGGCATGTAACCTACAAAATGATGCATGATTAATAAGATATATTTTTCTACTTATATGACCAGACTAATGAGTGGCGCCTCGAGACGACATTCAGGCACTCAGTTACAATCACATCCTCTCATCCATCTCCGACGTGGGGAGGAGAGGCAGTTCAAACAATAAACACATCGTAGCCTAAATCGATAACAAAAAAATCTTATCCAATCGTAAAATCTTGAAGCCATCGTTCATTTCCGTGAAGCCAATCCCCGTCTGTCTCTATGGTGTTTTATTTTTCAACAAGCTGACGAAAGCTCGGGTTTTTCCGTGTAGTAGCAATAAGAGCCGAGAGTCTTACACGCGCGAGGCATAGACATCAAGCGGTTTGGGTAACTCTGTACAATTGTTTTCTCTTACTGAACAAGGAGATAGGTATTTTGAAAATGTTATCAGCTAATGAGGTATGTTTGTTGATTGTACATTTGTTTTGTCAGGTCTCAAAATAATATGCATTAAATAGCCATTATTCATTTTTTTTTAACAATGTAGGCTAACTTACATGTCAAATAGGCTATACAAACATTACATATTTTGTGTATTATTTTAATGAAAAATATCGTTATTCTTTTCTATGTTAATGTTGTCATTCCATTAGCTCGTGTCTGTTGGGACATTTCAAGTGCTTAAATTACCTCTTGGATTTATCCGTGTTTTGGAATGGGTAAGTTTGAGTGTTTGCAGAAACACATATTTGTTTTGCATGAAATAACTAAATGATAGAAAACACGTTTACAGTTGCCAGTCAATTTATTCATCATATGTATTAACGTTAGTGTCTGCGAAATATAGCATAGCAGTCATATTTAGGCTACATTTGCGCACTGAAATATAATTGCGCCTTTCATGTTTACCCAAGGGGTCTCGTGTTTTTGCGAGTAAATCAGCGTTATAGCAGGCTATACTGTAAGTTTTTTGTTTACATTCATTTCCATTACTCTCAGGTGAAACTTTGAATTATCATAATTGAGTTCTGTGTCGCTGATGATGTGTTACTATTTCTCAGATGAGTAACCGTCCCAGCGCGTGAACAAACTGCTTTACCGTGACCAACTAGTTCACGTTTATTTAAGTAATCACTGCTCTGTTAGGTCTTCACCGGTAGGCTGGAGAACAACAACACCTAAAAACTAACCTTTTGCCTGAAAGAGATCGCAGTGAAGCAGGACAGAAAATGGACCATCCTACAGACAGTGAATCACGTGGCCTTGGCTTGTTATATAAATCAGGCAGACAGGCATTGAGGAAATCAGTTATTGTTTGATTGAATGTTAGAATGGGAAAAACTAGTGACTTTGAGTGTGGTATGATCGATGGTGTCAGTTCCAGATCCAGAATCTCAGAAACAGCCACCCCCCTGAGCAACCATAGACACAACAGTGTCTATGGTTTACCAAGTGTGGTTTGACAAACAAACATTAAGTCAGTGGCAGTCCTGTGGGCAAAAAAAAGCTTGTTGATGAGAGAGGTCGAAGGAGAATGAATCGAGCAAGCTAACAGGCGGGCCACAAACAGACAAATAGCGGTGCAGTACAACAGTGGCGTGCAGAACCACATCTCGGAATGCAACTCCTCAGTCATGTCTCCGATGGGCTATTGCAGCAGACAATAGGAGGTTCCCCTCCTATTAGCTAAAAACAAGAAGAAGTGGATCCAGTGGGCACGCGATCACTAACACTGGACCATTGAGGAGTGCAAAAACATCACCTGGTCCAACAAATCCCAGTTCCTGTTGTGTCATGTTGATGGCAGAGTCAGGATTTGGCGTAAGCAGCACAAGTCCATAGACCCATCATTTCCCAACCACGAGCATAGTGACACACAGACATTTCACAACCACGAGCATAGTGACACACAGACATTTCACAACCACGAGCATAGTGACACACAGACATTTCCCAACCACGAGCATAGTGACACACAGACATTTCCCAAACACGAGCATAGTGACACACAGACATTTCCCAAACATGAGCATAGTGACACACAGACATTTACCAACCACAAGCATAGTGACACACAGACATTTCACAACCACGAGCATAGTGACACACAGACATTTCCCAAACACGAGCATAGTGACACACAGACATTTCCCAACCACGAGCATAGTGACACACAGACATTTCCCAACCACGAGCATAGTGACACATAGACATTTCCCAACCACGAGCATAGTGACACACAGACATTTCCCAAACACGAGCATAGTGACACATAGACATTTCCCAACCACGAGCATAGTGACACACAGACATTTCCCAACCATGAGCATAGTGACACACAGACATTTACCAACCACGAGCATAGTGACACACAGACATTTCACAACCACGAGCATAGTGACACACAGACATTTCCCAAACACGAGCATAGTGACACACAGACATTTCCCAACCACGAGCAAAGTGACACACAGACATTTCCCAACCACGAGCATAGTGACGCATAGACATTTCCCAACCACGAGCATAGTGACACACAGACATTTCCCAAACACGAGCATAGTGACACATAGACATTTCCCAACCACGAGCATAGTGACACACAGACATTTCCCAACCATGAGCATAGTGACACAGACATTTCCCAACCATGAGCATAGTGACACACAGACATTTCCCAAACACGAGCATAGTGACACACAGACATTTCCCAAACACAAGCATAGTGACACATAGACATTTCCCAACCACGAGCATAGTGACACACAGACATTTACCAACCATGAGCATAGTGACACACAGACATTTCCCAAACACGAGCATAGTGACACACAGACATTTCCCAACCACGAGCATAGTGACACACAGACATTTCCCAACCACGAGCATAGTGACACATAGACATTTCCCAACCACGAGCATAGTGACACACAGACATTTCCCAACCACGAGCATAGTGACACATAGACATTTCCCAACCACGAGCATAGTGACACACAGACATTTCCCAACCACGAGCATAGTGACACATAGACATTTCCCAACCACGAGCATAGTGACACACAGACATTTCCCAACCATGAGCATAGTGACACACAGACATTTCCCAACCATGAGCATAGTGACACACAGACATTTCCCAAACACGAGCATAGTGACACACAGACATTTCCCAACCACGAGCATAGTGACACACAGACATTTCCCAAACACGAGCATAGTGACACATAGACATTTCCCAACCACGAGCATAGTGACACACAGACATTTACCAACCATGAGCATAGTGACACACAGACATTTCCCAACCACGAGCATAGTGACACACAGACAATCAACCCACTGCACACTGTGATTCTCAAGGGTGATTTAATTGATTCAGCTTTGTTAGTAGGAATGACCCCGGTCGGACAAAACAGAGATAACCTGGGTCATCTTCAGTATTTTTACTATTGCAGATTCTTATTAGCAGCTCTGATGGCAGTTGTCTTTGTCATTCTGCACATCATTTCATCATGAGGAGTGTGGTATTTGTCTTTGGCTAACAGTGCTTACAAATGCATGATAGGCTACAAATTATTACTCAAGTCATAGACCCAAATGTATTCAAGTTTTTTTTAATTGATAAAAAAAAAAATGTATTTGTTGTTTTTATCAATGTCAATCAAACAAACGATAGCAGTCACATGATCTGCACATCAACAAGACATGAACAAGAAGGGGGGTTTGGTACAGCAGCTCAAGTTACAACAATTGAGAGATAATATTACAAGAGGGGTATCTAACAAAGGTCTTTGTTTTTGTAGCTGTGCCATGCAGCTTCGCTGTTGAAGATTTTAGCTGTCCTAGAAGATTTGAACCTTTTACTGCAGTGGGCTAAATCAGGGTCTCGTAGTGTTTCTTGGTAGTCTTAAACAAATCTACTCTGAAACAAAAGTATACCCCTAATACACATGGCTATTGACTATATGTCAGATATAGAGTTGAATGTATTAAACTTTAAGTTTGCGTCCCAATATTACACTTTATATACATCACAGAACACTGAAATATTATAACAAACTGTTTAACATAGAAACACCGGGAATTCCGTCTGTTTAAAAATAAATGTTTATTAATTATACTTTCTGCGTGATTTAAATATTGACTGGCATTCATCAGGCTGCACACTCAAGAGAAAGCTTCAAACTGTAACTAGTGCCTGCAACCTGGTTCAGGTTGTCAATCAACCTACCAGGGTAGTTACAAACAGCCCAGGAATGAAATCATCAATATTTATTGATAATCTCTTTACTAATGCTGACAAAATTGGTTTGAAAGCTGTATCCAAATCCATTAGATGTAGTGATCACAATATAGTAGCCATATCTAGGAAATCCAAAGTTACAAAGGCTGGGCCTAATATTGTGTATAAGAAGTCATACAAGAAGTTTTGTAGTGATTCCTATGTTGATGATGTGAAGATTATTTGTTGGTCAGTGTGTAATGAGCAACCATACAGACCTGGGTTTGATCCCAGGCTGTGTCACAGTTGGCCGTGACCTGGAGACGCATGAGGCGGTGCGCAATTGGCCCAGCGTCGAGTTTGGCTGGCCGAGATGTCCTTGTCCCATCACGCTCTAGCGACTCCTTGTGACGGGCCAGGCATCTGCAAGCTGACTTCGATCGCCAGCTGGATGGTGTTTCCTCCGACACATTGGTGCGGCCGGCTTCCGGGTTAAGAAGTGTGTCAAGAAGCAGTGCGGCTTGGCAGGATCGCGTTTCGGAGGATGCATGGCTCTTGACCTTCGCCTCTCCTGAGTCCGTAGGGGAGTTGCAGCGATGGGACAAGACTATAACTACCAATTGGATATCACAAAATTGGGGAGAAAAAAAGATAATCGCATGGTATGCTTTTGCCGTAAAGCCTTTTTGAAATCTGACACCGTGGTTGGATTAACAAAAAGTTCATCTTTAAACCAATGTATAACACTTGTATGTTTTATTAATTTTTCGAATGTGTATTTCTGTTTTTGAATTTGGCGCTCTGCAATTTCACTGGATGTTGGCCAGGTGGGATGCTACCGTCGCACACCCCCTAGAGAGGTTAAGCCTACTATTTCCCTACCTAAGAATAGTAAATCCTCCTTATCTGGCTCAAATAGCCGAGCAATCAGCCTGTTACCAACCCGTAGTAAACTTTTGGAAAGCAAAATTAGGTATAATCAGGAATTCCCAAGGGCAGCTGTCTAGGCCCCTTACTTTTTTCAATCTTTACTGACGACATGCCACTGGCTTTGAGTGTCTATGTATGCGAATGACTCAACACTATACACGTCGACTACCAGTTAGTTTCAGAATGGGTGGCAAGGAATAAGTTGGTCCTAAATATTTAAAAAACTTAAATCATTGTATTTGGGACAAATCATTCACTAAACCCCAACTAAATCTTGTAATGAATAATGTGGAAATTGAGAAGCAAGTTGAGAAGACTAAACTGCTTGGAGTAACCTTTGATTGTAAACTGTCATGGTCAAAACATATTGACAGAACTATAGCTAGAATGGGGAGATGTCTGTCTATAATTTTGTACCTTTATTTAACTAGTAAAAGCCCATTGAGATCTTGAGTTGATTTTTCAGGTGAGACCTGGCCAAGAAGGCAGCAACAATCAATACATTACAGAATTAAAACATATAACAATACAACAACATGATCCAGCCTAAAAAAAATATTTACAATCCTCTGTAACAGAGTCTCCCATCAACAGTTGTATTATACAGCATCCACCTTCACATCAAAAGTGTTTGCTTCTGTAGACAGCATCAGGGTCATTCAAACATAAAAACACTTACAACTGTGTTCACAAGAATCAAACGGACAGACTGATTGGCTGCCAACTTGGATAATAAAGTACTCCTCTGCATTCTTAACAGTGCTATCAACAAGGCAGCTCCTAGTTGTGTCACACCTGGCGCTACTGATCAGTCGTGTGGTCAGGTGCCACAAAGAGGGACTTAGGAAAATTGCAATTGGCTCAGATCAGGGCAGCACGGCTGGACCTTGGATGTACAAAGAGAGCTAATATTAATAATATGCATGTCAATCTCTCCTGGCTCAAAGTGGAAGAGAGATTGACTTCATCACTACTTGTGAGGTATTGACATGTTGAAAGCACCAAGCTGTCTGTTTGAACTACTGGCACACAGCTAAAACACCCATGCATACCCCACAAGACATGCCACAGACGTCTCTTCACAGTCCCCAAGTCCAGAACAGCATATGGGAGGCGCACAGTACTACATAGAGCCATGACTTCATGGAACTCTATTACATATAAAGTAACTCATGCAGCAGTAAAATTTGATCAAAAAAATAGATACAAATAGACCTTATGGAACAGCGGGGACTGTGAAGCAACACAAACATAGACACATGCATACAATCTCACGATAACACTATATACACATGTACACATAGATGTTGTATTATAGATATCTGGTAGCAGAGTAGAGGCCTGAAGGCACACACTTAATATATTGTGAAATCTGTTATGAATTGTAATGTTTTTAAAATGTATAGCTTCCTTAATTTTGATGGACCCCAGGAAGACTTACCACGCTGCGTGTTGGTCTGATCTTGACTACTCTCCCTCAGACGAAGAGGAGAATCGTTACAAAACATGTACAGTGTAGTAGAGGAAACTTGTTCTGACTTATTTTGAAATTGATGAAGAGTCATGGTTGTTTGTTCAGTTTGTTGATGAGCCGCTCACATTTAATCTGATGGGTTTAGGTCCGTGCTGACATTTACATTACCAATGACATTTTAAAAACACAACATTGTCCTGCACACAACGGCACCAATCTTTATGTCTGTATGATCTATTTGTGGATGATTATTCCAGAGTTATATGTGGTCCATAACCTTTCCAGTAGAGATGGATGTATGGGTCATCTCCCATACATTTCCGAATCTGCAGCTGTGGCTCTCTGGCACATGTGCCCGAGTGGTGCAGTGGTCTAAGGCACTGCATCTCAGTGCAAGAGGTGTCACTGCAGTGCCTGGTTTGAATCCAGGCTGCATCACATCCGTCCGTGATTGGGAGTCCCATAGGGCGGCGCACAATTGGCCCAGCGTTCTCCGGGGTAGGCCGTCATTGTAATTAAGAAACTGACTTGCCTAGTTAAATAAAGGTTACTTTACTTTTTTTATTGTCAGTATCTGGCACACAATTCTCCAAACAGCTGTAAATTCCTCCCTCCCAAGTCATGCAGAAGCTGGCCTTTGATATGTGCTTCAACTCCTCTGTGTGTGTGTGTGTGTGTGTGTGTGTGTGTGTGTGTGTGTGTGTGTGTGTGTGTGTGTGTGTGTGTGTGTGTGTGTGTGTGTGTGTGTGTGTGTGTGTGTGTGTGTGCATGTGTGGGCATCCTAATACTGAACTAGTTGTATTAGTGTACAGTCACTATCTTGCCTGCAGCATAGCGCTCTTGTGTCAGATGATAGGTTTCTTTCAGAATACTGACAGCTGACAAACAAATATGTATTTGTGTCAGATGTCAGTATAGTATCTGTGACTTCAAATATTTGATACAACTTTCTCAGGTGCCTCAACTAGACACAATTGTATTGTTTTCACAGGACAGCGTATAGGTAATGCTCAAGAAAACAGAACCTTACACAAGTTGGGATTTCTCTATTTTTATTTCACAAATGGTGCTGAATAAGAGGAATTGCCATTTCAGATAATAATTGTTATTGAATGTCCGGGAAATGTGAGAAAAAATATGCACCCTCTCAAGGGAGTATTAATCTCCTCTCTGTCTCTGTCTGTCTGTCTGTCTGTCTGTCTCTCTCTCTCTCTCTCTCTCTCTCTCTCTCTCTCTCTCTCTCTCTCTCTCTCTCTCTCTCTGTGTCTTTCTCTCTCTGTCTCCCCTTCTCTTTCTCTCTCTGTCTCTCTCTCTCTGCCTCTCTCTTGTCTCTTTCTCTCTCTCGCTCTCTCATACCTCCCTGGACATTAGCAAATGTCAGATCATGTCAATTTCCAAAGCTTCAAGAAACACTATCTGGCTTCAAACCTACAAGATCAACAGAATGCAAAGCAAAATGAACTCCTCAGTTCCAATCCAATGTCATAAGGCCCATGTGGATGCAGCTTTAGGCTGGAATCTAGCCCTGCTAACCCTAACCCACCAGGTCAGAGAGGAGCTCACGTCCCTCCCTGGCCTGGGCTCGGCTCTGTCTGCGAGTCAGACAGGAGAAGGACAGCCTGTCCCATCCTGTTTGCTCGGAGGGCCCAATGTCAGAGCCAGGGGCAGAAATCAAGCCCAACGCTACTCACTCAATGAGTGAAACTCTACAGGGAAAAGCTTGAAGCGCATAATGGTCTGCTGTTGCTTTTTCTCCATAGACGGAGTACCAACTTCGTAGTTCTGTAACATCATACACCATTGTGTGAAGAGCAAGGTGAACAGACTTTTGTGTCTCGTTTGTGTCTCGTCTCTTTAGTAAAACAGAAAGAATTTCAATTGCACAGTAATATGGATGTAAAGTGGCGTTTTGCTAAAAGAGTCAACTCTTACATATAGTATAATTAACACTCACTCATAGGTTTTTGCACAAACATTCACTGTCACGTACACTCACAGACCCATTGATTGTCCCAATACACATAAAGAATAACTGCTGTCCCACCATCCACACACACAAACACTTGTTTGGATTGTACCACTGCTGGGTGCGGAGGCGTACTAACACACACACACAAACACAGTCAAATCATATTACTGTTTGGTGGCTGAGGCTGACTAACTGCACTGCTGTGTAGCCATGGAAACCCCAAGGGGAGAAGAGGAGCATGAAGAAGTACTGTTATAAAAATACATTGCGATTGTCTGCCTGCTTATGGTCAGTCAAGCTTACAGGGAGATGGGTGGGGGGATTTAGCAGGGGAGATAGGGAGAGAGGGTCATAGGTTAGACAGGGAACAAACCATTCACCATGTAGGGAGATCAACTGCCATGAGAACTTGATTCTACCATAATGTCTTGATCAGGACTGTTATCACAATGTGTGTTGGGTTAGTTATGCCCCTTAAAAGTACAGTATTACATATCTAAGATGGTCCTCTTTCAAGACTAGATAGGTAGAAAGAGAGGATGATATACAAAATAGGATATTATTGAAATTGTAGGCTCACCACGGCCCAAGACCATTTAAAGAATATATATTTTTACCAAAATAGATCCATTTGTAGCTTCCTAACTAGTCAATGGTAACATTGTTAATTTGTGTGTGTGTCCCCCCTACACACACACACACACACATAGTGCCACTGGAGAGTGTTTATATTCTTAGAGGCTTTGCTTTATCATCACATACCAATATAGGCACTTACACAACAGCTTGAGCGTGTTAGCCTGAAGTGGGCTTTAATACAGTAGCCGAGAGAGGTACTGTAGCGATGATCATGTCCTGGTTAGTTTTTCTAACCCCGTTGGTAATAATGGTATAATAGCTGGGTTCCTGGCATTCAGGTTGGTTGTATAGACTCTATATGACCCAGAGTTTTTTTGATCGTGGATCAAAACATGTAATGGGCTGCAGACATGGTCCAGATTTCTGCAGTCGTAAAGAGAGAAGATTTCAGGCTTTTTGTTCCCAAAGTGGGCCTAACGTCTTTAATAGCACAGGTGGATAGCAGCATCTATAGTGCCTGAGGGAACCTAAGTGTAGCTGATGAATGCTGTGCTTAGGCTCCTCAGTGATACTGACTGAGTGAATACAGTGTCCTTATCATACGCTCCACCTGTACTACACACTTAACGATCCCTCTAGCACCCCCTCACGCGTTCTCTTCTTCTCACTATTTGAATTTCACCTCATCCTCCGTTCTCACTCTTGCTTTCATTCTATTGTCGTTGAGTCCATGAGCCCATCCTAGCCGTCTTTCTCATATATTTATCTCATGTATGTTTTCATGGGGGGTTAGGGATGTATCTTCTTGTGTGTACTGTATGTGTAACTGATGGGGTAATCTGTGTGGATAGAATTTCATTTAGAAGGACAAAAGAATATAAATCATTCCCCGGCCCTCATTCTAGCCTCTTTCCCAGTGTTCTCCCAGTCTCCATCCGAGCCCACATCCAGGCTTTTCTCCCAGGCCTTATCCCTCCCCCAGGAGCCCAGCTGGGAGAGACTGATATACACACAGGCGCGGGGCTTAGCACACACTCCCCTTCACAATGACACACTCGCCTGTTCAAAGGCCTCCACTATAAACGAGAGTGGTAAATGACTGAAATCATAGGGAATGGAGGCAGCTGCAGGAAAGAGAGGGGGAGGGAGGGAAGGAGGGGGGGAATGGGGTGGGCCCGGAGGTTTTTTACCCTAATGTGAGTTTAGAATTGCTCTCTCTCTGTCTCTCTCACTCTCTCTCTTGTTGTGTTTATGTGTGTATGTGAAATGTGTCTATGTGTGTATGTGAAATGTGTCTAACTGTGTGTGTGTGTGTGTGTGTGTGTGTGTGTGTGTGTGTGTGTGTGTGTGTGTGTGTGTGTGTGTGTGTGTGTGTGTGTGTGTGTGTGTGTGTGTGTGTGTGTGCGCATGGTTGGGCAGGTTACTTGATAAATGTAATCCATTACTGATTACAGTTGCATGAAAAATAAAGTCATCGTTAACGTAATCTGATTACTTTTTGATTACTTAAAACATTTAAAAACATATTTTTTAAAAGACATTTTAAAACGTTTAAAACATTTTGTTGTATTTCCCATTTGGGGTCTAGTGTGGGTGCATAGCCTAAAGATCCTTTAATTCACGTATGTGTAAGAGCATAGTCACAGGGTCCCATACTACATTTACAGTTGGTCGCACTACAATTGCAATGGGGTCACATAATAAATAAATAGTAGCCTTATTACATTATAAAATCATTCAAAGTGTTTCATTAATACGTGTATTAGACTACTAAAATGGTATTATTCAAGCACAACAGCATGATTCCATATATTTTTATGTGCAACCTAAACCAGTGATTGTCATGAATTTGGGTTTTGACAACTAGGAAATTGTTATTATTTTAGTATCAAAATAGGGGTCCAGAATTTTCAGATGTTTTTGTTAAATTGACATTAATTTGTCTACATCTATTTGGGGACTAATATCACATAGGCTAATTCATCTGGGGCTAGTTAATCACCTTAGGGAGTGGTTAGCTAGATCGCTAACTCTAAATATAGCCTAATATCACTGATAGTTAGCTGTTTAATTGATATCTAACAATAACTATCATGTATCGGCCTATGCACTTTTCATAGCGTGACGATCATTAAATATGAAGACTGTTATATTATCAAATCAATTCTCTATGTGTAATTATTCCTAACGTGATTAAACTAATCATGTAAACTTTAATTATCTAGGAAGTCAGGGCACCACGAGAAAATGTTTAAAGAGTCTCTATTTCCCGAATTAACTCTTCAGATATTTTCATATCTTATTTATTATAGTCACTTATTAATGTTATTATTACCTCATCAGTCTCATTCCTAAATGTCGCAAACCCTTGGATATCTGCATGCTCCCTAACATAAATTATGATTCAGCGATATACAAATTGGCTTAATTATTTATTTACTAACTAACTAATCAATCACAGAATTACATAAACACACACACAGAATAGTTATACATTGGGTGCTGACATAATACACTGAAAAGTCCCTAGTGGGCTAAGCCAATATGACGGCTTGGTAGACAAAGGAACGGGGTGGGGCCAGCTAAAGAGCGGGAAACTCAGAGGACCCATGTCCCTACAGTCAATAACTACACTCATGGAAATGCTAATACTTTGAACATGAATAACCGCCCATTCGAAAATAAATTGTGATTTACATATTTACGAGTGTATGCCTTTGTTGTCCCTCTCTGCGATCGCCGGTTCGTCTGCTGGATAGTCAGTCGACAGAAAGTCTCTGGTGTCTCCACCAGAGATCAAAGTCTTTTGTAGTCTTACAGTGGTTCCTCCTTTAAAAGTTGTGAGCTTACACCATGGGACTTAGAGGTACCCAGCGTCATGGCTTCATTGCTCCAGACCACCACAAGGGGGAGAGAGCACTCATTATGCATTTGGGTCCCAAGGTTTTTTTATGACCAATCATATCGAGTGGTTCCAATGACGCAAGCCACCCGTCCCTAGGTGAAGATGGCTGACAAAACATTATAGTGGAACCAAATGTAAGTAGTTATAATGTCATAACGAGTCAAGAAACAAATGTACAATTGAGAGGAATATGTTAGTTAATGTAGAGACAAACGTTTGTGCATATTTTTTTGTCATAAAGTAAATTTACGAAATCGCTATTTAGCAAGTTATCTGACAAGCTAACATTAGCCAGCTAGCTAGCTAGTGTTATTATATGAGAATGAATTTGTAATTTGTGTTGTTTAATGTTTTAGGGACTCCTGAGAAAACCAGCAAACCAGGCTGCCATCTTGTGAAACAGTGAATGTGAAGAATCTAGCTAGCTAAAACATTTACTGCAAATTGAATGTACAATTGTATAAGCTTGCCTTGCAATGCAGCTGAAGTAACATAACTAGCTAACTATTTACTTGCTTAGTGTAGTGGAGGATAAAAATAACTGTATGTCTATGGATGTGTGGCTAGCTACAGTATGTAGCCAATCTGTGTATGGACCCCAAAACGTTAGGTTCTGAACTAATATTCATACCAATCTATGAATCTCCGCTATCATAGTTGTTGTATCAACTTCAAGTCTGAATGGCATTAGTGAAGCCTATGGATAGAGTAGAATATAATAACTTTATTGTGCCAAGGATGCAAGTCCTATGTACATGTCTACATGTACTGTAGTAATTACCACGCATGAGATTCCCACATTGTAGCCTGTACATTGAATATATTCACTGATCATGTACTCTTTCATCCTTGGCAAATAAATGTGCGGTTCAGGTATGAATCTCTGAGACATTATTTTTCAGTCATATCAAACTCAAACATTCTTTGAAGGATGCTGTGTCTGCATGTATGTATTACAATTATACACTTCAACAGTGTTTACCACTCCTGCTCCTGGGACATCAATGATTACACATTGTAACTATGCAATAGACTAGAAACAGTATATAAGTAAAGGCTGATTTGTAATTCATATATACAGAAAAAATCTTCATATCTAACTCCCTTCATCTGCATTAATCTGAGGACACAGATTAAGAGATACTTAATTTCAACCCGTGGAGAACGCTTTATTGAAAGAAGTTCATTATCCAGGTGTTACAAATACATAATACATACATTATAATTATGATAATTGTAAT
Source organism: Oncorhynchus clarkii lewisi (assembly GCF_045791955.1). Lineage (NCBI taxonomy): Eukaryota > Metazoa > Chordata > Actinopteri > Salmoniformes > Salmonidae > Oncorhynchus > Oncorhynchus clarkii. Next base: position 48,845,620 of record NC_092153.1, on the reverse strand, counting down.
ATTATATTATAAATTACAAGTTCAATCTCTACTTCTATGCACATATGGTGTGCATTATAAAACAAGGAACAAAGATGAGGTGGGAGAGGTGTAGAACCCCGTTCCGCTAGCGGAACCCCTCGCCAACAGCCAATGAAATTGCAGGGTGTCAAATTCAATCAACAGAAATCTCATAATTCAATTTTCTCAAACATACAAGTATTAGGCACCATTTTTAAGTTAAAATTCTTGTTAATCCAACCACAGTGTCCGATTTCAAAAGAGCTTTTTGGCGAAAGCAGAACATATCATTATGTTAGGTCAGCAACTAGTCACAGAAAGCATACAGTGATTTTCCAAGCAAAGAAAGGAGTCACAAAAAACATTAATCACTAACCTTTGATATTCTTCATCATGTTACACAATACATGTATGTTTTGTTCGATCAAGTTCATATTTATATCCAAAAACCTCAGTTTACGTTTGGCTTTGCCTCCAAAACATCCTGTGAATTTGCACAGAACCACATCAAATCACAGAAATACTCAAAATAAACATTAATAAAAGATACAAGTGTTATTCACAGATTTAAAGATATACTTCTCCTTAATGCAACCGCTGTGTCAGATTTCAAAAAAACTTTACGGAAAAAGCAAATCATGCTATAATCTGAGTACGGCGCTCAGACGACATACACAACCCAAGAATATATCCGCCATGTTGGATTCAACATAAGTCAGAAATAGCATTATAAATATTCACTTACCTTTGATGATCTTCATCAGAATGCACTCCCAGGAATCCCAGTTCAACAATAAATGTTTGATTTGTTCCATAAAGTCCATCATTTATGTCCAAATTCCTCCTTTTGTTAGGGCGTTTAGTAAACAAATCGAAACTCACGAGGCGCGGGCAAGTCCAGCGGAAATGTCAGACGAAAATAGAAACAAATCAAACGATGTATAGAATCAATCTTTAGGATGTTTTTATCATGAATGTTCAATAATGTCCCAACCGGAGAATTAATTTGTCTGTAGAAAAGCAATGGAACGAGAGGTAACTTTGTCATGACCGCGCATCACGAGACCGAGGCTGCTGGCAGACCTCTGACTCATTCCCCTCTCATTCACCCCCCTTCACAGTAGAAGCCTGAAACAACGTTCTAAAGACTGTTGACATCTAGTGGAAGCCGTAGGAAGTGCAAGATGACCCATATCCCACTGTATATTCAATAGGGGCTGAGTTGAAAACCTACAAACCTCAGATTTCCCACTTCCTGGTTGGATTTTGTCTCAGGTTTTTGCCTGCTATATGAGTTCTGTTATACTCACAGCCATCGTTCAAACAGTTTTAGAAACTTCAGAGTGTTTTCTATCCAATACTACTATTATTATGCATATATTTGCACCTGGGACTGAGTAGGAGGCAGTTTACTCTGGGCACACGTTTCATCCAAATGTGAAAATGCTGCCCCCTATCCATAAGAAGTTAAGGTGGTGATGACGGGACTGGCTTCCTCTCTCACATCAAAACATACCTGCTGTCGAGAGACATGTGGATAGAGAGAGAGAGCATGATTAGGCCTTGTTTTTTTTATTCTAACACGGTCAGTCATCATAATCATCAGGAGGTGAATGGAATACTGACCTTGGATCATTAACTCTGGGACTACTACATCTCTATCTGTATTTCAATGTAAAGCATATTTTTAATAATACTTCCTGTTGACCCGACCAAGTGACCTCTCCCCTATGATCATGCTGTACCCTCTGTCAGCCAGTTCAGATGCGGGAGGGGTTCTCCAACACACACAGCTGATATAACCTAGAGGATTTAGGGAGAAGGGGGAGAGGGATGAAGTGAAGTAGAGAGACTGTTATTGTGTGTGTGTGGTCTCACCTGATGTCCACAATAAGTGGCTACAGAGTACTTTATGCTGAAAAACAGACACATGAGGATAAACAATAGAAGATAATGTCAATAGAAGATACTGTATGTGATGCAGACACCTATCGGAGTGTACCTGAAACATTTAAATATAGAGGGCTGTGTCTCACCACTTGGTTATTGCAAGGCTAAACCCCAGGGAAATTATGACTTGGCAGCAACAGATAGCAACAGATAGTCCTGTGAAAATGGATGTGTTCATATGGTGTAAATCTGAAAATTAGCAGCTGACATCTTAAGGGTTTTTAAATTAATCCATGTGAGACAGGTTCCATGTACAACAAGACAGGCAGAGAGGAAGAGAGAAAAACACAGAATAGTTTAATTACCTCTGGTTATGGACACTTTTGCCAGCAATAAAGCTTCCACGGCCTGTTCCTCGAACAGTGAGCATCTGGCAATAGCTACATTTTCGACCCCTTGATCAGCTCGCTCTCCGAAAGTAAAGAAAATAGCTTATTTTTTGTAGATATGAAAACAATAACTGAGATATAACCGTTCAATCTAAAGGAGCAGATGCCATTTTCAGGAAAGAAAGCTTATCACCAGACTGGTATAGTGGTTGTTCATTAGGTGATGGGAAATATGCAATGATACCTGCACCATCTACACACTGCAAAGACTTTCTAACTCTTCTCCATTGTACATGATGGCCCATTGCTCTGAGACTTATTTGATCATTCTAAAGCCTGCATGGGGCATCCTTGACTTAAAGGGCACTGACTTTCTGGTCTAACTCTTCATCTGACATATCAGAATAGCAGTCCCTGACAGACATATTGTGTTCTTTCATCCTTCTGTAAAAAAAAGCTAACCATTACACTGTCATGAAATATGATTATATATCGACTACGAAACAAATATGACATGGCCTGCTTATGAGTTGCCATGAAAGAAAGTTAGATTCATTCAACTGAAAATGTCGAGAACAGGGATTCGTAGCTAAATGCTTTTAGTTAGCTTGAAAATAATAATTGCATGATTTATCATTCTATGGTATGTACAGTGACTTGTGAAAGTATTCACCCCCCTTGGCATTTTTCTATTTTGTTGTCTTACAACCTGGAATTAAGATATATGTGTGTATCATTTGATTTACACAACATGCCTACCACTTTGAAGATGCAAAATATTTTCTATTGTGAAACAAACAAGAAATAAGACAAGAAATAGAACTTGAGCGTGCATTATTATTCACCCCCCCAAAGTTAATACTTGTAGAGCCACCTTTTGCAGCAATTACAGCTGCAAGTCTCTTGGGGTATGTCTCTATAAGCTTGGCACATCTAGCCACTGGTATTTTTGCCCATTCTTCAAGGCAAAACTGTTTGATGGGTTCCACTGGTGTACAGCAATCGTTAAGTCATACCACAGATTCTCAATTGGATTGAGGTCTGGACTTTGACTAGGCCATTCCAAGACATTTAAATGTTTCCCCTTCAACCACTTGAGTGTTGCTTTAGCAGTATGCTTAGTGTCATTGTCCTGCTGGAAGGTGAACCTCTGTCCCTGTCTCAAATCTCTGGAAGACTGAAACAGGTTTCCCTCAAGAATTTCCCTGTATTTAGTGCCATCCATCATTCCTTCAATTCTGACCAATTTCCCAGTCTTTGCAGATGAACAACATCCCCACAGCATGATGCTGCCACCACTATGCTTCACTGTGTGGATGCTGTTCTCTGGATGAGGAGAGATGTTGGGGTTGAGCCAGACATGCCTTTTCCTTGATGGCCGAAAAGCTACATTTTAGTCTCACCTGACCAGAGTACCTTCTTCCATATGTTTGGGGAGTCTCCCGCATGCCTTTTGGCGAACACCAAACATGTTTGCTTATTTTTTTCTTTAAGCAATGCCTTTTTTCTGGCCACTCTTCCGTAAAGCCCAGCTCTGTGGAGTGTATGGCTTAAAGTGGTCCTATGGACAGATACTTCAATCTCCGCTGTGGAGCTTTGCAGCTCCTTTAGGGTTATCTTTGGTCTCTTTGTTGCCTCTCTGATTAATGCCTTCATTGCCTGGTCTGTGAGTTTTGGTGGGCGGCCCTCTCTTGGCAAGTTTTTTGTGGTGCCATATTCTTTCCATTGTTTAATAATGGATTTAATGGTGCGCCGTGGGATGTTCAAAGTTTTGGATATTTTTTAAATAATCCAACCCTGATCTGTACTTCTCCACAACTTTGTCCCTGACCTGTTTGGAGAGCTCATTGGTCTTCATGGTGCTGCTTGCTTGGCCGGGCTAGAATGGGCATCCAGCCAGGAAGGATGGTACCGGCTCAGTGCTCCTGGTCTCCAGTATACCTCCTTGGACCAGGATATCCTGCGCCGGCTCTGCGTACTGTGTCTCCAGTGCGCCTCCAGAGTCCAGTACGCCCTGTTCCTCCTCCCCGCACTCGCCCTGAGGTGCGTGTCACCAGCCCGGTACCACCAGTGCCGGCACCACGCACCAGGCCTACAGTGCGCCTCGGCAGTCCAGAGCGTCCGGCGACAGTACCCAGTCCAGAGCGTCCGGCGACAGTACCCAGTTCAGAGCGTCCGGCGACAGTACCCAGTCCAGAGCGTCCGGCGACAGTACCCAGTTACTGTCACGTCCTGACCTTAGGTCTTTCTTTTGTTTATTATTTGGTTAGGTCAGGGTGTGACGAGGGTAGTTTGTTTAGTTTTTGTATTGTCTATGGGTTTTTGTATGTCTAGGGTTTCCTGGTCTAGGGGTTTATATGTCTATGGTTGCCTAGATTGGTTCTCAATCAGAGACAGCTGTTTATAGTTGTCTCTGATTGGAAACCATATTTAGGTAGCCATATTCCTTGGGTATTTTGTGGGTTGTTATTCTATGTTTAGTTGCCTGTCTGCACTAGCCATATTAGCTTCATGGTTCGTTTTGTTGTTTTGTTCAGTATTTCTTTGATTAAAGAAGTATGTACGTTTACCACGCTGCGCTTTGGTCTCCTCTATACGACGACTGTGACAATACTGAATATTATCAAGTGCTTCTCAAAGATTCCCTCTGGTTGTCAAACTAGCAATAACTTGCAATAACAAAAAAAATGTCTGACAGTTAAATGACATGCCACAGAATGCTGCGGCAGCACGCAAGGTGTGCCGCAGTATAACACAACTTTTAAAGGAGGAACCACTAGCTTTTTATAATAGATACGTCAGAGTACCATTTGGAAATGTTCTTGAGAAAGGATCTTTCAGAGTACCATTGTTCTTAGATTGGATGCGTTTACCAGTCTAATTTGTCTTTAGTTTGTAGATTTCTTTAACCATTTCAACATGTAGCTACTGCTACATGCTCTCTGGTCTTGTCCTTTGGTAATGTAGTTGTTTAAAGCATTTTGCAACATCCGGCTCATGCCTTAGTCTGCTTGGTCTATAGAGTAGTAGCCATTTCAACGTGGGGACTGCATCCCTGCGTTATCTTCACTAAATGTACATTTTGTCACAAGTCCTTTTATTAACTCTGTGGAAAGGGGCATTCAATGACGTTTGGCTATAATATCTGTGCTCATGATGGCGTGGCCACTGACTGGATAATCTTTACATAAAAAAACAAACATTTTCTCATTTAGAATCCTAAAGTCACATTTCATCTTCTCACAAAGAGTTTCATATTTAATCTTATATGTTATTTTATTTTACTAGGCAAGTCAATTAAGAAGAAATTCATATTTACAATGACAGCCTACCAAGGAACAGTGGGTTAACTGCCTTGTTCAGGAGCAGAACAACAGATTTTTACCTTGTCAGCCCCGGGATTCAATCCAGCAACCTTTCGGGTTACTGGCCCAACACTCTAACCACTAGGCTACCTGCCATCCCACAACAGCTAGATGTAAATCTGATAAATACATTGTGAAAGCTCTTAAAGTTAGTGTTTCCATTATAACGTCTAATGATATCGCCACACAGTAAATGTTGGACATGATTATTGTTTAAATACACACGGACCATTAAAACTGGTTGGAATACAGAAATATATAGAACCTTTTGAGGTTACTGTACTGAAAAGTATTTCTCTCTGGTAACAAAGGGATTCCAACTTTCATTTTGGCAGAGTGGGGAAAGGAGTTTCTGTATTTACGACTGTCATGAAACAGCCAACTTCCCGCTCTCCCACTCTACGAGAGAGAGCGCTCTGTAGAGCCAACCCACTGTAACCTGATCCTTCAGATCTTCACAGGAGAGGCATGACACCACCCACCTTTAATTGATTTGAGTGCCATTTTTTCAATATGAAATACAATTCAGACCAGAAAGCTGGGACCCTTTTCTCTTCAACAGTAACAATAGTTGTTGCTTTCAATACAGTGTTTTTCCCGCAATTACATTTTGAAATATTGTACAATCAGAAAGCATTTCACAAAGGCGTGAGAGAGAGAGAGTGAAACTGCACTGCTTCAAAGCAGCAAGTGGGAACTCTGTAGTCCAGACTCCTGTTTGATTGACCATTGGGCAAGGTGTAAATGTTTTGGAAGCCGCTATTCATTCAACCAGTTTGAATACAAAAGAAGCCATCCACCCTTCAAGGGCAATCAGCAGAACAATATAATTTCTGAGAGCATGTGAGAAGTCTTAATGGTGCGCTAAATGACAACAGGTAATTGAAAAATGTAATTGGCTGTTTTTAAGAATGTAATCCGATTCATAAAAATAAAAAAAGTCATCTGGGTTGATTAGTTATTTGTTGTGATCAGATTACATAATCCCCGTTACATGTAATCTGTTTCTACCCAACACTCCCACTGCGAAAAAACTGAATTAACATTGTTTCCTCATCGTTTCGACCCAAAAATGTCATGTGATCACGTTGGATCGATGTGGAAAACTGATTGGATTTTTTCACCTAAATCCGATGACATGGTGACACTTTTTGTTGATTTCACGTTTTAATAAAGAAATGTTAGTTGACAACTCAACCAAATGTAAATCATAACTAGACGTTGAACTGACATCTGTGCACGTGGGTTGTTTTTGTGTGCTTGTTTGCTTTTCATAAGCCCCTGATCCCTCTCAACCAGAACAGTGTGATGTTAGAGGTAGATGCCATATCGCAGAACTTAAAGCACTGAGTGTATTTGTTTCTGCCATCCTGCTGTGTTTCTCTGTGCTTGAAATTAGACAATGACAAGAGACTTACAGTATACCTTGGGAAACGGAGAGACTGATGCAGTACATTGTAGACATGCTTTAGAATGTCCTCTCATAGCCTAGCATCCTTTTCTGCTCACTGCTGGACACCGTATGTGCTCCTCTCTTGCAATGCCACCTTAGGGTGCTCCACAGCAGCTAGCACACGGGTGGAGCCACTGTACTGCTTTGGAGAGGACAGAGAGCAGGACTATGGGATGGCCAGATGGAGATTTCGTTACCTTTATCGATCTTTGATTTATGCAGGATAGGCGTGTGTCATGGAGAATGAAATTAGGATTTTTTATTTTACATGATCATGATTCTGTGAATTGTGATTGGGTCTCTCTCTCTCTCTCTCTCTCTCTCTCTCTCTCTCTCTCTCTCTCTCTCTCTCTCTCTCTCTCTCTCTCTCTCTCTCTCTCTCTCTCTCTCTCTCACACACACACACACTCTCATGCACTGTGGATATATGAAGCTCAGTTAATTAAAGAAGGAGATGACATAAAGCTGTCTCAGCCAGCAGCCTAACCAGGAACACATTACAGCTCTATTAATGAAACACTTCCCACACTGGACTGCACTGTCTACCTACTTACTACACTACCTACTTACAACCCTACCTACTTACTACACTACCTACTTACTACACTACCTACTTACTACACTACCTACTTACTACTCTACCTACTTACTGCACTACCTACTTACTACTCTACCTACTTACTACACTACCTACTTACTGCACTACCTACTTACTACTCTACCTACTTACTACACTACCTACTTACTACACTACCTACTTACTACACTACCTACTTACAACACTACCTACTTACTACACTACCTACTTACTACACTACCTACTTACAACACTACCTACTTACTACACTACCTACTTACAACACTACCTACTTACTACACTACCTACTTACTACACTACCTACTTACTACACTACCTACTTACTACACTACCTACTTACTACACTACCTACTTACAACACTACCTACTTACTACACTACCTACTTACTACACTACCTACTTACTACACTACCTACTTACTACACTACCTACTTACTACACTACCTACTTACTACACTACCTACTTACTACTCTACCTACTTACTACTCTACCTACTTACTACACTACCTACTTACTACACTACCTACTTACAACACTACCTACTTACTACACTACCTACTTACAACACTACCTACTTACTACACTACCTACTTACTACACTACCTACTTACTACACTACCTACTTACTACACTACCTACTTACTACACTACCTACTTACTACACTACCTACTTACTACACTACCTACTTACTACACTACCTACTTACGACACTACCTACTTACTACACTACCTACTTACTACACTACCTACTTACTACACTACCTACTTACGACACTACCTACTTACTACACTACCTACTTACTACACTACCTACTTACAACACTACCTACTTACTACACTACCTACTTACTACACTACCTACTTACTACACTACCTACTTACAACCCTACCTACTTACTACACTACCTACTTACTACACTACCTACTTACTGCACTACCTACTTACTGCTCTACCTACTTACTACACTACCTACTTACTACACAACCTACTTACTACACTACCTACTTACAACACTACCTACTTACTACACTACCTACTTACTACACTACCTACTTACAACACTACCTACTTACTACACTACCTACTTACAACACTACCTACTTACTACACTACCTACTTACTACACTACCTACTTACTACACTACCTACTTACAACACTACCTACTTACTACACTACCTACTTACTACACTACCTACTTACTACACTACCTACTTACTACACTACCTACTTACAACACTACCTACTTACTACTCTACCTACTTACTACACTACCTACTTACTACACTACCTACTTACGACACTACCTACTTACTACACTACCTACTTACTACACTACCTACTTACTACACTATCTACTTACTACACTACCTACTTACAACACTACCTACTTACTACACTACCTACTTACTACACTACCTACTTACTACACTACCTACTTACTACACTACCTACTTACAACACTACCTACTTACTACTCTACCTACTTACTACACTACCTACTTACTACACTACCTACTTACGACACTACCTACTTACGACACTACCTACTTACTACACTACCTACTTACTACACTACCTACTTACTACACTACCTACTTACGACACTACCTACTTACTACACTACCTACTTACTACACTACCTACTTACAACACTACCTACTTACGACACTACCTACTTACGACACTACCTACTTACTACACAACCTACTTACTACACTACCTACTTACTACACTACCTACTTACTACACTACCTACTTACTACACTACCTACTTACTACACTACCTACTTACTACTCTACCTACTTACAACACCACCTATTTACTACACTACCTACTTACAACACTACCTACTTACTACTCTACCTAGTTACTACACTACCTACTTACTACACTACCTACTTACGACACTACCTACTTACTACACTACCTACTTACAACACTACCTACTTACTACACTACCTACTTACTACTCTACCTACTTACTACACTACCTACTTACTACACTACCTACTTACAACACTACCTACTTACGACACTACCTACTTACTACACTACCTACTTACTACACTACCTACTTACTACACTACCTACTTACGACACTACCTACTTACTACACTACCTACTTACTACACTACCTACTTACTACACTACCTACTTACTACACTACCTACTTACAACACTACCTACTTACTACACTACCTACTTACAACACTACCTACTTACTACTCTACCTACTTACTACACTACCTACTTACTACACTACCTACTTACGACACTACCTACTTACTACACTACCTACTTACAACACTACCTACTTACGACACTACCTACTTACGACACTACCTACTTACTACACTACCTACTTACGACACTACCTACTTACTACACTACCTAATTACTACACTACCTACTTACTACACTACCTACTTACTACACTACCTACTTACAACACTACCTACTTACTACACTACCTACTTACTACACTAGCTACTTACTACACTACCTACTTACTACACTACCTACTTACTACACTACCTTCCCCTTATTATCCATTTACCACCACAAGGTGGCACGGATCACCTGATAGTGGCTGTGGCAATATGTGGTGTACAGCACATGACGAATGTGATGTTCAGTTAGTAGTTATTAGTTCAAGCATGCACTTTCACTCACTTTCACTCTCTTTTGTAACAGTTTTAAATGCCTCATTTAGGGTTATTAAAGGTTAAATGTTTTCAATTAATTGTCCGTTAATGGAAGGGCTTCCATCTTCACTGTAGTTAGTGCTCAGTAGTACCCATTACCTCCAGTAGAGGGAAGCAAACTGAACGGTAAACTCTTATTGGCCCAGTGCAGGCTAAAACATGATTTCCCTGTGATTTACATATATATGAGTATACCAAACATTAGGAACACCTCCCCCCCACCCCACCCCCCCACATCAATAAGGGATCATAGCTTTCACTTCGATTTACCTGGTCAGTCAGTCTATGTCGTGGACAGAGCAGGTGTTCTTAATGTTTTGTATACTCAGTACATTTCTGCGCTATGAGGTTGGAATAATACTGTGAAGTTGTGAAAATTATGAGCTGTTTGAAAAGACCTCAGCCTGAGCACCAGGCAGTAAATTGGTTAATAGACCAGTTAGTCACTACTGACGCTCGTACCCAGGTGAGTGTGTGAGGTCAAACTGCATAATCTGAAAATGTCAGAAGACATTTAATCAGCCTTTCCAGGAATTGAAACCAAACTGCCATCTCTCCTCCTTTTGGCAAGCTGGCCATCCAGCTGCCTGTAATGGCGGAATGGAGCTGCATTCTAAGTAGGTGTCAGCTCTGATTATGGTGATCATGGTTTTGAGCAGCCTGTAGGCAAATAGCTTTATATGGAAGATGGGCTTGGAGAGACCAAGATAAAGAGTAGGAGATGGTGTGTCCTGCTGAGATGCATTGAGAGGGACTTGTAGTGGAGGTACTGCTGCTTCTCTCTTTACCGCTTGGAGGGACTTTACCCTGTGTCTTCAATGAAGAAACTAGGCTGTTTTTCAGATCCGTGGGTATGAAGGAGAGGAGAAAAGGAAATAACTAGTGAGATTCATCTTTAGAGTGCATAACTGAAGTAGTTCAACATAATTTCGTCAAACCACAGAGGCAAAAACAAAGTATAATCCAACAAGAATTAGGCCCATTGCTCTTCAGGGAACATAGGCCACTGTCCATCATATGCTAGTTCTCTCCAATTTCTTCCATCCTATGTCTGTTTTGTTGGTGCCTGATTCAATTAACATGTGTTCCGTGGATGCCCTCTTTTTCAACAAACACTTTCTGCATGGACCTCATGCTGAAACAGGAAAGGGCCTTCCCCAAACTGTTGATACAAAGTTGGAAGTACAGAATCGTCTAGAATGTCATTATATGCTGTAGTGTTAAGATTTCCCTTCACTGGATCTAAGGGGCCTAGCCAAAACCATTATTCCTCCTCCACCAAACTTTAGAGTTTGCACTATGCATTCGGGCAGGGAGCTTTCTCCTAGCATCTGCCTAACCCAGATTCATCACTCCAGAGAATGTTTCCACTTCTCCAGTCCAATGGCTTCCAGCTTTACACCACTCCAGCCGACACTTGGCATTGCGCATGGTGATCTTAGGCTTGTGTGAGGCTGCTCGGCCATGGAAACCCATTTCATGAAGCTCCAGACGAACAGTTCTTGTGCTGACGTTGCTTCCAGATGGAGTGTTGTGTTGCTTCCGGTAGTAAGTGTTGCAACCGAGGACAGACGATTTTTACGCGCTATGCTCTTCAGTTCTCGGTCCCGTTTTGTGAGCTGTGTGGCCTAGTACTTTGCGGCTGTTGTTGATCCTAGACATTTCCACTTCACAATAACAGCACTTACAGTTGACTGGGGCAGCTCTAGCAGGTCCGAAATCTGACAAGTTGGAAAGGTGGCATCCTATGACGGTGCCTCGTTGAAAGTCACTGATCTCTACAATAAGCCCAGTCTACTGCCAATGTTTGTCTGTGGAGATTGCATGGCGGTGTGCTCGATTTTATACACCTGTCAGCAACAGGTGTGGCTGAAATAGCCAAATCCACTAATTTGAAGGGGTGTCCACATACACTCAGATACACTATACAAAAGTATCTGGGTACATATACCTGGTTTGAGACAGAGTTTGGAGCCGAGGTTCAATGCTCAGTGGTGTAGACTACTGTGATTAATATAACTACCTCCAAGCTGCCATGTCAGGCTTATAACACTAATCTGCGTCTTGAGGTAGAACTTCTATATGCGTTTTCATAGGTATTAGAAACATCTCACTGCAGAACTATAGACAGGGAGGTGTTGCCTCAAAGGGATGTTGTATCTTTTGCTTTCTTTCATTTCGTTGTAATTACGTCATGAAATTTACCAGATACAATGAATACATGGAATCACAGTTTTTTTCCCTATAGCCGAAGGATTTTCTTCTATCATTGCCACAGAGAGTTATTTGTTTGTATTTTTACAATAGAAATTATAACCTATGCAATATTAAACTACACATCTGCATTTGTCACAGCCTGTGATTCCTCCCGATAGTCCCAGATACAATTGGTAACACCCCATTAGTCCTGGCCTCAAGAGGAAGAACAATACCCCAGGCTCTAGGATTAGGGAGCACACTCAAAACCACTGCATTGCTTTAAGGACAGGACGTGTATTAAATCATATTAAATGTTGTTGTTCCTCATTCTTCCAACACCTCCCTTAAGGTACTCCAGTACTGACCCTCATATCTCCCTCAATGATCCAATCATAGACATTACAAGTGTATTGGAGTATTATAGCCCATCTGTATGTCAGCACAGCTACAGCCAACAGGTCTGGACCTTAATGGCGTAGGTAGTGTTCTTGCCCTGTTACTGCAGGGTTGCTGGGTCCAGCCCCGCTCTAGTTGGTTAGAGCATTGGACCAGAAAGGTTCTGCCATTCTGCCATTGAGCAAGGCCGTTAACCCACTGTTCCCTGGGCGCCGGAGACATGGATGTCGATTATGGTAGCCCCCCTGCACTTCTCTGATTCAGAGGGGTTGGGATAAATGCGGAAGACACATTTCAGTTGAATGCATTCAGTTGTAAAACTGACTAGATATCCCCCTTTTCCTTTCCTACTCAACTGCTACAGAATGACCATGCTTGCCTAACTCTCCCTGTTGAGTATGATTATGACTATTGTTTTCTTTAATGACAGTATTTCCTCTGACTGTTTTACAGTTGAAGTCGGAAGTTTACATACACCTTAGCCGAATACATTTAAACTCAGTTTATTTTTTACATAAAAAAAAAAAAAAACACCTTTATTTAACCAGGTAGGCAAGTTGAGAACAAGTTCTCATTTACAATTGCGACCTGGCCAAGATAAAGCAAAGCAGTTTGACACATACAACAACACAGAGTTACACATGGAGCATGGAGAAAAACAAACATACAGTCAATAATACAATAGAAAAATGTGAGAAAATGAGGTGAGATAAGGGAGGTAAAGGCAAAAAAAAGGCCATGGTGGTGAAGTACATACAATTTAGCAAGTAAAACACTGGAATGGTAGATTTGCAGTGGACGAATGTGCAAAGTAGAGATAGAAATAATGGGGTGCAAAGGAGCAAAATAAATAAATACAGTAGGGGGAGAGGTAGTTGTTTGGGCTAAATTATAGATGGGCTGTGTACAGGTGCAGTAATCTATGAGCTGCTCTGACAGCTGGTGCTTAAAGCTAGTGAGGGAGATAAGTGTTTCCAGTTTCAGAGATTTTTATAGTTAATTCCAGTCATTGGCAGCAGAGAAATGGAAGGAGAGGCGGCCAAAGAAAGAATTGGTTTTGGTGGTGACCAGAGAGATATACCTGCTGGAGCGCGTGCTACAGGTGGGTGCTGCTATGGTGACTAGCGAGCTGAGATAAGGGGAGACTTTACCTAGCAGGGTCTTGTAGATGACCTGGAGCCAGTGGGTTTGGCGACGAGTATGAAGCAAGTATTCTTTCTCTAATAGTAGAGAGAATTATTTATTTGGGCTTTTATTTCTTATTCCCAGTGGGTCAGAGGTTTACATACACTCAATTAGTATTTGGTAGCATTGCCTTTAAATGGTTTAACTCGGGTAAGCTTCCACAAGCTTCCCACAATAAGTTGGGTGAATTTTGGCCCATTCCTCCTGACAGAGCTGTTGTAACTGAATCAGATTTGTAGGCCTCCTTGCTCGCACACACCTTTTCAGTTCTGCCCACAACTTTTCTGTCGGATTGAGGTCAGGGCTTTGCGATGGCCACTCCAATACCTTGACTTTGTTGTCCTTAAGCCATTTTGGAAGTATGCTTGGGGTCATTGTCCATTTGGAAGACACATTTGCGACCAAGCTTTAACTTCTTGACTGATGTCTTGAGATGTTGCTTCAATATATCCACATAATTGTCCATCCTCATGATTCCATCTATTTTGTGAAGGGCACCAGTACCTCCTGCAGCAAAGCACTCCCACAACATGATGTTGCCACCACTATGCTTCACTGTTGTGATGGTGTTCTTCGGCTTGCAAACCTCCCTCTTTTTCCTCCAAACATAACAATGGTCATTATGGCCAAACAGTTCTATTTTTGTTTCTTCAGACCAGAGGACATTTCTCCAAAAAGTACAATCTTTGTCCCAATGTGCAGTTGCAAACCGTAGTCTGGCCTTTTTATGCTGGTTTTGGAGCGGTGGCTTCTTCCTTGCTGAGCGGCCTTTCAGGTTATGTCGATATAGGACTCGTTTTACTGTGGATATAGATACTTTTGTGATGAACGTGCTACCTTCAGGTGTTTGTAAATTGCTCCCAAGGATGAACCAGACTTGTGGAGGTCTACAATTTATTTTCTGAGGTCTTGGCTGATTTCTTTTGATTTTCCCATGATGTCAAGCAAAGAGGCACTGAGTGTGAAGGTAGGCCTTGAAATACATCCACAGGTTCACCTCCAATTGACTCAAATTATGTCAATTAGCTTATCAGAAGCTTCTAAAGCCATGACATAATTTTCTGTATTTTTCCAAGTGGTTAACTTAGTGTATGTAAACTTCTGACCCACTGGAATTGTGATACAGTGAATTATAAGTGAAATAATCTGTCTGTAAACGATTGTTGGAAAGATTATTTGTGTCATGCACAAAGTAGATGTCCTAACCCGACTTGCCAAAACTATAGTTTGTTAACAAGAAATGTGTGGAGTGGTTTTAATGAGTTTTAATGACTCCAACCTACGTGTATGTAAACTTCCGTCTTCAACTGTACTTTGTCAGGCCTGTAATTTACACTATAAAGATCCTTCACGTTGAAAAGAGTTTCTTCTCTGTTTCGTTCTCTGTGTGTCTCTGTCTTTCTCAACCTGTCTCACTCTTCCTTGGGTGGGTACTCCAGACATTGCTCGCCATAGCCGTATCGCTGCCTCTGTATAAGTCTGCAGGGTGAGTCCACCACAGAGAGAGTGGTTGAACGATTATTGGAATCTGTGTGGGTAGCAAGACAGACTGACAATAGTAAAGGTGAACAGGTGGTCATGGGTAAGATGACAGAGGACTGGAGGAGACTGAGGCAGGAATTCCTTTAACCACAACGTGGTAAATTTATTTACTGGGTAGTCTGTCTGTGCTGCATAACAAAAGGAAACAGAATAACATGTATCCAATCAAATTCATAATCACAAAAGTCTAATCATAAAAATCATTATGAACATAATTAGGTCATTCAGTTCAATAGGAATCATGATTGAGTCATTGAGGATCCTAACCATAAATCATAATCATGAGAATAATAATGCAAATAAATCGATCAGTTATCAATTATTCAGTCTATAATCTCAATCAGTTTGATATCAGGATTTATCAAGTCACCAAATAATAATTACATTTCATATTTCATCCTTCCAGGTTTATTTTCATATGTACATGTCATTTCGTTACATTTTAACCAGATATCAATGGCATAATTGGCCTGTGATGATCTATAGGTCCGTGATCATTGTCCATTGACATAACACAATAGGTTTGAAGCTTGCACTCAAAGCCGGGCTCCGCGGTAATAACTATAAACAATAACTGAGGACCCGCTCTCCCGATTGCTACAGATAGTTTTGATGAAAGATAACAGAATCGGTTGATTCGTGGACGCACAGAATGTCTGGATTAGACAAGAGTTGGGGCGATTTCCTCCTTTTAATGAGATGAGACCTGTCGGACATTTCCACCTGACATAATTAAAGCTCTCTGGCCCAGCTGCGCAAATGGCAATTAATTAAACAGCAATTCCACCAACTCTATGGACCTTTTCTATAGTGGTTCTGGATGTGAATTACCTGTGTGTGGGAGGAGGCCTAATTGAAATTGAACACTGCTTTGCCTGCCGGAAGACAAAACAATTGTTTGGAGGGATTAGTGCTGCTAGCTTGCGCTTCATGTTTATCTTTGACATGACAGCTGATTTGGCATGGGTCCCCAGATCCTCAAAAAGTTCTACAGCTGCACCATCGAGAGCATAGTGACCAGTTGCATCACCGCCTGGTATGGCAACTGCTCAGCATCTGACCGTAAGGCTCTACAGAGGGTAGTGCATACGGCCCAGTACATCACTGGGGCCAAGCTTCCTGCCATCCAGGACCGATATACTAGGCGGTGTCAGAGGAAAGCCCATAAAATTGTCATGGACTCCAGTCACCCAAGTTATAGACTGTTTTCTCTGCTACCGCACGGCAAGCGGTACCTTAGCGCCAAGTCTAGGACCAAAAGGCTCCTTAACAGCTTCTACCCCCAAGCCATAAGACTGCTGAACAATTAATCAAATGGCCACCGGACTATTACATTGACCCCCCCCCCCCCTCCCCCCATTTGTTTTGTGCTCTGCTGCTGCTTGCTGTATATTATCTATGCATAGTCACTTCACCCCTACCTACATGTTCAAATGACCTCAACTAACACTGACTCGGTACCCCCTAAACCTTTTTTATTTTTACTTTTGTTTATTTGGTGAATATTTTCTTAACTCTTCATGAACTGCACTGTTGGTTAATGGCTTATAAGTAAGCAATTCACAGTAAGGTCTACCTACACTTGTTGTATTTGGCGCATGTGACAAATAAAGTTTGATTTGAATTGATGGATGCATAAATATTTTAGAGGAAATGACAGCAAGACATGTTATCCCTGAGGTTCTTCTAGTTCTCAGTTTGTTGGGTCTTTAGTAATGTCCTCTCAGACTTTAAACAGATTAGTTATTAAATGGTTAGGCAATTTACTCCTGAACAGAGTTCCAATTCAATAATGTTGTGGTTTTTGTTTGTGTTTCTCAACAGCTTTTTTCAAT
Source organism: Oncorhynchus clarkii lewisi (assembly GCF_045791955.1). Lineage (NCBI taxonomy): Eukaryota > Metazoa > Chordata > Actinopteri > Salmoniformes > Salmonidae > Oncorhynchus > Oncorhynchus clarkii. Next base: position 48,828,058 of record NC_092153.1, on the reverse strand, counting down.
TTTTGCATTTGCAACATGTGGAGGCTACAGTGGACAGCTGTGGGTTAGTGTGGACTGCCAGCTTGACAAGGCCAGCAGCAACCTCAGTATTGGCATCGATTTTGCCTACCCTTTTAGGTACGAAACTTTCTCTCGTAACATTTCAGACAGATAATAGGAATTAGTGATGTGCAGTTCGCGAACGATTCTTTCTTTTTAAATTACTATTTTTACTGACTCGAGGGTCATGATACATTTTTCCAAGTGACTCATTCATTTTAGTTTGACCTGCTTGCCACAATGAATCCTACAGCCGGATTATTATGTGAAAAATACACATTTACAACTAATAATTTATCTTATGGTGCAAGAATGAATGTAATTAATTGATTATTGAATGTTATCGATGGACACAGCTTTGTCAAACCAAAACACAGACTTCACGGCCTGCCTTTGCTCAACAAACTCAAACTCGTTCATTAATCGATTGGGGGGATGCTGCAGTTCGCAAACGTTATGTGCTTATCTCCCTCGCGGTAGTCAAGTAATTTCAAAAAGAGTCATCCACAATCTAGTCTGGTTGTGGCCGCAATTTAACCTAATTTCAAAGGTATCAATAAATAATCGTATTTATATGCCTAGCCATCACAAATGTTTGAAGCACATTTTTGTAAAACCCAGTCACAAATGACAGCTCCGATAAGCCCCCTATGATGAACGAGAGGCTTGTAGAATCATTTGTTTTTAGTTAATCATTCGCCGGTAGGGGGTCCTGCGCGGTCTGGCATTACTGACTCAAATGAATGAAATTAGTCAATATTTGTTCTTTGGACTGAACGAGTCGATAAGATCAGCAGCAGTAAAAAGAGTGCAGTGCAGCCCCGTTAACATTTTAAATCATCCAAAGAGAATAGGAGTCATCATCTCCAGAACTATTGCCCCTCATTAAAATGTCTTCTTGGTCAATGTGTTACTGTTTATTTGCGTACGAATGTGCGTGCGTGTGAAGTATACGTTTCAACACCAGCCTAGTGGGTTTAATATTTGAGACAATGTCAGATGTATTTTCTAACACCATATGGAAGATTTAGTCAAGGCAATTAAGATCCATCTGTGTAGCACTGTGGAAGCTGAGGCCAAACACATTGATTAGCACCAGACAAGATGTCTAAAATGCTGTCAGTGGTAGCTTTGCTAATATTTCACTCAGAGACACAAGAGATAAGAGCCTCAGTGGTCTTTTGATTACTTTTGACAGACTTATTTTCTCCATTATTTAAAGAGTGACTACAGGTGTTTTAGACTCCTCTGTTCCCCTCTCTGTGGAAGGTTGCACCAGGTGTCCTTCGAGGCTCCGCTGTGTGAGGGGAGGAGGAGGGAGAGGCTCTTTCTCATCGGGGACTACACTTCCTCGGCTGAGTTCTTTGTCACCATCGCTGTGTTCGCCTTCCTCTACTCCTTCATGGCCACCATAGTCTACATCTTCTTCCAGAACAAGTACCGCGAAAATAACCGAGGCCCTCTGATCGTGAGCTGCTCACCTTTCACGCTTTTCCATGTTCAAATCTACATTTTGAATAAGATAGTATACTATGTGTTTGTAGTGCTTCCATGCGGCAATATATATTACAGACAATATATTTTCTATATTATACTCAGTCCCTGCACCTTTGACATCTGCTGGTTGTGCAAACAGTAACTTGAACAATATTCAGTAACATGTCCCCCTCCCCCTCAGGACTTTATAGTGACCGTGGTGTTCTCCTTCATGTGGCTGGTCAGTTCTTCAGCCTGGGCTAAAGCCCTGTCGGACATCAAGGTGGCCACAGACCCAGATGAGGTGCAGGAGCTCATGTCTGCCTGTAAGGTCATGACCAACAAGTGTGGCTCAGTGCAAGGACCCCGCTGGTCAGGCCTCAATACCTCTGTGGTGCGTCAGACTGTGAACTGCACACTACCAAAACACACATCATAAACCATAGTATGTTTGTTTTGCTGTGATACTCTGTCTCAGTCACACTTTACTTAGATAGTCCAGCTAGTCCATCTGTAGATACTCTACAGATGGTCCTACTGTCAACAAACTATCTGTTGATGAGCAACTGCTAGCTAAGGTTACAGTTAGGTTTGGAATAATGGTTAAGGTTAGGGTTAGTAGATAGTTGAAATCTTACTGATCTTACTAGTCTTTAGAGCAGCGACAGATGGACTATCCATATAAAGTGTTACCTCTGTCTCTCCCCAGGTGTTTGGCTTCCTAAACTTCGTCCTGTGGGCAGGAAACATCTGGTTTGTCTTCAAGGAGACTGGTTGGCATAAAGGAGGACCAGCTCGGTACGCTGGAGCGCCTCCCGAAAAACAGGCTGAGACAATCAACCAGCAGCAGCCCTACAACCAGGGCAGTTTTGACCAGTCAGGAGGCTACAGTGCCCAGGGAGACCAGGAGCAGGTATCAGAATACAGTCCTGTGGGCGGGCCCACCTCCTACTCCAATCAGATGTAGCTTTGCAGTCTGATTGTCACACTGAAGGTGGGGGGGACATGCAGTTCTTAGGTAGAAATATTCTGGTGCCAGAAAAAGTAAGTTGTCGATTGGTACAGTTAAACAGAAGTATTTTGGAGTATTGTACATAAAACTCGATTTTGGTTACGTTTTTAGATGTGTTGTCCTGAATGTTGTATTGCCTGTGTGTTGAGTCTGTTGATAGTTTCTCATTTTCTGTGCTAGGTGTTATGCCACAGAACCTTTTAACTGGATGTCTTTTTCATTGTGGAAGAAAAATGTGGTATACAATTGTATAATTCTTGAAGTTTCCTACATAGTGTTGACAAAGTGCATGCAGTTGTGCTATGTGTTACTATGCCTGTTTGTGCACATTGTATTTACGAAACCAGCAGGATTTCATCTCAGAGTTACAGTAAGATATCAGCAGTAGTTTTACCTCACAAACGCAACATTTAAAGTGTTGTTCTAATTTTTCATGAGCAGAAATAAAATATCCCAATAATTTTCCATATGCACAAAAAGCTTATTTCTCTTACAATTTTCTGCACAAATTTGTTTACATCCCTGTTAGTGAGCATTTCTCTTTTGTCAAGGTAATCCTGCATGCAGGGTTTATGTTCAGTGTAGTTGCCGTTTCATTACACAATATGCCCTTGCTCTAAAGGGGCTTTATGTGTTGGTTTGTGGGAAGTTTCTGATGTTAGTGTTAACAATTGTAAATGGGAAAAGTGTTTCTACCCGCTCTGTTTACAAATGGTCGCTCATGATTCAAATGAAAGGACTAGTTTTTTAAGCTGCTGTCAGACTACTGTGAAATGAAGAATCATTTCATACACCTCCGAGAGCGAGCTAGCTGAGTCCATTTAAGCACAAGGCCCCAGTGAAAAAGGCCCAGAAGAACCTAGTTGCAATTAGAACAGTCAGCTCGGCCAAGCTGGTCTGTATAACCATTAGTGAACCCCTTCCATTTTATCTGTCATGTTTTCTCTGTCTTCAATTCTATAAACAAATTAATTCAGGTTTCTATGACTTTCAAAAGTTTGTGCAATTAATAAAAATAGGCCAAATTAGAGAATGTCTGATAATATTGATGATGATGATGACGATGATGATGATGATGATGATGATGATGATGATAATTAATTAACCCTGTGTCTTGAGCTCCAAAGCATGTGGCTTGCATTAACCTGGTAACAAAAAAATATGAAAAAATACAATAATTAAACGTCCATGTATGTACTTCCCTTCTGTCCGTGTAACATTATAATGTGAACAATCTGAAAACCACTTACCAGCATTATTATTCTGTTCAAGATTACTGAGTGTGGATGATATACAAGCAATTTGAATAATCCTAATAAAGATGTTACACAAATAACAAAACATTAGTGTTTTCTATTTCTCTCTTTGGCATTTGCACAAAGAGCTTTTGGGAACAATGGGTAATCAGGCCAGTGTCCCTAATGGGTTAGGCGCTAACTCCAGAATAAACCTGACCAAGCCCTTACCCTGCCCCGACCAATGTCCCAGGTACCACTCAGTTCCCAAATAGAATGCCGCCTCAAACACACCTCAGCCTGGTTACCAAAGTATTGGGCCATGGCCCATAAGCGTCTGTCAGATGGTTGAGCAGAAACAGCGTTTCCCCAGAGAGTCAGGCAGTTATGTATGTTGACCTTGTTTGCTCCCTCACTAAAGTGAAGGAATTCTGCTAACAAACATACCTAAACCCAGACGATTAAAAAGTGGCTTTATGTCTCAAAAAACAAGATGATCAGTGTTTAGGAATCCATGGGTGTTGAGTCCAGCAATCATTTGTCCCCAAGCTTTGGAATGAAAGGAATTTGGCTGCAATTGGTTTAACTTGGGAATCTCACAATGAGCATCTGACCTGAGAACAGATTCCTTACTGTTTTTCTCAGGGAACAGCACTTCTGTATTTAACAGAAGATCCAATCTGACTGTATTACTCCGGCCTTAGCAAACAGCACCTGAGTGCATGTGTGCTGGCGGGGGAGGGAGGGGGGGGGGGGCTTTGTTACAGTAAGACTAATGTTTGCCTTACCTACACTAAAGCTTCCTGTTAATATGGGTGGTCAACGTCAAAGCCAAAGAATACAAGTAAAATGGGATCTCAAACAATAGTCAGTCCAGCTTTTGAGAAGGTATCAAACAGTTATATCAGTTTGTCTCTGTGAATGGTTTGTCAACTGTAAATGTCGGTGTTCCTCAAGGTTCCGTTTTAGGACCACTATTGTTTTCACTATATATTTTACCTCTTGGGGATGTCAATCGAAAACATAATGTTAACCTTCACTGCTATGCGGATGACACACAGCTGTACTTTTCAATGAAACATGGTGAAGCCCCAAAATTGCCCTCGCTAGAAGCATGAGTTTCAGACATAAGGAAGTGGATGGCTGCAAACGTTCTACTTTTAAACTCGGACAAAACAGAGATGCTTGTTCTAGGTCCCAAGAAACAAAGAGATATTCTGTTGAATCTGACAATTAATCTTAATGGTTGTACAGTCGTCTCAAATAAAACTGTGAAGGACCTCGGCGTTACTCTGGACCCTGATCTCTCTTTTGAAGAAGATATCAAGACCATTTCAAGGACAGCGTTTTTCCATCTACGTAACTTTGCAAAAATCAGAAACTTTCTGTCCAAAAATGATGCAGAAAAATTAATCCATGCTTTTGTCACTTCTAGGTTAGACTACTGCAATGCTCTACTTTCCGGCTACCCGGATAAAGCACTAAATAAACTTCAGTTAGTGCTAAATACGGCTGCTAGAATCCTGACTAGAACCAAAAAATTTGATCATATTACTCCAGTGCTAGCCTCCTTTCAAAGCAAGGGCTGATTTCAAGGTTTTACTGCTAACCTACAAAGCTTTACATGGGCTTGCTCCTACCTATCTCTCTGATTTGGTCCTGCCGTACATACCTACACGTACGCTAGGGTCACAAGACGCAGGCTTCCTAATTGTCCCTAGAATTTCTAAGCAAACAGCTGGAGGCAGGGCTTTCTCCTATAGAGCTCCATTTTTATGGAACAACCCATGTCAGAGACGCAAACTCGGTCTCAACCTTTAAGTCTTTACTGAAGACTCATCTCTTCAGTGGGTCATATGATTGAGTGTAGTCTGGCCCAGGAGTGGGAAGGTGAACGGAAAGGCTCTGGTGCAACGAACCGCCCTTGCTGTCTCTGCCTGGCCGGTACCCCTCTTTCCACTGGGATTCTCTGCCTCTAACCCTATTACAGGGGCTGAGTCACTGGCTTACTGGGGCTCTCTCATACCGTCCCTGGGAGGGTACGTCACCTGAGTGGGTTGAGTCACTGATGTGATCATCCTGTCTGGGTTGGCGCCCCCCCCATACATTTTGAATTAATTTATGTCAGTCCTATCCCTTCTGGTCTCTCTCTCTCAATTCATTTCCAAATTAAAGGGCTCTGTTGGCATGGCAAACATATGTTTACACTGCCAAAGCAAGTGAAATAGATAATAAACAAAAGTGAAATAAACAATAAAAAATGTACAGTAAACGTTACACTCACAAAAGTTCCAAAATAGTAACATTTCAAATGTCATATGTCTATATACAGTGTTGTAATGATATGCAAATAGTTAAAGTACAAAAGGGAAAATAAATAACCATCAATAGAGGTTGTATTTACAATGGTGTTTGATCTTCACTGGTTTCCCTTTTGCTGAGGAAACAAATATTGCTGCTGTGATGTCACACTGTGATATTTCACCCAATAGATATGGGAGTTTATCCAAATTGGATTCGTTTTCAAATTCTTTGTGGGTCTGTGTAATCTGAGGGAAATATGTGACTCTAATATGGTCATACATTTGGCAGGAGGTTAGGAAGTGCAGCTCAGTTTCCTCTTCATTTTGTGGGCAGTGAGCACATAGCCTCTCTTCTTTTGAGAGCCAGGTCTGACTTCTGCAGCCTTTCTCAATATTAGGGCTATACTCACTGAGTCTGTACATAGTCAAAGCTTTCATTAATTTTGGCTCAGTCACAGTGGTCAGGTATTCTGCCACTGTGTACTCTCTGTTTAGGGCCAAATAGCGTTCTAGTTTCCTCTGTTGTTTTGTAAATTTTTTCCAAAGTGTCAAGTAATCATCTTTTTGTTTTCTCATGATTTGGTTAGGTCTAATTGTATTGTTGTCCTGGGGCTCTGTGGGGTCTGTTTGTGTTTGTGAACAGAGCCCCAGGACCAACTTGCTTAGGGGGCTCTTCTCCAGGTTCTTTTCTCTGGAGGTGATTGATTTTGTTTGGGAATCGCTTCCTTTTAGGAAGTTGTAGCTGCCTGCATTCCAGGACCTCTACACCAGGCGGTGTCAGAGGAAGGCCCTAAAAATTGTCAAAGACCCCAGCCACCCCAGTCATAGACTGTTCTCTCTACTACCGCATGGCAAGCGGTACCTGAGTGCCAAGTCTAGGACAAAAAGGCTTCTCAACAGTTTTTACCCCCAAGGTATGTCAAATTTTATGTTCCTTTGATGGCATAGAAGGCCCTTCTCGTTCACAGTTTTGTGGAAGGGACCTGTGGCGCTGATGTTTAGGCCAAGGTATGTATAGGTTTTTGTGTGCTCTAGGGCTCTAGGGCAATGGCGTCTAAATGGAATTTGTTTTCATGGTCCTGGCAACTGGACCATTTTTGGAACACCATTATATTTGTCTTACTGAGATTTACTGTCAGGGCCCAGGTCTGACAGAATATGTGCAGAAGATCTAGGTGCTGCTGTAGGTCCTCCTTGGTTGGGGAAAGAAGCACCAGATCATCAGCAAACAGTAGACGTTTGACTTCAGATTCCAGTAGGGTGAGTCCGGGTGCTGCAGACTGTCCAATTTTAACCGCACACTTGTTTGTGTACATGGATTTTATAATGGCATATGTTTTTCCCCCAACACCAATTTCCATCCATTTGTATTGCAAACCCTCATACCAGATTGAGTCTAAAGCTTTTTTGAAATCAACAAAGCATGAGAAGACTTTGCCTTTGTTTTGTTTTGTTAGTCAATTAGGGTGTGCAGGGTGAATACGTGGTCTGTCGTACGGTAATTTGTTAAAAAGCCAATTTGACATTTGCTCAGTGCATTGTTTTCACTGAGGAAATGTACAATGTGTCTGCTGTTAATGATAATTCAGAGGACTTTCCTAAGGTCTCTGTTGAAGCATTTCCCTGTAGTTACTGTAGTTATTGGGGTCAAATTTGTCTCCACTTTTGTGGATTGGTGTGATCAGTCCTTGGTTCCAAATATTGGGGAATATGCCAGAACCAAAGATGATGTAAAAGAGTTTAAGTATAGCCAATTGGAATTTATGGTCTGTACATTTTATCATTTAATTGAGGATACCATCAACACCACAGGTTTTTTGGGGTTGGAGGGTTTTTAATTTGTCCTGTAGTTCATTCAATGTAATTGGAGAATCCAGTGGGTTCTGCTAGTTTTTAATAGTTGATTCTAAGATTTGTATTTGATCATGTATATGTTTTTGTTTTTTGTTCTTTGTTAGAGGGCCAAAAAGATTGGAGAAGTGATTTACCCATACATCTCCATTTTGGATAGATAACTCTTCATGTTGTTGTTTAGTGTTTTCCAATTTTCCCAGAAGTGGTTAGGGTCTATAGATTCTTCAAATATTTTGAGCTGATTTCTGATGTGCTGTTCCTTCTTTTTCCGTAGTGTATTTCTGTATTGTTTTAGTAATTCACCATAGTGAAGGCGTAGGCTCAGGTTTTCTGGGTCTCTATGTTTTTGGTTGGATAGGTGTCTCAATTTATGATAGGGAAACTGAGAGGTCAAATATACTGTTTAGGTTTTCTACTGCCAAGTTTACACCTTCACTATTACAGTGAATCATTTTGTCCAGGAAATTGTATAGAAGGGATTGAATTTGTTCTTGCCTAATTGATTTTTAGTAGATTTCCACACTACTTTCCTTCCAGGTATAGCATTTCTTAATATTATTCAGTTCCTTTGGCTTTGATGCCTCATGATTGAGCATAGGTCTGTTCAAGTAGACTGTGATTTTTCTTTGATCTGATAGGGGTGTCAGTGGGATGACTGTGAACGCTCTAAGAGACTCTGGGTTGAGGTCAGTGATAAAGTAGTCTACAGCACTACTGCCAAGAGATGAGCTATAGGTGTACCTTCTGTAGGAGTCCCCTCGAAGCCTACCATTGACTATGCACATACCCAGCGTCCGACAGAGCAGCAGGAGTTGTGACCCGTTTATGTTGGTTATGTTGTCGTAGTTGTGTCTAGGGGGGCATATGGGGGAGGGAATGCTGTCACCTCCAGGTAGGGGTTTGTCTCCATGTGTGCTGAGGGTGTCAGGTTCTTGTCCAGTTCTGGCATTTAGGTCGCCACAGACTAGTACATGTCCCTGGGCCTGGAAATTGTTGATCTCCCCCTCTAGGATGGAGAAGCTGTCATTGTTAAAATATGGGGATTCTATTGGGGGGATATAGGTAGCACACATGAGGACATTTTTCTCTGGTGAGATAATTTCCTTATTAATTTCTAGCCAGATGTTAGATGTTCCTGTTTTGACTGATTTAATAGAGTGGGTTAGGTCTGCTCTATACCAAATTAGCATACACCCTGAGTCTCTTTCCTGTTTCACACCTGGTTGTTTGGTGGATGGGACTACCAGCTCTCTGTAACCTAGAGGGAAACCAGTGGGTCCGTCTGCTTTATACCATAAAAGACCATGTCTGTATTTTCAATCTCTCTCTCTCTCTCTTTATGGTCCTGGATGATAGTAGTGATCTGGCGATGGCTGTGGCCAACCTAGTTCTGTTCTTCTACCGCTTTTCAGGCCCAGACAGCTGGGTCAGCAGAGGAGTGGTCAGGGAGATGTTACTCACACAGTTTCAGGCTTTTACCAGGGTAAGGAAACATGACTACAGCTCTTCATTCTCACAGCAGATTGAAGCAATCTCACAATCCTGGAGCACAACTGGAGCAGGCAGAGCTACTAAAGTGCTTTAACCAGTTTCTTGGATTTCCGTAGACACTCATTCTCCTTGGGAATGTATTGAAGCTTAATTTCATAATCGTACCATACAATTTTCTCGAAACAAAAGAATGTGACTCCAGTTGAGCTCATGTATTTTCTCATCATTTCAGACTACTGTACTAGTCTGCTTAGGAGTCCTGCATGTGGTCAGATACCCACAGTTCCCTGCAGCTAGCAGGTGGAATGAAAGCATTCTTTCAACCCGTGGGTTTGCTCGTGGCAGTGGTGGAAAAAGTATTACATTTTCATACTTGAAAAAAAGTTAAGATAACTTTTCAAAAGATGACTAAATGAAAAGTAAATGTCACCCAGTAAAATACTACTTGAGTAAAACTCTAAAAGTATCTGGTTTTATATGTACTTAAGTAAAGTTGTAGAAAAAGTACTCAATGTTCATACTTAAAAGTACAAAGTAAAAGTAAATGCTCTACATCAAATTCCTTATATTAAGCAAACCAGGCGGAACAATTTTCTAGATGTATTTATTTTTGGACAGATAGGCGCACATCAACACTCAGACAAATGTATATGAGTAAAAAGTACATATTTTATTTAGGAATGTAGTGGATTAAAAGTAAAAGTTCTCAGAAATATAAATAATAAAGTACAGACACCCCCCAAAAACTACCTAAGTAGTTCTTTAAAGGATTTTTACTTAATTACTTTACACCACTGCGGGTCGGAAACATTTTAAATCAAGATAATACACTTTTTAAACTTGTTGTGTTGCATTGTGTTGTGAATTCCATACTCTGAACTACAATGCATCAAAGCTACCAGCTATGCACACATTTGTTTTGGTACATTAGGAGAGGAGTCGAAGCTAAAAAGCCATGAAGAGGCATAGCGCCTAAAGTACAGACATACTTTGCGTTATGTTTTTTGTGTGTTTTTTGTTAAATGTCTGGTCAGCCCCCATGCTCAGAAGCTATATATATATATATATATATATATGTTGTTACGGTTTTCTAGGTGAGAAAGAGAGTCGGACCAAAATGCGGCGTGTCGATTGCGATCCATGTTTAATAAGCAAACGTAAAACACGAATCGATACAAACACTACAAAACCAAGAACGTAACGAAAACCAAAACAGCCCTATCTGGTGAACAACACAGAGACAGGAACAATCACCCACAAACGCACAGTGAAACCCAGGCTACCTAAATATGGTTCCCAATCAGAGACAATGACTAACACCTGCCTCTGATTGAGAACCATATCAGGCCAGACAGAAATAGACAAACTAGACAATGAAACATAGAATGCCCACTCAGCTCACACCCTGACCAACCAAAACATAGAAATATACAAAGTAAACTATGGTCAGGGTGTGACATATGTAATGTATACAATAACTATTTATTTATACTATGATCCTCCTATTCTATGGAATGCCCACCACGCTCATTTGTCATGTCTAGTAAAATGTTTTACGTGGTTCTTCGATGATAGACGGAACAGATTCTATACAAGTAAAGACTAACAAAATCCAACTTATCACATGGAATGTTCACGGGCTACATGATGGGAAAAAAAGCATATGGTTCTTGAACACCTAAAGAGATTGTCAGCAGATGTGTTTTTAAAGAGTTACATTTTAAACAATGAGAAATCTAACATTTCAAGAGGAGCTGGGTTGGAAAGGCATATGCTGCCATCTACTGTAGTAACAGCAGAGATGTAGGCATCCTGATGAATAAAAATACCAAATGTTCCCTTACATAGCAGCATATAGACAAAGAAGGTCAATTTGTACCTTCCATGGAGAAAAACACACATTGATTACATTGTATACCCCACCAGGGGCAAATCTGGTGTTTTTAGATATAATTCAAGCTATATCAGGTCAAGTCCAGACAGGAACGATTATTTTTGCAGGTGACCTAAATCATATATTTGATAAGATTGACAGAAGTAATAATAAACAAGGAACATTTAGGGAGCCTCCAGAGAGGCTGAAAAATGTCATCTCTACAAATAATTCACAGGACACCTGGAGATTACTATTCACAACTACAAAATACTATTCCTTTTTTTCTCCAAGTAAGAAAAGCTATTCAAGAATTGACTACATTTTCTTCCCAAAAAATTCACTCAACAATTTACTGAATTAAAAACTTCATGATTTACTGATATTGGATCATTCTCCAGTATCATGCTTAATAACACCAATAGAAAATACATTTAGGGACAGAATTTGGAGAATGAACAGAATGCATCTTCTGAGCCCAAATGTAATTAAATACTGTAAATGAAAAAATAGAAACCTTTACAATTACAAATGTAGACATAGAGGACAGAGAAAAGACGACCCCTGATATAATTTGAGATGCCTTTAATTAAGGTGTACATTAAGGGAATGATAATCTCCTACTTGTCAAAAGTTAAATCTGATGAAGAAATACATTTAAAATTAAAATAAATCACTATTTTAGAAAAAGCCCATATATGTAATGTATACAAGAAGAGAGAAGAAGAAAACAACATTTCTAAATTTAAACAGGAATATTATTATTATTTTTTTACTTCTGGAGAATTCTTATTTACAATGACGGCCTACAGGGGAACAGTGGGTCAATTGCCTTGTTCAGTGGCAGAACGACAGATTTTTACCTTGTCAGTTCAAGGATTCGATCCAGCAACCTTTTGGTTACTGGCCCAACGCTCTAACCACTAGGCTTATCCACTATACTACATGCTGCCCCAAAATGCACCGAATAGAATACTATTAGGCTATTTCTTCACATTATGAACGCGGCAATGCACAGATGGCAGTAGGCTATAAGCACAAATGTTCCATTAGTGGGAAAACACCATTATCAAAAGTGACCGCAAATGTGATTATGCATGTAATGCTTTATTATAAAGGTGCATCTTTATGGTGGAAATGATCTTCCCCAAACTTGAAACTCATGCACTGCTTATGTTTTCCAGTTAGGCTCCACACCCCTTGTAAAGCGGATTAATGTGCTTCATTTTTTGTTTGGCAACTTTAGTTGTGATACAAACCTTATCAAAACATGTAGGCCTATGGGCTAGGCTACATCAGGAGTGTGACTATGATTCAAAATGTTGCCTTATGCTGGGCATCATTCACAAGTGATATTATTGACACCCATCAGACTATTCTTGATTTAATCTTGTCTTTACATATGCTAAATAATGTGTGAAATTTGTTTGGATTTAGAATGGACCATTATCATGCACCTGTCTCAAAACAGGGACAGCGGGAAAAAATATATGTCATCTATCCACTTACAGATTTTCTTAATTGCTAAAACACTAAAACCCATTGGCTGAACAAAGTTCTCAGTTGCCTGGACTCATTTAGCTAATTATGCAGTCTGTTGTCAATACCTTAAACCATTTCACATGGTAAAACACAATTTGCAGATCTCACTTAGACTTTTCAGCAAAACTCTAAACACATTCTCATTCTCAAAATACATTCGGCACTCTAATGCACATGTCATCCATACTGGTAAACACAAGTGGCAACAATCAAATACAAATAGAGAAGACATGTTTTTGATTTTTTGATTGAACACAACCACTCAAAATTGATTTAACCTGTTTCGAATGATGCGACACAACCAATATAAGCCAGTTCAGAGAGCAAACTGGTTGTTGAAGGTGGGAAGGAGAAAGTCTGAGAATGGATAGAAGAAACAATGTGAGAGGACGAGGATGAGTGCGTATGCAAGGTGGGCGAAGAGGAGGAAGAGGAGGAGGAGGGCAAGAAAGAGGAAGAGGAGGATGAAGAGGAAGAGGAAGACAAAGAGTGGAAATATCTGATGAAATTTGAGCAACAGTTATAGACCATGTTCTTGTCCATGGACTGACAATGAGGGAAGCAGGACTTTTGAGCCAATTTGAGCCAATTTTCTGTGTCCACCATAGTAAGGACATTCAGAGAAGAGAACAGGTACAGGATACTACTGTATTTTTGTAATTGCAAATTTACTGTACTACACTATATGCAGCTGTTTCAATAGACATTTGTAAAGTTAACACTGTATGTATTGTACTGCATTAATATGTTTTGTAACTGCACAACTACTTTTTGTAGAATTGCAAGGCTGCCACATGCAGGTGGAAGGACAGCTATATTCACTCAGGAGCAAGAGGCCGTTATAGATGGCATGGTCCTTCAAGATAATGCAATACGACTCAGAGAAATCCAGGAACGAGTGATACAAGACAACACACACTTCCAGGGAATCGACAGTGTGAGCATTTCCCCAATTGACCGTGTCCTCCATCGTAACAGAATGCGAATGAAACAAGTACACAGAGTACCTTTCGAGCGCAACTCACCAAGGGTGAAAGAACTGCGAGCTCAGTATGTGCAAGTAAGTGTACATTCAGAAACATTTACTGTACTCCAGATTGTATACAGTACTAACACATACTATGTGAATGACATTACTCTTCAGTATATACAATGTATGTGAATCAGAAGCCTAATTGTACTCTACAGTATAGCTGTCTTTGTACGATTTACAAAATCCTACATACAGTATATTGTATTTCTACACAGACAATATTTGACTTGGAATCCTTGGACAGACCCCATGAGTTCATCTTCGTCGATGAAGCAGGCTTCAATCTAACAAAGAGGAGAAGGAGAGGCCGAAACATGATTGGACAGCGGTCCATTGTTGAAGTCCCTGGTCAACGAGGTGGCAATGTCACAATCTGTACTGCTATCAGAAACCATGGTGTTCTACATCACCATATTACACTCGGGCCATATAACACCCAGCACCTTCTAAGATTTATTGCCAATCTAAGATATATTTTATTTGAGCAGCAGGTTCAAGAGCAGCAGGGTCAAGAGCAAAATGAGAATCCCATTCCCACCTATGTGATAGTGTGGGACAATATCAGTTTCCACCGAGCTGCTCAGGTAAGGGAATGGTTTAACATCAATGGGCAGTTTATGAACTTGTACCTCCCTCCATACTCACCTTTCCTGATTCCGATTGAGGAGTTTTTCTCCTCTTGGAGATGGAAAGTGTATGATAGACAACCCTACACCAGAGTAAATCTGCTACAAGCCATGAATTTAGCCTGTGGTGATATACAGTGCCTTGCGAAAGTATTCGGCCCCCTTAAACTTTGCGACCTTTTGCCACATTTCAGGCTTCAAACATAAAGATATAAAACTGTATTTTTTTGTGAAGAATCAACAACAAGTGGGACACAATTATGAAGTGGAACGACATTTATTGGATATTTCAAACTTTTTTAACAAACAAAAACTTAAAAATTGGGCGTGCAAAATTATTCAGCCCCTTTACTTTCAGTGCAGCAAACTCTCTCCAGAAGTTCAGTGAGGATCTCTGAATGATCCAATGTTGACCTAAATGACTAATGATGATAAATACAATCCACCTGTGTGTAATCAAGTCTCTGTATAAATGCACCTGCACTGTGATAGTCTCAGAGGTCCGTTAAAAGTGCAGAGAGCATCATGAAGAACAAGGAACACACCAGGCAGGTCCGAGATACTGTTGTGAAGAAGTTTAAAGCCGGATTTGGATACAAAAAGATTTCCCAAGCTTTAAACATCCCAAGGAGCACTGTGCAAGCGATAATATTGAAATGGAAGGAGTATCATACCACTGCAAATCTACCAAGACCTGGCCGTCCCTCTGAACTTTCAGCTCATACAAGGAGAAGACTAATCAGAGATGCAGCCAAGAGGCCCATGATCACTCTGGATGAACTGCAGAGATCTACAGCTGAGGTGGGAGACTCTGTCCATAGGACAACAATCAGTCGTATATTGCACAAATCTGGCCTTTATGGAAGAGTGGCAAGAAGAAAGCCATTTCTTAAAGATATCCATAAAAAGTGTTGTTTAAAGTTTGCCACAAGCCACCTGGGAGACACACCAAACATGTGGAAGAAGGTGCTCTGGTCAGATGAAACCAAAATTGAACTTTTTGGCAACAATGCAAAACGTTATGTTTGGCGTAAAAGCAATACCCTGAACACACCATCCCCACTGTCAAACATGGTGGTGGCAGCATCATGGTTTGGGCCTGCTTTTCTTCAGCAGGGACAGGGAAGATGGTTAAAATTGATGGGAAGATGGATGGAGCCAAATACAGGACCATTCTGGAAGAAAACCTGATGGAGTCTGCAAAAGACCTGAGACTGGGACGGAGATTTGTCTTCCAACAAGACAATGATCCAAAACATAAATCAACATCTACAATGGAATGGTTCAAAAATAAACATATCCAGGTGTTAGAATGGCCAAGTCAAAGTCCAGACCTGAATCCAATCGAGAATCTGTGGAAAAAACTGAAAACTGCTGTTCACAAATGCTCTCCATCCAACCTCACTGAGCTCGAGCTGTTTTGCAAGGAGGAATGGGAAAAAATGTCAGTCTCTCGATGTGCAAAACTGATAGAGACATACCCCAAGCGACTTACAGCTGTAATCGCAGCAAAAGGTGGCGCTACAAAGTATTAAGAGGTTAAGGGGGCTGAATAATTTTGCACGCCCAATTTTTCAGTTTTTGATTTGTTAAAAAAGTTTGAAATATCCAATAAATGTCGTTCCACTTCATGATTGTGTCCCACTTGTTGTTGATTCTTCACAAAAAAATACAGTTATATATTTATGTTTGAAGCCTGAAATGTGGCAAAAGGTCGCAAAGTTCAAGGGGGCCGAATACTTTCGCAAGGCACTGTATTAAGGTATCTTTACTTTTATTCAAGTTTGACAATGGGTACTTTTTCCACCACTGAGTTTGAGTTGCCAACAGCTTACTTATGTAGCCTATCTTTGCAGCCTATATTCGACTCTGGGAATGGTTTATTGAAGTTTTAATTAGGTATAAACTATATGATTATCTAAACAATATTGCATGTCAATGTATTGTTTTGTTATGTCAGCTATATGCTTTCATTAGGTAAGAAGGCTAATTAGAATGCTCTTTTTCTCAAAGTAATTTGAGTGATGCATCGGATTGTGAAAATAAAAATATATAATTCTTAATTCATGGCATGGTTTCCTTTTATACAATGTTGAATAGACATGCAGAGAAATGAATTAATGTGGGGAAGGGAATTAGTAATAACAGCCTACTAATACCAATAATAGTAAAGCCTACTACTCTGGAGTCATAAAAACAATGACATAAATTTATGTTATATGATGGGTAACGGGTCGGCTCTTGGAACAATTCTATGCGGCGTGGTGAGGGTGCGGCTCCAAAAAACTGACCCGTGCAGTACTCTATTACATTCTAGCGTGGCTATCTAGTGACTACCCTCCGAACACCTGATCATCATCAAGACATCAGAGTGCCCTCCTGTGGATGTGTAGGTGCACTGCATCTCTCTGGATGGGTTTTGGATCAGGGCACACTGTGCTAGTAGCATGGCCTGCCTGACTGGCTGCAGTGTTGTGCTGTGAGGCATCTGTATCTGTGCGTTTCTCTCTGCTCCAAAAGGCTGTGGTCATTAAGAGCAGGACCAATGCAAGAGGCCTTAACTCCACTCTGCAGACACGTTTCTCTGTCACACGTGACTGATGTCTCTCTCTGGATATCACTCTTTTATCCCATAGACACACCCTGACATCAAAGGTCATGTATAGAATATGTATATTTTCTCTGATGTCAGGGTGTCTGTGTTGGGGTAACATAATGATATCCAGTGACAATACTGTACACTGTAATGACTGGACATGGAAAAGCATAACTAAATTGTATAAGTCATATAGGCCTAATCTCCTGAATTTATTCAAGAAACATCATGGATTTTTTCATAACCAAGGGTGTTTCAGCATTTTCAATAATGGGAACATTTTGTCATTTCTTTCAGGGTCATGAGTTGAAGCCAAAGTACAAGGAGATCTTTAGCTGAACTGGAGGGAGATAATGAGAGGAGGATAGCGCTCTAATGCTTTCTGCTCCTTCTCATCAGCCCGTCTGTCACTTCAGATCTGCTAACAGAGATCCAGACAGCTAGCCTGCACGCGCTAGCAAATTCCACTCCATCTCTTTACCTCGTTAACTTGGCAATGCTCCATCCTTAAAAGACACAGCATCTCGCCAAATCTCCAGGCAGCAGGGTGCTACCACTGGACCCTACAGTGTGACTCAACAATGGAACTGTTTTATAATAATATTAAGTGAAACAAAGAGCCATCCTCTCTCTCTCTCTTACTCATCAGAACCAAATGATTTTCAGACCTTACTCGGGGTAGTAATGATGTTCATGGTCAAGGGTGACTGATACAGAAAAAGTATTTATTTCAATGAATGAGTGTGAATGAAACCATGAAAAGCAATGGACATAACCATTGATGAGAACACAAATTACAAGTCTAAAACTAAATTGATAAACTAAAATGTATATATATATATATATATATATTGATCAAAAGTTTTATATTATTCCAGGGTTTTTCTTTATTTTTACAATTTTCTACATCGTAGAATAACAGCTTTGCACACTCTATTTTAGAATAAGGCTGTAACTTAACAAAAAAAGTCACGGGTCTGAATACTTTCCGAATGTACTGTATGTATCTGTTTCAATCCAGTCCAGGCCACACCACCGGTTCATTGGGCAAAAACCAGACTCATCACTTATCTGGTGAGATAGGGACATCTAGTGGTGTAAAAAGAGGACAGCCCATAGAGGACATCCTACCAAACCTGTCTGTCATTGGGGATGTTGTAATCTCAGTTAACCCAGAACTGAAGTCTCGCATAATAGAGCCCCACAGTGGAGGTGTCATAATAGCCATAAAACCTAGGGGTCAAACAGGGAAATGGTTCTAATAGTTTTTTTCACAATTTAATTTTCTCTTTTGGAAACACTTAAATGAAGGGCTGAGTTTCACGTAGGTTTACCCTGGTGTGATGTTTTGATAATCAATTTGAAAATGGGAACAATTTATGGTAGAAAAACCATAAAAAAAAACTGGATGTCCTTTTGGTGGTGGGCCACTCTTGATACACATGGGAAACTGTTGAGCGTATAAAAGCTGTTCTTGACACAAACCGGTGCAGCTGGCACCTACTACCATACCCAGTTCAAAGGCACTTAAATAATTTGTCTAGCACATTCTCCCTCTGAATGGCACACATACACAATCCACATACACAATCCATCAATTGTCTCAAGACTTAAAAATCCTTATTTAACCTGTCTCTTCCCCTTCAACTACATTGCTTGAAGTGGATTTAACAAGTGACATCAAAAAGAGATCATAGCTTTCACCTGGATTCACCTGGTATGTAAAAACGGCTAACTGGAGCTCGTCTGAGTGGTCGGCTGTGAAATGCCTAACTTGTGCTGATTGGTTCTGCTCAATACAGTGTTGTCCGGTTAGAACACGATGTTGAGGCCCATTACTCTCTTAATTGTCACACACACACACACACACACACACACACACACACACACACACACACACACACACACACACACACACACACACACACACACACAGCTGCTTTCATTGAAGGTATTTCCTTATGCGTGGTAATGCCTTGGAATCGTATTATTGTGGTTATTTCGATACACACACAACATTCACACATTTGTGTTACTGTGGTCGATAAAACGTCCTTCTCTCTTCGGATGACGATAACACTGACTGGAATGGGCAGGGGCAGTGTCCAGATGTGCATTTCCAAGTGCTCTGATTGGTTGGGAATGGCAGGGCTATGATGGGTGAGGGATAACTAAGGTAGGCTGAACAGCCAAACTAACAGGACTTAAGGGAAACTGAAGGGACTGTGAGGTAAAGTTAGGTAGAGAGGAGAAGAGAAGGACGGACACTTTTACATGGTCATCTATGTCACTGAAAGAGCAGGTGTTCATAATGCTTGTACAGTCAACGTATGTTAAAATGGCTTTCCATAGACCATTTGAAAATGATAGAGACTTCTAGTGGCCATTGATGGCTTCCACCACGCTTCCGCTATTTTAAAGTAGTCATCTGGGTGGGAATTCCTACGAGTTGTAGCCTCAATGGGCTACCCATACTGTCACAGACACTCAGGCCTGTAGGGAAGCTAAAGTCATTCCGCTACCCAAGAATAGTAAAGCCCCCTTTACTGGCTCAAATAGCCGACCAATCAGCCTGTTACCAACCCTTAGTAAACTTCTGGGAAAAATTGTGCTTGACCAGATACAGTGCTATTTCACAGTAAACAAATTGACAACAGACTTCCAGCACGCTTATAGGGAAGGACATTCAACAAGCACAGCACTTACACAAATGACTGATGATTGGCTGAGAGAAATTGGCGCTAAAATGATTGTTGGGGCTGTCTTGTTAGACTTCAGTGCAGCTTTTGACATTACTGATCATAGTCTGCTTCTGGAAAAACATATGTCACCCCCTGCTATAATGTGGATAAAGAGTTACTTGTCTAACAGAACACAGACGGTGTTCTTTATTGCTTCCCAGCTGCAGATGCTTCAGATGCTGCAGGGGGAAGACCACATTGAGCAGCTGCTGAAGGAGGAATTTGACATTGTCAGCAAGAGGGCTGCACAAGAGTAAGCTCAAATGCCTGATGAAGGCACGTACCTACCTAGTGAAGTTCTAGTATGGACAGCTACTTGTTAACATTTAGGGTGGGTGGTCTTTTCTTGGTCAAGTGAACTACAGATGTATAACAGGAATGACACCTGTCAGAAACAATGGGTTGATACTGTAATCCAAGCTCTAATAGAATACTTTGCCATCATGTTTTTACATTTTTGAAACTTTTTTTGGCTTATATGAAGCTGTATCCTGTGAACAAAATTGTTGTATTGTTACTGTATTAATTGTTTTTGGCACCATAGAATCTCTCTCAAATCAAAGTCCTTAAGAGTTGTTTTACGTGTTACATTTTATAGGGTGTGGCAAACGTGCTTATGTTCAATGTTTCGGTGTTCAAATACTAATGCAAAATTAAAGATCATGAAAAACAAAAAATATGTGGTGAGAGCTGGTGTATACAAGGGGTTGGAACCAAAACTATTTTCCAATTGTTTCGTTCAGTGTTCCAACCAGCAAAATAAAAAAGTAGCCTCCAGGTTTATACCGCTCCTTTTTTAACCTGCGAAATCAGTCTATTAAATGTTTTTTTTTTTATTCGGCTCATTAAATTACTTCTCCAATCAGTGAATATTGAGCAGGCAAACTAGTTGTTTACATGCGTGCTGGACAGACTAGTGTAGCCTATGGCACAAGATTCGACCGCAATTTTGGGGATGGGTGAGAGGACTGAGGCATCTTATGACCAGCAAAATCTGAATTAGGTCCACAGATTTATACCTAGGAGCAGCTTCTATGGAGGAACTTCGGATGTCCTTTGAGCTAGCTAACTAACAAGCATGTGTGAAGAGAGGCACCCAAATTAAAAACATGTTTTACCTGTTTGTAGTTAATACATCTAGCGTGAAATGTGCCAACTAGGCTTATTGGCCAATCTACAGTTGCTATATCCCATTGCTGGCTTGCTTCTGAAGCTAAGCAGGGTTGGTCCTGGATGGGAGACCAGATGGTCCTGGATGGGAGACCAGATGCTGCAGGAAGTGGTGTTGGAGGCACTCTTCCCTCTGGTCTAAAATAAAAATGTCCCAGGGCAGTGATTGGGGACATTCCCTGTGTTGGGTGCTGTCTTTTGGATGGGACGTTAAACGGGTGTCCTGACTCTGTGGTCACTAAAGATCCCATGGCACTTGGCGTAAGAGTAGGGCTAAATTCTTAATCATCCCCAGCTTACAATTGGCTCATTCATCCCACCCTCTCCACCGTAACTATTCCCCTGGTCATTGCTGTGAACGGGCAGGTAGCCTAAACACACACAGGCAAAGATTTTCAGCTTGCAGGCAGACACTGGATTAAGTTCGAGTGTCATAGGAGCTTTGTTGTGTTTTTGTTGTGAGACTAGGGTGAAAAAATGCCTGGAACGTGAAACAGTTCCCATACTTTTAAAATAGCAGTTGTTTTGGAACTTCTGTTCCAGGTTTCATATCTTGAAAAATGACGTGCTTATCCGGTTTTTGGTTCTGTTCCCTGAACCGGTTCCAAACCCTGGTGGATACATATACATTTGTGAGAGGATCCTCAAACCAAAGTCATGTTAGTGCCAAGGTGAATATAGGAAAACAACAACCCCTGGCTACAACTGACATTCTAATGAAGAGAGAATGTGGAAGAGCAATTGACAACTTTATTCAGCAAAAATACATACAGGTATTATAAAAACAAAAATGTCAACTCAAGTGAAACTTCATTGTTCAAATGCAAAGCATTATCAAAAAAATTGTACCTAACTAAATTACATTGACAGCCGAGATGAATTCATTCTCCATTCTCCATGGAGCTTTCCTGAGCGTCATCATTCTCTGACTTCTCATCATCTGACAAAACAAAATCCATCAACATAATTACAGAAGGGTAGTGGACCTCAATCGCTTAAGTAATAATGCCTGAAGCTGGTGTTTGGAGGATATATTGGTACTGGTGTGAGGCCAGAGACGAAGTCACGACAAAAAGTGCAGCCAGAAGAGCAAAGTAGCTGCATTTGCACTACGCTGTTTTCTAGGTGACATTTAATGAAACTGAAGCTAGAAAGACCGCAAACTAACTGCACTTCGTTTGACCTGTTTTCTATTGATAGTGTATACATACAAAACTACCGGTCAAGTTAACACCTACTCATTCAAGGGTTTTTCTTTATTTTTTTTACTATTTTCTACATTGTAGAATAATAGTGAAGACATCAACACTATGAAATAACACATATGGAATCTAGTAACCAAGAAAATGTAAACAAATCAAAATATATTTTATATTTGAGATTCTTCCAATAGCCACCCTTTGCCTTGACAGCTTTGCACACTCTTGGCATTCTTTAAACCAGCTTCATGAGGTAGTCACCTGGAATGCATTTCAATTAACAGGTGTGCCTTGGTAAAAGTTCATTTGTGGAATTTCTTTCCTTCTTAATGCATTTGATCCAATCAGTTGTGTTGTGCCAAGGTAGGGGGATATACAGAAGATAGCCCTATTTGGTAAAAGACCAAGTCTACACCACTGCAAGAACAGCTCAAATAAGCAAAGAGCAATGACAGTCCATCATTACTTCAAGACATTAAGGTCAGTCAACCAGGAAAATGTCAAGAACTTTGAACGTTTCTTCAAGTGCAGTCACAAAAACCATAAAGTGCTATGATGAAACTGGCTCTCATGAGGACCACCACAGGAATGGAAGACCCAGAGTTACCTCTGCTGCAGAGGATAAGTTCATTAGAGATACGAGCCTCAGAAATTGCAGCCCAAATAAATGCTTCACGGAGTTCAAGTAACAGACGCATCTCAACATCAACTGTTCAGAGGAGAATCAGGCCTTCATGGTTAAATTGCTGCAAAGAAACCACTACTAAAGGACACCAATAAGAAGAGACTTGCTTGGGCCAAGAAACACGAGCAATGGACATTAGACCGGTAGATGATCTCCGCATGTGTATTTCCCACCGTAAAGCATGGAGGAGGAGGTGTTATGGTGTGGGGGTGCTTCGCTGGTGACACTATGATTTATTTTGAATTCAAGGCACACTTAACCAGAATGATTACCACAGCGATAGGCCATCCCATCCGGTGTGTGATTAGTGGGACTATCATTTGTTTTTTCAACAGGACAATGACCCAACACACCTCCAGTCTGTGTTAGGGTTATTTTACCAAGGAGAGTGATGGAGTGCTGCATCACATGACCTGATCTCCACAATCCTCTGATCTCAACCAAATTGAGATGGTTTGGGATGAGTCAGACCGCAGAGTGAAGGAAAAGCAGCCAACAAGAGCTCAGCATATGAGAGAACTTCTTCAAGACTGTTGGAAAAGCATTCGGGGTGAAGCTGGCTGAGAGAATGCCAAGAGTGTGTGAAGTTGTCATCAAGGCAAAGGGTGGCTATTTGCAGAATCTCAAAATATAAAATATATGTTTTGATTTATTTAACACATTTTTGATTACTAGATGATTCCATATGTGTTATTTCACAGTTTGTTTTCACTATTATTCTACAATGTATACAAGAGTAAAAATAAAGAAAACCCCTTGAATGAGTAGGAGTTCAAAAACTTTTGACCGGTAGCGAACAGCCATAAAAATGATGATGCTTCGTGATTTCGACTGGCTGACGAAAGCTGCCTGCCTGCCTGCCTGATCCCGACACATTCATTACTATGGGACATCTGGAGATTGAATTTGAATATTGAAACAATGTTGCAAATGTCAGAGACAGACAGCAAGGTTTATAGAAATCTCCACTGTTGAAAACTAGATGTTAGTCTAAAATGTGAGAATGTCTAGATGCTTTTTAAAGTGCAGAGTTTATAAAGTTCATAAAGTGAATGGCTGGACTGTCGAGACAGTGG